>NC_138127.1:8065841-8597871 GCF_964188305.1 Podarcis bocagei | reverse complement strand
GCACACACTGCATCCCACAACCTGTCACTGTTCAGTGCTCCATTTACCTGGTTTTGGTCCCCAAAGCTCATTAGAGCTGCAATTCTCCTTTCAATGGAATATTGAGAAATCTCGCTTCCCAGCCTTTGTTCAGCTTTTCCTACTTCATTTACATAGCTCCCTCCCACACCGGCTCAGTGCCAAAATTTGTACTATTCACCCATTCCCACAGATAATTTTTCTTCTTCTTTCTTGCATCACAAGCTCTTTTCTAGGTAATTTGCAATCCTAACAACCAAGTAACTTTGCATCCCTGCATTAAAATTATGGTTGCATACATAAACAGGTATATAAAAAGTGGTTTGTCCACCCCCACAGTCTGGTAAGATCGCTCTGTAAAACATTTGTTTTGGATTACAGGGTCTGTACTGATATGCATGCTGGGATGCAGCTGGGATGTATTCTGAACATTCAAAACAGAAAACAAGTTTCAATGTTTGGTCATAGCTTTTCATTCTTA
The DNA here is from genome assembly GCF_964188305.1 of Podarcis bocagei. Lineage (NCBI taxonomy): Eukaryota > Metazoa > Chordata > Lepidosauria > Squamata > Lacertidae > Podarcis > Podarcis bocagei. The sequence goes on along the minus strand of NC_138127.1, from coordinate 8,597,372 downwards.
ATACTTCATTGGTTCAAAACAATTTTAAATATGAAACACAGTGAATGAAAACACCAGCATAATACCAATATATAATATCATTGATGCATACATACCTTCACAAGATGGAGGGGAACCATCAAACTGGAGTTGTGCTTTAAGCTTGCAGAACATCATGTCATTCCCAACCAATGTATAGCCAGGATGGCACTTGTACTTGGCAAAGTCACCTGAAATAATTTGTAACGCAGAAATTTAGACTGCACATTTATATCCCACGTTGGACAACAAAGTCTCAAGGCAGTGTTCATTTTTTAAAAAAATACAATATAAAATGTTTTTAAAAATAAGCTTGCTTTTCAAAGCCTAACTAAAACAGCAGATAAAAGCAAATGAAAATATTTTGTAAGATGTCTGAGAAGAGAGGTCCATGGGTTGGTTACTATGACCAAAAAGTGTGTGTGTGAGAGAGGGGGGGTGGAGGGAGGGAGAAAATACAAAAAACACATCAAAATAGAAGGGCAATTGAATACAGTAAAACAGTACAGGAAATCAGAGTATGAAAAAAATATATATCAAGGATGATATACAGAAAATTTGACCAATTATCTATGTGAAGAAGAAGTGAGGGAAATAATATTGCAGTCATGACTGAAAATTCAGTTTTACTTATGCCATATGTTTACAGTTGTGTTTGAATGAAACAATGAGAACAGACTTCAAACATATAGGGTAGGATGCAGACTAACTTAGAATCACAATTACTGCCCACAAAAACGGATGTGACAAGTCAGCCATGACTATATTTTCATATTGATTTCAATGGGACTTTAGTGATGGATTTAAAATGGATGCCACTCATTAGATTAAAAGAATTTCTGATCACCAAACACTCCAGAATGACAGCTAAACAGTACGCTCTTGCTTTTTAATCTTATTTTTCCTGCTGAAATACATGTCTCTAGTGAAACAGTTTGGCAAAACGTTTGTTCTGTTCCTCGTACTTCCTCTGCACTAAAGTGTCTGCACAACCTTTAAGAAAGCTCTCTTAACAGCTATCTGTGCTTCCTCCCACTAACTCCCCCCGCCAAGAACTTTTGTTTTCTTTCACCCACCCATTGTGTACGAGTCCCAATCCTGGCACTGCACAAACGTTCACATGTAAATGTTTTAGCAATAATTATTGGAGTCTTTGGCAAGGCCAAATGCCTACCGAAGAAAGGGAGAAAGAAAAAGAGATTTGTTTTCGAAGAGTGGGAGTGATTTAGGGTGTTGTTTGGCATTAGTTACTTTTTCACAAGATTGTCCAAGGGCTGCCCTCTTTATTTTCTTCTTCTTCCCCCCCCCCCATTTTATAATGAAGCCACAGCTTAACTGCAGAGTGCCTGACAAATGTGGTTGCCATGCGCTGGGGAAACTGCGCCTTGTGAATGTTCCAGCTTGTTGGCCTTGCATTCTTACTGGAGTAGCAGCATTCCCAGGACTTTAGTAGACTCATTTCCCATGAATGAAGCAACAATGCTGCTGAGTGCTCTGTTGCCAAGCTATGGCTTCATTTCAAAAGCAGAAAGACTGAAGAAAAGAAACGCATGTTCTCTGATCACATCATAAAACAGTTGATTAAAATAATGTAATCATGCCCCCCCCCAACTCAATTTTCAGATAGATTCCCCCCCCCCCAATGTCCCAGGATTTCTCTGTCCACCTTCATTTCTGTTCAAAGGTCAGGCAAATGTAGGAGTTTTGTGCAGCCCAACTCAGACCTCTTGCAAAATCCATGTGTTAGAAATAATCGAACTGACTGATAGTGTATCTGCAGTTGCCAGCCACTGGTGCTTTTGAATTACTACACTCTGCTGAAGTAATGCACTGCTCAAAGGAGCCTTCTCCAAGCGGCTGACCTCTGTAAATGTTAGACTACGACTCCCATCAGTGCCAGCCATCATGGCTGTTTTGGCGGTAGGGTTGAGGAAGGCTGGAGTCAAAGGCATATGGAAGGCACCAGGTTGACAAAGGCTGGTTGAAAAGAGCATCAACCTCTTTCCCAAAAAATGTTTAACTGGGATGGAGGACAAGACTATTACGGGCTGTTAGCCAAGATACCTACATTCTACCTCCACTGAATATATATGAATTCAGAGGCATTCACTGAATAAGCCTCTGAATATGAACTGCTGGGAAACACAAGTTGGGAGAGTGTTGTCGTGCTCAGGTTCGGCTTATTGGCTTCCCATAGGGATCTGGCTGGACTCGGTAGGCAGGCATTTTTACTCTTATGCAACAGCAATGCACATTTCAGAAGATTTGTTAAATTTAACCTATGACTACTACAAATAAATTTACTCAATAAATAAATTTCACCCCAGACTAATTCAAACAAATCGCATTCAGGAATACCACCAACATCATCTGTGTAAAAGTCTGGACAGAGAACTGATGTATCAACGGGAGGAAAAATTATCACCTATTTCAAAATCGTCATCTTCTGTAAGCAATTCAGCTTGTGGAACTGTTGGCGGAGGCTGGCACTTCTTCAGCTGGTACGCTACAAAATCAAAGCAAAATTGCATTAGTATCGCTTTGATAACAAAGCCTCATTACAAGCTGGCAGTTGTGAAACTGTCCTCAAGCTGGTTCACATGTCACATTGAGCAACTGTTTATTTTAAACTATGGTTTAACGTGAATAAGCAGTGCGGTGGCGCATGCTGCTTAAAAGTTTGCAAGTCCCTCCTTCCCTCTCCCCTGCTAACCTTTAGCGGCATCAGGGAGGAAACAAAATTGAGGCTGATTTTGTGTTACATGGAAAACAGCACTCAGCTTGGTCGCTGCAAACAAACTATGACTGGGAAGCCGGAAAGAAACCTATGGTTTAATAAGGTGTGCGGCATGGGCACAGCGGAAGGCTTGGAAGCCAAGTGAAAGCTCTTATTCATAGCTTGCTGAGAATATGAATCAACGTTCCTAAATGGAGTAGCACTGCTACTTCCATAAATGCATGCCTTTATGTCAAAGAGCAAGCTGGTCAGTAATCACACAAAGTTGGAGTTAGCTCTTTATTAGTAAAAATATGATATCCACAGTCTTGGCTGAGTGCCAGGCCGAATGAGCACAGTAACTCATTCCTGGTGGTACTTCCTACATGAAAGCAAGTTGCTGAGACTGAAGGTTCCCACCTCCCCACAACTGTCTAGGTTTCCTCCTCTCCAGGGATATTTCCAAGAAATCAGAGACTGTACAGCTGTGCAGCCAGTCTCTTTTCTGCTCTTTTCATGCCTCTCCTGGTTCTGGGAGATGGGGGGAAGGGGAGCTTGTCACAACAGGAGGTGGAGATATCCGTGACTCTTCACCAGCCTGACTCATCTGAGCCTCTTGACTTCCCTCCTTGCCTGCTTCAGCTTCTTGACTTCTCTCTGCCACAGACTCTCCCAGCTCACTAAGCCCTGTTACCACTTCAACATCCAACACCACCTCTTCCCAGTCTTCTTCCTCTGACCACTCATCATCATTCCACCACCACTCCCTGGGCTCTAAGCCTTCTTCCCTTGGTTCTCCCACCATTCCTTTGTGTCCAACCAGTCCATGACCCTTTCATAAATCTCAATACATATTTTAAAAAATCGTATGGGAACTGTGCTTGACTACACAACCAACATACCATGCCATAACCACTAGCGTGGCTTGTGCCTGACTGGAGCCTTTGCAACAGATCCAAGCTGAGAGCAAGTTATCACAGCCTATGGCTACTGAGCTGGAGCCATTGCAACAACTCTAACTAGTCGCAGTTAGGCTGTTGGACTGTCTCTGGGTCAGCTGATTCACTGTAGCAGTGGGGCAGTATCATACCCTAAGCCAGGGATGTGGAACCTGTAGTCCTGCAGAGGTTTTTGGATTACAAGTCCCATGATCCTTCTCCACTGGCTATAGTTGCTCGGGCTGATGGGAGTTGGACGCCACAGTTTCTGCACCATTTCCCTAAGCCAAATGGCTTTTCAGTTTCTGAGACACGGGCCTTCAATGTGAAATGAAGAGCAATTCCCCTGTATGTCACGCACACTTACTTCTGTTCTTCATTTCCTTTCCCCTTTCTTTGCCTAAGTATTTTATAGCTAGAAGTCTTGCTACTTTCTTTAAAATCAAATGCCGCCCCCTTGCCCCTTTTCCAGGGAATAAGTATGTGACAAAATGAAAATGAATCAAAATAATCCTAAATAAACATATGTTATTTAACTTTTCCCTCTCCGGGTCTCTGGCCCTTTAACTATGTAACTAGACACTGAAACAATTTCAAAGTTCCAAGTGAAAAAATGTCTCGTGTCTCTAAGCAGCTAAAATATTCTCAATGGGAGATTAGGATACCACTGGGTTTTCTTAAGACCAGAAAGTCCTTAGGACTTAGAGAGGAGTGCATGGCCAGGGTTAAGTGGGCCAGAGTTTTTTCCCATTAAAATATTAAAAAACCAAGTAACTCAATATTAAATATTTAACACTCATTTGGCTGTGGATAATAAAGACTGTTACTCTAGAGGTTTTTATTAAATGAAAATATCATGCCAATTAAACCAGTCTAATTTATTTTAACATCAGTAGGCAGAAAATATCCCTTTAAAGCTCCACACGCGGCCTCTATCTCACAGGCACGATTTGTAAGATGAGAAGAGGAGAACTGACCATGAAAATTGAGAACAAAGAACCCTCCAGTGGAGAAGTCACTGTGAAACTTGAGAAGGACTTGATTGCTTGAGCTATAAGCTGTCTCAAGAGCTGTATTCCCGCTGAACACTCCCAGCTGAGGAGAATTTTGGTCTGGCCCATCCCTAGGGACCAAGAGAAAAGAGAAGTGTCAGCAAAAGCCTGTAATTAAGGTTTAAATTAACTCTGTTTTCTCTTGATGGTAGCTTTAAATCTTCAAGAAGGCAGGTTAATCCTAACAATTGTAGCATAGTAATTCATTTGCATGCAAATCTGGGAAGGCGATTAAGTACATTCCTGCCAATGTGAAAAGCTTGACCTTTTAGGAGAAGCTGGAAAAGCTATGTAAGTAATATTTGTATTAAATAAGGTACAGTACTGTATAGTTTGCCATGAGGTCACCTGAGGTGCTTCATTCTATTGTTATATATAGAAATATATATATGGGTATTTCATATAGGTGCTGTTCTTTAATCACTTTACTAGTCACTGAAAACTCAGCCTTGACATTATATGTTTGATGTCAGCCAATGAAACAAATGTCAGTGCCATACTTAGTGAAAGAGAGAAATAAAAACCGCATTTTCAACAGGAGAAATAATCCATTTCAAAACAAAATATGGCATTACACTATTCTTATATGTGTATAAACTGATTTTTCTTCCCAAATTATTATTTTTTTAAGTAATACGTGATTCTGAATTTCAGCTACCACAATTAAAAGGGTTTTGCTGCTACTTGCAAAAGTATAACAATTTTTGCCATTCTTCTAGCAGGGTTAATGACACTATGAACAACACCATTTAATGACACTATTGCTTTACGCTGCCACACAAAAGCTGGCAACTTTTCAAATTAGTAAGCATCTGGGCTATAAAGCATCTGGTCTCCCAGGAAGCAGGGACTTTTCTAGTCCACTTGAAAAACATTTCCAAAATTTTACTAATGCCTTTATTAATGAAAAAGCTGTTTTGGGCAGTGAGGTGCCTATGGCGGAGCAGATATTAAGATGTCACTTTAAAGAATAGTTCTTTATCAACCAAAAGATCAACAGCTTTTTAGTGCAAAAGACATAAGCTGTTTAGACCTTCCCAGTGGTTCTAATCTTTTTGATACCAACTCAGGAAAAGGGCGGTATGTAGTTCAAAGGAGGACTGACTGGCCCATCTGCTATATAATCCTTCTCAAAATATGTACTGTGAGAAAAACAGGGATCTGAAAAATTCAACACGTTTTTTCCCCCAAGCAGGCATCTCTGAATGGCAGTGGCATTTCTAGGACTCGGCATTTGGGCTAGCAGATGGATGGGAAAACATTTGCCTCTGGGAAGAGAATGGCCCCAGTGGCTCCCCTCACAACTGAAAGCATTGTTAATTTAAATTGCTAACACAACGAAATGTGGCATTTTGATCATAGCTGGTTAGGCATATACAATTATGCAATGAATATATTTTTGAATTTATAGCCCATTCCTATCCAGTCAGCTGGGGACAGGTATAACAGTAGAATGAAAGTGCAAAATGTCCCATAAAATTATTTTCAAATCCAATATATTGTAATGGACACCTACTACTTGTTCCAATATTACTGGCATTTCCATATTTCTCCAACACGTGCTCAAAAAGAAAGGCATTAGCAGGCAGAGCTAGTATGCACGAAATTTGTTGCTCCACCGACATAATTACTGCCCATCAGAGTAGCCGTGTAAGCAGCTGCACTTTAGCTATTCCTGTGCTATTCAGGTAAGGCACAAATTGTGCCCCACAGTATTTCAAAATGCTATTCAGGAAATACACCCAATTATTACTAAAAATATTTTTACTCCACCTTCCCCCCGCCCCAAGACTTCAAGGCAGCTATCAACAGTTAATAGCTAATAACAGTTAACAGACAATAACATTAAAACAACACCACAAAAATTAAGAGCAGCAAAGATTAAAACAATTTTTAAAATAAAAAGTCAAGCTGCTTTCAGGTGTTCTGGTGAACCAATGTCTATATAATTAAGCGGAAGTCCACTAATGAGATAGCAAGTTCCAGAGCCTGGAGAGAAGGCCCTCTCCTTGGTTACAATCAGATGTATTTCAGAATTTGTTGGGACATGCAGAAAAGCCTCCATTGGTAGTCTTAATAAGGAGGCAGGCTCATTTATAAAAGGTCACCCCTTCAAATGTCCTGAAGCCATACCACAAAGAGCTTTAAAGCTGCATCATCAGCACTTTGAACTGGGCCCAGAAATGAACTGGAAGGCAATGCAGTAGTTTCAAAAAGGGAGTAAGCAGCTCCAGTTACCAACTTGGCTGCCTCAATTTGATTTGGACCGATAAAAGTTTCTGAACTCTTTTCAAAGATAGCTCTTGGTAGAGCATATTGCAGTAGTCCTGATGCGATATAAATAGGGCATGTGTTACTATGTCCAGATCTGCAGGTACAAATTCAACAAGTTAGGCCCCTCTCCCTGAACCAGAAGTTATCCTGTCGCTTGCCTTGTCAATTTTAATTTGTTTACTCATGTTTAGGCTGTGACTACCTCCAAGCGTCAGTTCAGACTCCCTGGACAAGGGTGGGAAAGAGAAATAGAACCGAGTGCTTTCTTTGCATTGATGACCACAAAATATGATGCAATCCTTTTTTTTCCAAGCAACTTCATGTGGGAAATGTTCCAGAATCAAAATAGAGCTTCACAGGCTGGCTTTCATGTTGGAGAGAAGACTCACCTTCTCACAGCCTCCCTGTGTTTCAAAACAGATCTTTCAAGCAGGATAGAAACTTGCTAGCCAACAAATTCTGCTCTGTATACAAACTAACTAACTAACTAATACACATGCACACATGAACACCAACAGTTCAATTATTCTGGATTGAGGCGAAGTTCAGATTGATCAAAGCCTTTACGGTAATAAAAGTTCACATACCAAACTGCAATGTAGTCATTCACTAGTTCTGTTTGGAGTAAGGTGAAATTGATATAGATTCCATGGCCCTGGGGCACAGTAATAAGCCACGTACAATCTTTTGAATTTGGATATTCATCTGGAAATCCTGGGGAGTACACAGTACCATTTTCAGATGTTACATTATAGCCACAAGGAGCTGAAAAGGAAAGGAACGGGAGTGTTAAAAAGTAAGGATGCATGGTTAAGTCAGGACAGTGATTTGTTTTACGTTTAAGACTGTGAGGGGAGAGACTCCATCAGGCAAGGCCTCCTTTCACCTGCCTTGCCCCACCCTCTGGTCTCTGCTCTTCAATTTGTATTGTATTATTTTATGTACTGTGGCTTGCCGTTGTTTTATTGATTATGGTTTAGAAATTATTTATTGTAACTGTTGAGTGGATTTCTGTTTAACTTTTATATGTTATTATTATTTAATACTATTCTAATGATTGTTGAATGTTACTTTTTGATATAGGTTGCCTATTTTCAAGTTTTATTATCAGATTTTTGTATTGCATTAGGTTGTTATAAGATGTACATTTTTTGTTTCTTCAGCTTGTATTGTAAGATAGAAAGACAGTATACAAATTAAAAAATGATGATGATGGCATAGCAGAGTTCAAAAAAGCAAATTCGCATGGTTGGTTACCTTTCAGTAATAAGCCTATACCATCTTCTGCGGGGGGTGGGGACAGTGCAGGTGAGCATGTTGATGGATCATGAACAGAAGGCACTGAGGGCACATGACTACACCTGTACCCTCCACATAACAGTGCTCAGGAAATGCTGCTGCAACACAGTCAAACCTCAGTGGTTGAACATAATCCGTTCCAAAAGCCCATTTGGCTTCCAAAATGTTCGACAACCGAGGCGTGGCTTCTGATTGGCTGCAGGAGCTTCCTGCACTTACGTGGAAGCTGCGTCAGATGTCTGGCTTCCGAAAAATGTTCAAAAACCGGAGCATTTACTTCCGGGTTTTGGGCGTTCGGGAGACAAAACATTTCAAAACGGAGGCATTTGGGAGCTGAGATTAGACTGTACTATCATCTGCTAATGCACCTTCTTTAACCTAGTGCCAGATGTTTCGGACTACAACTCCTTTCAGCTGTCCCAGTCCAATAGCATCAGGTGAGAGGCCAAAGAGGCAGAAGGAATGCCATCCCTAAATCTTCAAGCTACAGGGTTGGCTTTTACAAAACTCTAATCTTCTAAAAGGGAAAAGCCTAGGAGAGTTGAATTGGAGACAGAGGCTCCAAAGTCCAACTCTTGTCAAAGCAAGTTGCCACAAGGAGCTCCCCAAGCTTCCTTGGTTTGTGAGCTGCTTTGTGGGACTACAACAAAATACCTTTTTTAAAAAATAGCACAAATAGATTCAGCCCACCATATTCTTCCTTTTGATCAAATCCCACTGATAAATCTGCTTCTAATTGGAAGTGCATCCAATTGTGCAGAAGAATGTGATGACTCATGTGATTATTCCTCCTCAAAGAAAGGGATAAAGAATCAATTGAATTGGGTAACATCACCTTCTGCCCTGCAATGTCACTTTCTCTTTTCTTGTGATCCCTGTAGTCACAACTTCCTCCCCATTTTATCCACTTAACAATAGGGTCAGGTCAATTAACAATGAGTATACGTGACTTGATTCTACAGACTGACTCTCCTCTTGTTGGACTTGACTGTGAGAGGTGGAAAAGAAGCTGAAATATGTCTTACTATATTTCTCAATATTTAGCACACAAAATACTTACTCCCTCTTCCGTGAGCATGCTCAAAATAACAATGTAAGGAGGCAATTTAACTATTTGAAACTATTTAAACATCCTAGTTAATATGGGGAGGTAGTAGCTTTTTCTTCATTAAGAACCTGACCTAAAGCTGATTGATGTTTTTTGCCAAAATGCAATACAGCTCAAAGGAAAATTTGCAGATGTTAAGTGTATGACAGTGGTTTTACTTGCTGAGTTACCCTACATTAAAGAAAATGACTTCCATTCATTGAACACATTGGAGGTTTGAATACATAAAAAAATCTTGGCCACTTACCATTCTAGTCACTCTAAGGCTGCAATCTGAATCATCCATTTGGGGAGGGGGGTGTTATGCAGCTGAAAAGACTTTGGATCTTTTAGATGCAAGCCTTTTCTGACCCTTCCCAAAAAGCCCCAAAACTGCTTACTATTTGACAGTACCATGTCAGAGTTTTTACACTGGTTGGTCAGAACCTCAGACCTTTCTGTGGCATCAGGAAGCAGGGAATCCAATAGCAGATCTCCCGCTTTAACACCGGAGTGCTCTCTCGGATGTTGTAGATCCATAGGTTCTACAACACTATTCATACAATTAAAAAAAACAAACCACAATACAAATAATATAGTCACTACTAGTAGCTTTGAAAAAAGTTGTATTTGATTTGATGTCTAGGCATGATGCAACTTAGTATGCAGGTTCCCATCTGGCTCTTTTGCATGACAAAGGAAGATGATATTGGTCATTTTCATTGTTCTGCTTTTGTCAAGGATATCCATTTACGGACGTGAGAAAGTTATTTTAATTATAGCATTTCAGTATAATTAATTGAAATTCTAGGCAAGGCACAGAATAATTCGCTCTTTTCCCTCTATGTATAATTTGCAAAATTTCAAAGTAATTTGAGGTGATTCAGAGTGAAAGAACTGAAATATGTGGCTGAGTTATAAACTACATTTAAAATATAAATAGGGCAACACAGTACCGCTTTACAAATTTTTATACCCAGGTGCACAAAGGGCAGGCCAACCAACATTGCAAACTGTGATATATATTTGAATAACCACTGCAGGCAAATAATTGAACACAGGGGGCTTCAACACAAAGAAACATGTGCAAGGAAGTTATCTGAAAACTGCTAAAATCTGCAGATCAGTTGTTTGGCGGGGAAAGGGTGAGAAGGGGTGTTGAAGCAGCTGAGAGGCAAGATTTTAGCATTTACTGAAAAAGTTTGTGTGTAGCCTTGGCTTTTGAACCAAAGAGGGTGGACTCTGTTCTTAGGACACATTTGTACACGCAGTTCACTCAACCAGTTTGGAAATCCATGCATGAAACAGCATAATTTTTCGAGGGTTCAAGACACCTTCAGAAATCCTCGAACATTGTTAGGTCTAGTGGAGGAAATACTTCCCCATGTGCTACAGGTGTGGCCAGGTAGGCGAAAAGAAGAGGATTTGGAGGCTGATGGAGAAATGTGAGAAAGGGTAGTTGTTTACCTAATTATGTCATCTGGGATATGAAGGAGTTCAATGTGTAATAAACCAAGCTGTTCCCCAATTTTGGAGAGGAGCACCTTGGTTTCTTGAGCCCAGTTATGAACTGAAGTGGTGTGTGGATGTTGGAACATCTCTATTAGTGGTCGATATCATTTTCAGCCCTCATGCATAGGGTTTTCTGCAATTTTCCATCTCATTTCATTGAATATATAATGTCGAGAGAATACTAAGAGTCAACTATTATTACAATGAGCAAAATTTACCTTCACATTTTGGAAAGGGGTAGTTCCAGTTCCTGTTGATCCCATGGTGGCAAGTGAGAACAGAAGGACCAATCAATACATATCCTGGATAGCACTCAAAAGATATTGACTGGCCCACGCTGTAATCGGAATTAATGATATATCCATTGAAAAACGGAGGAGGATCTGGACAATTTTGTAATTCATATGCTGCAAGAAAAAGAAATGTGGGACAATTTTTTTTAAGTAACAGTTACACTGGTTCAGAATCGAAAGGGAGAAAAATGCTTGGATGATGATTCCCTATATTCAACATTGCAGGTAACAAGCTCAAGTTTTTTCCTATTGGCAAAGGCAGGAAATGTTTTGAAAATAGTATATTTTAAGACAAGGCTCCTCCTCATAAGGCAAATTATATACAGTAAGCATCAGGAATTTGTAGTATATAGTTAAGGTCTGTGACAGCAATATTTCTGTTCAACCCAACAGTTGCCACCTAGCTGGAACTATTTTAATGCATTTCATATGTTCACTATGTTGACTTGCAAGTTTTAGAGTAAAAAGTTTAAATAGTCATCGTACAACTACTCCTCTATTAGAGAAGCATGTTTTGTTTTGTTTTACAGAAACATAGCAGTTATCTGATAAACATCTGCAATGCTGCAGACTTCAGGTTTGCTGCTGTTCTCCCCACCCCACCCCCAGATAAAAACATATTAACCCAATTTCTGCTTGCTGTTAATGCCTTGTTTCTAATGCTTCAGTTTGTTCAGTTTTCACCCAGTAATGCTGTATTAGGACAGGCGCATCACCGAATCACAGTTTTGACCTCTGTAAAGGCATGTAAATCGAAGACATGATATATAAATCAAATGAATGACTTGACTTATAAATCAGTGCCGAGACACACAAAAAATGAGCAACATGATTTATAGATAGCTTCATGACTTGTTAATTAGCCCCATATTATATAAATCATGTTCAAAGCTTGAAAATTCACCACCTTACTTACAAATCAATGCAACACCGTCTTGCAGTACAATGCAAGCCATTCACATATTAGATAAATCAATGGAAGGCTTTCCTCTCTGGTATACTGCATTTCCTTAAGTACTGAAGAGCACTGCGTAAATGCCAGAACCGTAATTCTCTCCCTGTCACACCATGAAGGTTCTCCAATAGTCATTTATTGGCAACATAACCACCTAGAATGCCTGACAATGCAGGCTAATCAAAGTCTATCACACTCTTGCGTGATAATTCTCAAACTGTGCAACAAGATGTGGTGATGATCACCACCTTAGATGGTTTTAAAAGGAGGTTGCATAGATTCAAATCAAAAAATGTTTATTCGGCTTTACGCCCATCATAAAGCACAACACACAAAACAAATCAAATAAAACAGCGGTCTCGTACAAGCCACAAGTATTATAACACAATTCACAGCTCACAAGGACAAATATTGGCAATTCAAAAGAAAAATTTAAGATTAGGATTAAAAATTTAGACACTACACTAAAATCAATATCTGATGTCATTATCGAAAATTCTTATAACTATCAATAATCAGCTAACATTCCATTCCGTCTCTTGTACGAGAGGACGGCTGTTAGGAATTTAGCAACCTGTAGGGTAATATAAGGATCCACATCTTGAAGAACCCAGGCAAGCTGTAGGTCTACTGGTTTGTCAGCTATAGGCTGGATTATGGAGTTTAATATACTAGCACGAGCTGAACTGTACATAGGGCAGATAAACATAACATGATGTAGAGATTCAGATGTTTTCATTTCACAAGCACACATTGAAGGGACTTGGCCCTTAGTGAATCTATGTCTCAGCACGTTTGTTGGAAAAACATTGAACCTAGCTCTAATGAAGGCATATCGGTGAGATGCGGCCATAAGCGATAGATTCATGGAGTGAACACTAATAGTGGCTGCAACTACTAATCATGATGGTTATATGGATGTTCCAGGTACAGAGGCAGCATGCCACTAAATCAGCGGTTCTCAACCTGTGAGTCCTCAGATGTTGTTGGACTACAACTTCCATCATCCCCGAGCTCTGGCCTCGCTAGTCCAACAACATATGGGGACCCACAGGTTGAGAACCGCTGCACTAAATGCTAGTGCTGGGGTGCATGGAACAACTGGTAATACTGTATTGCTTTTATGTCCTCCTTGTGGGCTCCTTGAGACAATTGATTGGGCTGGATACTGAACTGGATGAACCTTGGTCAAATCAAGCAGGACTCTCCTTGTGTTTTTACACAAGAATGCTGATGATGCAAATTATAAAGAAACAAGTAAGCGTTATTCACTGTTTTTTGAAATTGCTTTTTATGGAAGCAATAATCCAATTACCTATGTTCACAGCTTTTCAAAGAAGGATCAGCCTGCCCTTTATCATTCCACTACACATTCTCTCCCCCCCCCCCCTTTCATCCATAAACCCATATAGAAGGATGAAAGGAGACACCAGGACAACACAACTGGTTGCCAAAAAGCAAGAACAAGGAGGAAAAAACTTCCAACGCAGCCAGATGGGTGGAGTATAAATAATAACATTATTATTATTAAATGCAGAACATGTTGGGGCATGTGCAGAGTGCCCATTCAACCATACCAGCAGAGAGTGTCAGTGAAACAGAAAAACACCATACAGTTCTAGGTAGAGTCAGTCCCTTTACTGGTAGCATAAAGCCATTCCACACCTTGTAGGTTACATACAGTTGTAATTCACATTCCTTCCAACAGAATACAGTCTCCTTGCAACATTCCAACACAGACTAGGCGCTGGCCAGGAGCAGGGGCTAAGAACAAACTTGCTTCAAACACAAGTGTATTTATACTTTAGATTGAGCTGACTAACTCTCACATGCTTAACTAGTTGCAGGTGCTGGACAAGCACACCCCAAATTAACGAGCACACCTAACTTAACCCTTTCTTGTCCTTTTTTTCTCAGCATGCATAAACCCCTTATGAATTAACAGAACATAGAATGCCCTTGGCCTTGGTCTCAAGGAGTTTGGCATTTTTATTCATTTCAGTAAATTCTCCAATTGCAGCCAGCTTGAAGTTAGCATAGAGAGTAAGAGTGGAGGAATGAATGAGGCTGTACTATACAAAAAGGGGTGGGGGTGGAGAGACACACACAGAGAGAAACAACACAAGAGGAAGTATCAAAATGGTTTGGATAAAATAATAGGGAACTTTAATGAAATGGTAAATTGCCCAACATGATTCAGGGGAAACCTACCTCAGGAATTTGGCAAAAATAACTAATCATAATTCAAGTAACAGAAAAAAAAATCATAATACAAACTTTATGCACCAACTGTAATCAGACATACTATATTTTTTTAAAAAAAGACACCAACACACCTTATAAAACATGGAACGTGCATTGGTAAAAGTATCCCTCAACCCATGCTAATTATAAAACAAAAATTATTATTATTATTTATCATTATTTGTTGTATATTATATAGTGAAAGGTAAAGGACCCCTGGATGGTTAAGTCCAGTCAAAGGTGGTGGAGTGAGCTCCTGTTGCTCTATCCCAGATCCTTCCAACCTAGCAGTTCGAAAGCACGTGAGTGCAAGTAAAGAAATAGGTACCCTGTGACAGGAAGGTAAACGCCATTTCCGTGAACTCTGGTTTTTGTCACGGTGTTCCGTTGCGCCAGAAGCGGTTTAGTCATGCTGGCCACATGACCTGTAAAGCTGTCTGTGGACAAATGCCAGCTCCCTCAGCCTGAAAGCAAGATGAGCGCCACGATTCCACTTAACCGTCCAGGGGTTCTTTACCTTTTTTACCCTTTACCTTTGTATACTGAAAGCACAGAAATACATCTAAAAGGCTAAAAACACAGCAAATGTAAAAAGAAGGACGAAAGGTCCCACTTCACTAAAAGAGGCTGTGATGCCATCCTTCAAATTAAGAGCCAAAAGCCTGGGAAATGAGAACACATAAGCTTTGACTTGGGACCCAGATGAGCTTAAAAATGTTTATTACATTTATTTCCATTCAAAACTTTCCCCAGTTACACACTTATCCTCCGAAAAATACTGTGGCTTTCTAACTATGTCCATACCAATACTGGCCACAATCCAGAGGAGGCTAAAAACACTCTAGTTTCCTTTCCAATCATTGGGCATTAAGCAAACTGCTAATAAATGAACACATCGCAAAAACATATATTTCTATCGTTGAGAATTATGAAATGTTTAATAGGACATTTATTGCCCAGACCAGTTCACATTTTAAATAAAATAATATAAATACAAAGCACCAAGGCAAAATGGCAAAACTGCCACAGAAAAAATTCCAACACGCATAAACCTAACAAGCCCAAGGGAAGAAAAAAAGAGAAAGAGGTCTTCACCTGGCAATGAAAAGAAAACAGGTATAGAACCAGGAAAGCTTCCCCAGGGAGGAAATTCTACAGACAATGGGCCACAACAACAAAAGAGACTCGCTGGGAACCAGTCACCTGATGGCATGCAAACCTAAGAGAAGGGGCTGAGAATATGATCTTAACACTCTGTCAGATTTACATAGGAGAAGACAATTATTTAAGTCCTCAAATTATAGAATTAAGGTTATGTCACCGGTCGCTCACCTTGATATACAAGTTTAAATCCTTGCCTATTTTCCGAGTGATCACTGTAAAAATGGATGAGAGTTTCATGCGTTGTGCTTAATAAAGATGGCGGGAGGTCTGTTCCACTGAACTGGCCAATCATAGAACTAGTGTGATATGGACCATTCTGGATTTCAAGGAAGTCATGGTTAGCTTCGGTGGAGAAGTTCAGAAACTGTATATGTGCCCCTGTATGGGGAAAAATGTAATAAAAATGATATTACCTATCAGTCCTCTTGTAACCACAGCACTGGGGCATACTGCTCTGTAGAGTCCCCCCAACCACCAGAAATGGATTTCCAGAAGAGGCGTAAAACCACTGCTCCATGAGCAGAACTACGTACAGTGGTACCTCGGGTTACATACACTTCAGGTTACATACGCTTCAGGTTAAAGACTCCACTAACCCAGAAATAGTAGCTCAGGTTAAGAACTTTGCTTCAGGATAAGAACAGAAATCGTGCTCCGGCGGCGCGGCAGCAGCGGGAAGCCCCATTAGCTAAAGTGGTGCTTCAGGTTAAGAACAGTTTCAGGTTAAGTACGAACCTCCGGAACGAATTAAGTACTTAACCCGAAGTACCACTGTAGTAATCAGAAAATGGAAGCTACGATGCAAGCTCATGTGTTTTACAAATGGGACCCCTAATAAAAGCTGTCCAGGAGACAGATAATGTTGTAAAATATATATATAGCAAAAGGAATCCATACTGCAACATAGGTACCTTTTATAACCATACAGTTTCTATTATCCACAAAGTAATTAGTGTCTAACCTCTATACAAATCCCTAAAATACAAGCAGGGCATTATTTTAAAAACAAGCTTAATTATTAAGAACCTGACATTATAGCTGGATTTATAATAACCAAACTGATTAATTTAACTAATTAGCTGAGCACATAATATTATCTTTACTTAGTGTATTATATTACATAAATCCATGTAAGGAAGGAAAGCTGTTAATACATAAAATAAATGAATACCTAGCTAAGTGTTCAACAACAGGCCAATTTTAATTAGCTAACAGTGCAGACCTATACATGTCTACTCAGAAGTAAGCCCTGTTTAATTGTACAAGGCTTACTGCCACAGCTACATGTGTATACAGCCAAAATCTCATAAGTTGCTAAAAAAAATTTAATAGTGAGAAATTGTATTTTCATTTTGTTCCAGACTCCTATCTTTCTATTTATCTGCAAGAATCACACCATCCTAATTATGATCTATCCTAAGATGCCTTCCCTTAAAGACACAGCTGCAATTTGCTAATGAGCCCAAGAAGGTTGTAAACAAGTTCTAGCTACCCATGAAATTATTTGGATAAGAAGCGTTTGGGACTTTTCAATCTAGTTTGTGATGATAAACATATAGCCTTATTATCTTCTCCTCATGAATAATGTATAGATTACCAGGAAACACATCTGAAGAAAAGGGAAAGGAATGCAAAGTGGGTAGCCTGGCCTCTTGTTAGAGGACTGAGAAAGGACAGATCAAATTGAGTTAGGTGTTAAGTGTTTTATTTCGAGCCACCATTCCAACTTAAAACTACTCAGAATGAGGCAGAGAGATTTCACAAACAATGCTTTTTTACTAAAAGTAAATGTTGGACCTGATCCATCGCTCCCTACACTTATCATCAGGCATGCAAACAACTCTCCCTCTATTGAGCCCTGCTGGTAGAATAGGGGGCGGTGACTGTGGAGGACTCCTGTATGAGAAAAAAGAAGTAGCAAGTGGGTGGAGAATAGATGGAGATTTCCAATTGCAATCGTAAAACTGCTTTTTCTCTGGATAAAGCAACACACAAAAGCAGTGGCTATATTATTGTTATACTGTTCACCTTTCCACAATGTGCCCATGGCCAATGTACAATGTGCCAATGTATGAAGCCTATATAGATCTATCTATGTGTCTAGATAGACAGACAGACAAGAAGAAATATGTGGCAGTCATTGTTTTGGAAGTTAGGGAACTGCCAGAGAGATCAAAAATTCTATGGTTGAGCTGAAATGTATCAACATCATCATCATCAAGATTCTTACCATATCCAACAGGCAATAATATCTTCCACACGCAGCCCAGGTTACTGGGATAGTTTCCTGGGAACCCTGGGCTCAGTATCACTCCAGCCATATTTGTCAGTGTCCCACCACATTTGGCTATTGAAAATAAAATAAAATAATGCTATTATATTTCATGGTTTATTGAATGATGTATTACTTATGCAATGTTCATGTAACTGAAGAGCACTACATTGTACACTTGAACCAACACAGAGCACTACACTGTACACAGAAGGCTCTTATCTGAACAGGCTTCCCCATTCACTTTGACAGCTCTACACATTGATTCTTTTTCATGCAGAGGGCAGCATTTGACATTGAAGTTAATGGAGAAACCTCTATAGATAAAAAGACTCCTTTGGGCAAGTCTGCTCCATCAAGAAATCACTAACCACAGCATACACCCATTGGTACGTCCAGGCATCATATGAAGTGTAGAATGACCCCTTATAAGTTTCAATTATAAAACGGCCATCCATACATTACATTGACAGGTCAGAAAATATTCTTCGCATGTCACTTTATATTCTGAACACTGAAATTATACTGGTTTCTATATGATTCAAGCATGGCAAAGGGGTGATTTAATTATTTCTCTCTTTTTTGCATTAATCTGCACATTTTATTTTAAATTATTCAGCTCACATACGTAAGATAATGGTTCAAATATCACCTTAGGCACAAGGTTATCTTAGGCAAATCACCAACACTGTCAAAATCCCCACTACTCTTCTGCAATATGTAGACGGTAATACTGGCTCGATCAGTTATAAGGTGTTCTCTACCAGGGGTGAGGACATGGGTGGCGCTGTGGTCTAAACCACTGAGCCTCTTGGGCTTGCCAATCAGAAGGTTGGTGGTTCGAATCCCCGCGATGGGGTGAGCTCCCGTTGTTCGGTCCCAGCTCCTGCAAACCTAGCAGTTCGAAAGCATGCCAGTGCAGGTAGATAAATAGATACCGCTCTGGTGGGAAGGTAAATGGCGTTTCCGTGCGCTGCTCTGGTTTCGCCAGAAGCGGCTTAGTCATGCTGGCAACATGACCCGGAAAAACTGTCTGCGGACAAACGCCAGCTTCCTTGGCCAGTAAAGCGAGATGAGCACCGCAACCCCAGAGTCGTTCATGACTGGACTTAACTGTCAGGGGTCCTTTGCCTTTTTTATACCAGGGGTGGCTAGACTATGGTGCACTAGATGTTGTTGAACTACAACTCCCATCATCCCTGGCCAATGAGCCATGTTGCTGGGGATTCTGAGACTTATCATTCAGCAGCAGGTTCTATGAGTCTGTTATGTACTGAGTTGAATAGGATCCAAATGCAGCAGTCTGATGGGTCCTAGAACAATATGATCCAGAACGCAGCAGTTTGATTGGTCTGCAGGAGCCACCCAATCCAGCTCCAGGTGGAAGTAAAATCCGCAACCTGATTGGCCTACAGGAGAATCCCGGAATTAGCCAATCATGTGGGGCCCATTGTGTAAATAGTGTATATAAAGCAGACATTTGGAAGAACTTCCATTCCTCCTCACTACTATGAGCTGAATAAAGAGCATGAAATCCACACTCGACCCCGAGTATATTTCAGAATCAATATGTTAATTCACATTTTAATTCAACAGGGGAAGGTGTACTAAATAAAAAGCATGTATATGAAAGGGAAAGTCGAGACATGAGAAAAGGAGAAACCTTTCCCTTAATTCTGGATAATCAGGGTCAATGGTTCGAGGGTACCATCTGATAGGTATAAAAGCGACATTTTCCAGTCAAACGGGCTTGATATCAGCAGATACAAACTGCAGCTGCTAATTAACACTTTGGTTTTGTACTTATGTCATTCTTAATAACACATGGTTCAAAAAGTATGCATGCATACCTATACATAGAGGAGAAGGGTAGTTCCAACGGCGAACTGTTCCAGGCATACAAGAAATATGAGAGCGCCCCTAAAATAAAATAAAAAATAATGATTCATCATTGTCCTCTGTTTCTCCAGCTTTCCCCTGGCAATTTAGTATAATTATTCTAAGGAGAAAACACCAGCGTTGCTAGTGAAATCCTTTTGCCAATTACTCTCCCCCTGCACTTTACTACCCATGACAGTTTTCTAATTAAGGTTAAACAAAAGACTACTGCAATAATTAGAATTCCTTTTAAAATGGGAAATGAGTTGTGCCACATGTCTTAAGAAACTGTTTCAAAACCACTGTTCTGAACTCAATTATTGCATAGGTTTGCAGAGCAATGTAACATCCTCATTTGCATTCTTCACCATGCTACCAAAAGATGGGATTTATTTCAAGATCAGACAATGGTTTGGTATAGAAAGAGATTTTTTAAAAGACTGCTCTCCCTTTTTTCAGTGGAGAGCGCAGAACAGGATTGTGCCATAATGTCTTAACTATACTGCCCAATCAATGTAATGTACATGGTTTCAATTCCAGAATTAGTGAAACTATAGTTTGGTTCGGATTTTTTTTTAAAAAAATCTCTCTCGTCAAATACATACAGAGAGTGCGGAATTAAATCAAATGTAATCTATACTCAAGTTATTCTCAATATGGATAAACTTTCAAAAGAACACGTGTGCTGTGGCTGCAATATAACAGCTCAACTCTCCTTCCTAGGAGTTGAACTAGATGACCTGTAGGGACTCTTCCAGCTCCAGAATTCTGTGATTCTATGAACCAAAACCCACTGAGATAAACAGGAATGCCAGCTTGACTCCACGACCATGGGTGCCATGCAGCGTGCATGGTCCTGGCACGGAAATTTGTGGGTGCCTGGCCCCTTCATGGGGAATTTTGTGGGTGCTCATGCACCTAGGGCATTGGCACCTATGGAGATGAATGGATATAAGGTTGTTCCTTTTGAATTATGGTGCTGGAGGAGACTCTTGAGAGTCCCATGGACTGCAAGAAGATCAAACCTATCCATTCTTAAGGAAATCAGCCCTGAGTGCTCACTGGAAGGACACATCCTGAAGCTGAGACTCCAATACTTTGGCCACCTCATGAGAAGAGAAGACTCCCTGGAAAAGACCCTGATTTTGGGAAAGATGGAGGGCACAAGGAGAAGGGGAAGACAGAGGATGAGATGGTTGGATAGTGTGTTTGATAGTGTTCTCGAAGCTACCAGCATGAGTCTGACCAAACTGCGGGAGGCAGTGGAAGACAGGAGTGCCTGGCGTCCTCTGGTCCGTGGGGTCACAAAGAGTCGGACACGACTAAATGACTAAACAACAACAAGGTTGTCCCATTCCTTGTTGGGTTGTGGGTAGTCTGCCAAAAATGTTACAAACTGTGGTTATAGATTTCACATTTCACAGGGTTTCAGCCACAGAAAAACATACACAGTTGGGCTCACAAAAGCCGACTTCCCTGACTCCTCCTTTCCACCCCAAGGGTTGGGAGTGGGTTTGAAGAGGAAGGAAGGGAGGGAGGGAGGGTGGGAGGGAGGGAGGGAGGAAGGAAGGAAGGGATGGGTTCATGGAGAGAGGCAACTACCACCGTTCCATTTCATTGGATGATCTCATGTTCTGCTATTGTGAGAGAAGGATGAAAAGTATTTCTATCCACAGCATGCATATTTTTATCCATCTCTTTCAAATCCTAAAATGCCTAGATTCTTTCTTTCTTAACAAATAATAATAATAATAATAACAACAACAACAACAACAACAACAACAACAACAACAACAACTTTTCCTCACAGGGGAGTTGTATTCCTGTACTATCTCCATTGTAACTCTATTTTTAACCCCAGTGTGCTTATTATTAGGGTGGCTACCAATCAAATAGTTTAGAAATACATCATCATATTTAGGGGCCCCTGCAAACATTCTTTTTGTTGCTCATTCATGCTGATTTGATTTATTGTGTTTCCTTATCTGCCCTTCACCACATAGTCCCCAGGTGGGTTACGACAATAAAAAATATACAATTATAATAAATTATTTGAGCTCATGCTATCAGAGAAGCAGCCATGTCTGATTTCACTGTCAATACCCTTTGTGCATGTAAAAAAAAATAAAAAATGGTTGGTGGTGGTCAAATGGCTTGATTTCTAGACAGTGCATATTCTGTATCCTCCTTCTGGAACTCCTAAATTTTCATACCACTAATCTTCTCTGTGTGTTTTCCCCTCCCACTTTTGTAGCGCTACAACGCTTTCAAACAGTGATAATGTGGCCATATCGGGGAAATGTCACAGAACAACTAATAAAGCAGAATAAATCCACCGTTAATGTGTCATTATTGTGTTCAGAACATGTTGCTGGATACATCCACAGTAAAACAATCTAACTCTTGTGATGACAACATTGAAACAAGTGTCATATTCTAGTGAAGCCCATTGTCAAGGTCTAAGGCTAGCCCTGTGTTTTCCCAAGAGGACATAGCATGAAGTACAATGTAGTACTAATATATAACCAAGTGCTTGACAAAGCAATGCAGTAGTAGTCCTTTAGGTGCCAGGCAATAAATTTCCTCCACAACCAAGCCTTTGGCTTTTAACTATCTGCAGCCTTTTAGAAGTGGGCAGAATGTTTTCCACCTTGGTCTTAATGTATCTCTGTGGGGGTTCTGTCTGATTGTCTGGTTGGTTGTAAGTCGCCTTAGGTTGTGCTGAGAAATACTAACAAATTTAATAAATACATAAATAGTAGTATTGCTGTGGACATTGATTATTTATTGTATAATGCCATTCCTAACCCCTTCTCCTTGTTGACTTTCAGTGGTCTAATTTTAGATTACTGTCATACCTTGGTTTTTGAACAGCTTAGTTCTCGAACGTTTTGGCTCCTGAACGCTGCAAACCCAGAAGTGAGTGTTCCAGTTTGTGAACTATTTTTGGAAGCTGAACGTCCGACGGGTCTTCCTGAAGCCAATCAGAAGCCGCACTTTGATTTTTGAAAGGTTTGGAAGTTAAATGGACTTCCAGAACTGATTCCGTTCAACTTCCAAAGTACGACTGTATATTTTATATTCATACTTATGGCAAAAATGTATATATTCTGGTAGCTACGATATATGTTTGTCCACTGGTGACTTGTCAGTGTAGGCTGATGTGTTTAAAACATATGCATTGCCCAAAGAAAGGCAGTCAGAAACACTGTGACAGAGAACTCACTTGAACTTTGGCATGTGCAAACTATTTATTTAGATTTCAGCAAAAGAAGACCAAATGTAATATTGCAGTCTGCATTCTAGTGTTTAGCAGCACTGATGCTAGCTCAGAATCTATGCCTCAGTGAGATTTTTGCACTAAGAAAGGTCATACATTTATTTATAAATCAAGGAAGACTGCATTAATATATTCTCACATTATCATAATATGGCAATTACCACTAAGAAAAGCAAAACCACAGACTGCAAAAAAGGTCTGATTAGGCATGTAAGGCTTTAAAAAGAGAAAAGAAACCCTGGCAGAGAAGCAGGTATATAAATGGAAAATCAACTCTATTTTACCTTTCAAGAGGATAGGCCCATTATGCAAGCAAAACTAATTTTATTATGAATGACTATTTTATTTGCTTTGCAGAAGGACCAATAGAAAAGAATAAAAATCTAAGAATAATCAGAATTAATAATGAAATAGGAACAGGGAGGAAGATACCAAGGAAAATTAAATGAAGCCACAACTTCCAAGTGTCCATTGAAAAAGAAAGAGATGTACAGAGGCAGGCAAACATGTCTGAAACAACAATTGTCTGACAGTTTACTGTCATATTTGGAGATGGATCATAACCCAGTGGCAGAGAAAAAGATTTGCTCACAAAAGGTCCCAGTTTTAATTGCTGGCATCAGCCCCAGTAGATGGTATGAAAGGCCTTTGCCTTCAACACTGGAGAGTGACTGTTACTCAGAGTAAGACAGTACTGGGCTAGATGGTTATGACCTGATATAGGGCATGTTCCTTTACTCCAGAGTGTATTAAATTGAATGCAAAACGTATACTCCCAATCCAGAGAAAATTAGCAACAGTTAAGACCTATTTAAATTAATAGAAATTCTGATTATTTCTGAGTATCATGTCCAATTGATTTCTGTTAGCTATATCACTTCATATAAAAGAGTTGCAGGTGTGGTAGTCTCAGAAAATATGAAAGAGAAAATTGCTGATGTTCCTCTGCTGGAGCAAATTTTTGTTGATGAGAGAGATGGGGAAAATATGCCAAGTTTTGACTTTATGCAGTTCTCTTCAGCAAGCAGAGTGAAAAAGCAACCATCACTTATTTATCCTGATCCTTTTCATATGAGACAAAGAGCTGAAAATATTTCAAGAGGATACCTTTTCTTCACCAAAATAATTTGATCTAGCAGAAGATATTACAGTGGTGCCTCGCAAGACGAAATTAATTCGTTCCGCAAGTTTTTTCTTCTTGCGAGTTTTTCATCTTGCGAAGCACCGTTTCCCATAGGAATGCATTGAAAATCAATTAATGTGTTCCTATGGAAACCGCTTGCCAGGCTGGCGTATGGAGAAGGGCTTTTCTCCCCACCGCAAGCCTTCAGGACAGGTACGGGAACAGAGGGGAAGGGGCGCAGCACTTCTCCTCTGTTCCCGGGGCTTGCGGTGGGAGGAGGGTTTTTCCTCCCCACCGCCAACATTCAGAACAGCATTCTTAATGTTGGCGGTGGGAAGGAAAACCCTCCTCCCACCCAAGTCTTCAGGACAGCCATCCGAAGGCTGGCGTGGGTAGAAGGTCTCTCCGCCCCACCGCCAGCCTTCGGAGGAGCCTTCCGAAGCCTGGCGGCGGGAGGAGGTCTCTCCGCCCCACCGCCAGGCTTCGGAGCAGTCTTCCGAAGGCTGGCGGTGGGGCGGAGAGACCTCCTCCCGCCGCCAGGCTTCGGAGCAGCCTTCCGAAGGCTAGCGGTGGGGCGGAGAGACCTCCTCCCACCGCCAGGCTTCGGAGCAGCCTTCCGAAGCCTGGCGGTGGGGCGGAGAGACCTCCTCCCGCCGCCAGCCTTCAGAGCATCCTTCCGAAGCCTGGCGGCAGGAGGAGGTCTCTCCGCCCCACCGCCAGGCTTCGGAGCAGCCTTCCGAAGGCTGGCGGCGGGAGGAGGTCTCTCCGCCCCACCGCCAGCCTTCGGAGGAGGTCCGAGGACAGTGGGGAAGACGCGCTGCACTTCCCCGCTGTCCCGGAGATTTCCCTATGGGCTTTCGTCTTGCGAAGGAAGCCCATAGGGAAATTTGTTTTGCGAAGCGCCTCCAAAACGGAAAACCCTTTCGTCTAGCGGGTTTTCCGTCTTGCGAGGCGTTCGTCTTGCGGGGCACCACTGTAGTAAAGTACTGCAGACTCCATGTTTGTTTCTTTTCAAAAGCTAAGCCATGGACTCTTTGCTTTTGAAAGATTTGATATCTCTATGGTAGTTTTGGTCATGTGAATGGTGCCACAGATCCCCTGGGTAGATTACACAGACACCCTGGGGTCTGTGGACCCCCAGCTGGGAGCCACTGCCTTAGGAGATGTAAGTTGTGGGAGCAAGAACTGACAAAAATCACTCTCACCATGGAAGCACCCATGTTGTGGGTTTCTGCTCTATTCAATTATGAATCCAGCCCAATGTGTTAGAACAGCAACTATACCATTTCAAAAGAAAATGCAAGTACCTGTAATGTGTATCCTGGCTCACACTGAAATGACAAAACATCATTCACCATATATCTATCGCCCATTTTGAATCCATTGCTAGGAATTACTGGTTCTGGGCAGGCAGCAAGGCCTACAGCTAAAACAAAATAAAGGGGGGAAATGGAACAAAACATATTAAAATATTCATGTTGTTTTGAAGTTTTATTACTTTTTTTGTTCTTTAGCATATAACATGATCTAATCACTTCACAAAATTAAAAAGACGTTAAAGTCCCTGACTTAAGCATGCCATAATCTAAGTGAACACAAGGGAAGAAATGATAGCAGCAGGACAGAAAGGAAGAACAGTTCAATATAAATACACAAACAGATACATAAAGCCATCAATAGTATGTATGTGTGTATATATTGCACAGAGAGAGACATATACACACACAGTCACACACAGAGGTGTGTATATACATATGTAACAATGGTAATAGGTCACATTTTATATATTCGCTGTTGAGTAAAATTAGCTTCAAAATATAATGGTGTGGCAAATCTAGAAATTCATTCACACTCACAGAAGGAATTCATGTTCAATAATGAACACTGCAAGTGTGTGTGTGTGTGTACACATGCATGTGCAAGTCTCTTGAACAGGACATAGTGTGGCATGAAGATGTCTTACTGAAGAATTAGGGGGGCTTAAAGGAAAAGGTTGGCAGAGCTCTATCTGCCATGCTGCAGAGCCAGAGACAAGGTATTCTTTAGTCCACATGCTTTACATGCTGTAGTTCTCATTCACAGCTTATGAATATCAAGTACTGTTTTCAAGGGTAGCATGCCTCTCTTGTACAGGAAATTGCTTACTGCATGCTCTTCACAGGTCAGCTAACTCTTTTGGCATAGGACATAAAACTCATTAATGTCAATACTGATCACTCTCCCAGTGATCTCATCCCAGTTCCTGCTTGTTAAATACTTTTGCCATTCTAGCTCTGGCACGAGACATACATCCAGGCACGTCATTACAGTGACCTCCAATATTTTCCAGGCATCACTGCCATCAATGACAAGAAAGCTCACAGCACTATAATCTAGTTAACATTTCTGAAAGTATATTAGCATTCATTACACGACACTGTCAACTAACCAAAATAAAATTCCCTAGGCTGTTTGATCCAGTCTCAAAAAAGCTTTGCTTCTTATGTTTCACAAAAAAAGAAATGTGATATATATTAGTGTGTGATACTAATACACACACACACACACACACACACACAGATGTATAATTAAATATTGCTCTTAATTTCTATGAAGTCTCAGTTTGCAGCGAATAGCCTTATTCCTTGGCATAGAGAACAAATTCTGTGCAAGTATGAGAATTAACTCATGAATGTGAACAGAAGTAAACCCTTAATAAATGTGAAATGAAATTGTGATCAAATACGTTTCCACGGGGGAGTTCAAAACAAATAAAAAGTATTGGGGGAGGGAAAAAAAAATACATCTGTACTACATACCACTTGTTAGACTTGAGCTATAAGCCCTACTTAATTTTTTTTTAAAAAAAAAGATAGAGAAGGAAATATACATTTATAGAGCAATTTAGAGCATTTATAGAGCAAATGAGTGAGAATCAGAGTAGAGGAACCACGGCCATACTCAAAGTTCTGCCAGCTTGAACCAGTTAAGACAAAAAGTGGAAGGGGGGGTTGTTTATTTGTTTTGCTGTACCAGCTCCAGGACCCAGATGTTCTAGAGAACGGAATGGGCCAGCCCTGTTCTGCCCCATCCCTGTAACACCCTTTTCCAGGTAGTAGGAGTTTATTCACTGTGCTGGGGGCGGGGCTGCAGCAAAAAGCCTCTGGTGAAAGCTAGCAGACCAAAACATCCAACACCATAGACTGGAGGTTAGAAATACTGCCTTAGAACTGATTCGGAATCCACTGAAACGTAATGCTTCCCTGCCTCAATTCTTCTTCACAGAGAAACCACACAACCCTTGATTTTACACCTGTATATCTCTGCCAAGAACACAACATTTATTGCCAAAAGTTAGAGTTTATAATAATTATGTCTTATCTAAGTATTCACCTGTCATTCAAGCCACTGGAACTGTGGCTGAGGTTTAAATTATATCTTATTTTCACCATCCAGTAACCCAGTGAAAAAGGAGCAGAGACATGTCTCTCAGCACTTTATTTATATAATAGAATAAGGTGGATCAGAAATAACAGTGTGCACTAAGCAGCTGGGCCTGCATCAAGAAGATAAGACTCTGAAAAGCTAGAATCAGCTGTTTGTGGGGGAAAGGGGGTTCATGGGGGAACTAAATCCAGTTTCAACGCTCCCCTACTGAAAAAAAGATAATACACAGGATTTTCTGATTTATTTAAGAATTAGGCATACACTAGTCCAGCTCTTGGATCAGAACAGGGAACCTGGTGTACAAACTATTCACGTGTTCGATCCTCCATCCAGCTAGGGGAATACATGCAGGAAGCCCTAGGTGGCAGAGGGGAGGTCATACCGTCTGGCAAGCAGAAATGTTATTTTGAATTCTTCCCATTGTCTTCATTGTTTTCAAAGATGGCACATCCAGCCACCTCCGGTACACATCTGGTCCCTTGGAAACAGGCAAGTATCCTGGTGTGTAGGAGGGCAGAAATACCTGGATGGTGGAAGCCGAGATTGTCTGTCTTGCCTCTCCCACCCTGCAGGTATCTATTAATTTGAGAGTACTTGGGACAGAACCACAAAGCTTGGGAAAGAGACTGTGGCATCAAGATCTGCAGCAGCACCAACTCAAAATTATTTTAATTCTAAGTCTACGGAGCAGATGGCACTTGCCTCTATTCAGAAGTTTAATGGTAAGAATAAGCACTTTAAATTTAACCTTGAAACAAACTAGTAACCAGTGTAGACAGTACAATATCAGTGATATGTTCTGTCCTAACATCCCTGATTTTGGTGTACAACTTCCAACATTCCTCACCATTGGCTATGTTGGCTGGGGACATTGATGGAGATGTAGTCTAAGAACATCTGAAGGGCCCTATACAGTATTGGCTACTCCTGTTCCGGACCAACTAATGTTTCTGAACTGTCTTCAAAGACAGTCCCTCTTACAGTACATTAGAATAATGTAATAGTGAATTGCCTAGGGCTTTCAGTGGTTGGCTAGTGTAGCTTCACAGGAAAAGAGGGTGGCAGATATCCCAGATGAATGCACTCCTGGCTGCTGCTGGCACCTAGTCTTATAGTAAATGTAAAAGGTAAAGGACCCCTGGGCAGTTAAGTGTAGTCAAAGGTGCCAATGGGGTGTGGCGCTCATCTCACTTTTCACGCCAGGGAGCCGGTGTTTGTCCGCAGACTGCTTTCCAGGTCATGTAGCCAGCATGACTAAACTGCTTCTGGCACACAAAAGACCGTGATTCCAGAGCACACAGAAACACTGTTTACCTTCCTGTTGCAGTGGTACCTATTTATCTACTTGCACTGGTATGCTTTCAAACTGCTAGGTTGGCAGAAGCTGGGGCACAGCAATGGGAGCTCACCATTGACAATGAGGACAGTGGGGGACAGCGATAACAAATCAAGGGTGTGGCAAGAAGTTCAAGAGGCAGTGTGAAGAAAGAAGACTAAAACCGCAAATATAGACTTGGGTGTTTAAAATCACCTTGCTAACACTCCTTAATGCGTTCTGAACTTGCACAATTCCCTTTACAGAAAGGGACAGCAAGAGGACTTTACAGAAAGTCAACATCAGAATGACGGGTAAGATTTCCTCTTGCTGTCCAACAGGGACAGTCAATACTGCTATGGTTGGCAATTACTTTTTCTCAAAGGAATACTCAAACAGGTAAGGAGAAAGGAAGATCAATGTATCAATAACAGAAGCCAGAGGTAGGCTATTACTACCTTCCTTCCCTGCATACAGAATCTAGGAGATTTTAATAGATTCCTTTGATTGCCACTGTGAGCTGGAAATATCTTCTTCTGTCATGATTGTCTACATCACAAATCCTGGCATGCGTTTCCATACATAATGCAGCACAAAGTTAAGAATCCCAATGATGAGTTAACTTGACCCAGTAAAATCTGAACAAGAAGTTCATGTGTCCAACAGCACGCCCTAATGTAGAAATTTTTGTCATGTCCATTTCGATTGGGGTTTAGACCTGCTTTTAGCAGAAACTGCTTTGGTTGTCCCGTATGATGACCTCTGTTGGGAGAGAGACAGGGGAAATATGTCCTTGTTAATTCTCCTCAACCTCTCAGTGGCTTTCAATACCATCAACCAAGTTATCCTTCTGGAGCGGCTGTCCAAGTTACGGGTGGGTGGCACCACTTTGTGGTAGTTGTGGTCCTACTTGGATAGTCATTTCTAGAGAGTGATGTTTGGGGGTGTGCTGCTCAGCCCCATGGAGCATTCAACATGAGGTTGCTCAGGATTCGAGTCTCCCCCTCTCCAACTGCTGTTTAACATCTATATGAAACTGCTGAGTGGGGTCATCTGGAGCTTTGGAGTATGTTGTCAGCAATATGGTGATGACACACAGTTCTTCTTCTTCTTCTTCTTCTTCTTCTTCTTCTTCTTCTTCTTCTTCTTCTTCTTCTTCTTCTTCTTCACATCTACAGGTGTGGCAGTGGATATGCTAGACCATTGTCTAGGGTGGCCATATTTCGAAAAATGAAAATCCGGACACAAAACTTATTTGTGGCCATAGTTTATTCAGGACATAGATATAAGTTACGGACAGTACTTTGGGGGGGCGCAAGGGTACGCATACCCCTAAACATTTTGTGAATCTAGGTTTGGCCTTATTGAGGGGCAGTATTTCATTATGAGTAGGAAAATGGGAGTACCCCTAAACGTTGTTGTTGTTGATTTTAAGGAAAAAAAGCACTGGTTATGCAGCATGTGTATGGAGTATGAAAACAGATTGGGGACACTCGTATTAACAAACTTGCTTTGGAGCTAGGGAGGGAGTAAAAAGATAATGCTGTCTTATCGCCATCAGAATGCAATTTTACCCATACTGCAGTTGGCACTCCTTAAGCACTTAGTCCTTGAAATTGAAACTTGTTTAAGAAACAGATAGATAAAAAAGCACTTAACATACAACTTGTAGCACAATCATGTACAGCTGAAGTACTTCAAAAAGTTGTCCACAGGCTAGGAACAACTACAGTATAGGTACTACATGAATTTTTGCTAGAAATTGAGAGATTCTTATACTACTTGTTTTGAACTAGTTAAAATAAAAGCAGATAAAATTTTGGAAATGTATTAGAAAACTAGATTTAAAGTCACATTTTGTGTGTGAATTCTTGGTTTCCTCTATCAGATCATTTTGTTTTTATGACTGATGAAAATTTGAGAATAACTTTAATGAACTCCTTGTAGAGTTTGTTGCTCTTTTGACTCAAGAATTTAATTAATTCTTCCATTAATCTAAATGGGCTTTTCTACAGCTAATGATTCCTTGTAGCACAGAATATAACCTGATGATATGGCTAATTTCTTCCATAAAACAATAGCTGTCAATCAAAACTAGCACTAAAGGCAGCATCATTATTGCAATCAATCCGAGACTGAATTATTGCATAAAACAAAAATGCAATATTCTTTCCTCTTCCCCCTCACCATTTTGAGACAATGAACATCACACTGTGCTAAGTGTTTACATTACAAACCCGTGGGTCTTAAAAACTGGTGTCACAGTGTAGCTAGGGGTGTGCAATCTGATTAAAATACCAATGCACATTGAATGTATGCCTTTACTATGGGTAAATAAAGATTCTAGGTGTGCCTTTGGCAAACTCTAAGCCATAGTAATTCATCTGAAACATAAAAAGACTTGTACTGCTATGCATAGCAAATCAGGCTATTATCAATTCTCTTCTTCTTCAAAGACAGTTTCCCCATCTGTTCACTGATATCGTATGTCCATTTCGTATTTTGTTCTTCTTACCCAAAATATGGGTGTGCTCAATTTACAGGAAGGCCAGAGTAAGAGCCTTCAGCTGTACAGTGGGAAACATCAGGATATTCCAGTGCTTTGTGTAAGGGTGACTCTTGCTGGATTTGGGGTGACTGTACAACAAACCATTTTGCATTTGAAAGAAAACGGTTTAAGCATCTGAAATAGGTTTTGTTAAAATGCTACTGAAGCGCACCTATCTCTTAAGCAGCAACCTAATATCTTAATATAAGATAAAGAATGGAAAGAGGTAGTTGCACATTCAGAATAAAGAAGTGGGAATCCTAGCAATGATCTTCTAGACCCACAGCTTCATTAACTTTACAACAAAGGAGATACACTGTGGATCAAACCATACAGGTATTTTTCAAGGTAGGAGATTGGCAGGAAGTGACAAACCTGTCAGTATGGGTTAAGAGCAAAACAAAACAACAACAACAACTTATTAACAACAACAACTTATTATCTATACCCCGCCCATCTGGCTGGGTTTCCCCAGCCACTCTGGGTGGCTTCCAACAAAAGATTAAAAATACATTAAAACATCAGTCATTAAAAACTTCCCTAAACAACAAACAATTCAGCCAATTATGAAACCATACTGTGCTTTACTGCATACCTAGGGTAGGTGGGCATGAAGAAAACTCGGAATGAGCCACTGAGAAGAAAGAGGCCAGACCACAACTAATGGCATATGAATGCTCTAAGCCAGGCATAGGCAAACTGGGCCTTCCTGATGTTTTGGAACTACAAATCCCATCATCTCAAGCTAACAGGACCAGTGGTCAGGGATGATGGGAGTTATAGTCCCAAAACATCTGGAGGCCCTAGTTTGCCTATGCCTGCTCCAAGCAGATGCATGATGTGTACAAGTGCCTTTTTTGCTCTTTTAGAGCCAAACACAATACCACCCCACTGCACTTACTACAGGGAGTGGGAAAATATCAACATAAATATCTTCTGGTGAAAACAGAAACAAAACCCTTGCAAATATGAGGGACCACTAGGGGCACATCAGAAGATGGCTGACAATAACATCTCTCCAACCCACACGAGGTAAATTGGAGGCTGTGATGGGAGTAAATAGCCTCCCTACCCCCCCCCATGATTATAGTGGGGGACTGCCCTTGCCTGCTGTGCCCTATACCACCCCCGAATTTGTGGGGATGGGGGCACTAGGCACAATGCCCTCCTGTGGGATTTCGGCACTCCTGGACGCCGTCTCTGATCCGTGCCACTAGCTGCAAGAACTTCAAAAGAAATAATTTGGATGAAGCTAATGCACATATTTCAAGGAAGAAGGGGGAGTAAAGACTGCTAATGGAAGAGATCTCTGATAAAACAAGACGAGTCGGAGGAACAAGTATAGATCATGAGAAGATACGCCAAGACTCGGCATGGCAAAGGGACTGATGGGGGAGGGGGGAAAAACTTTCATTTCTTTCCTTTATGTGATTAAACAAGAATCCCCCCCACCCACAAGTCAGAAATGTCATTTTAAGGACTTAAGCTGTGGATTTAAGGCTGTGTGGAGATAAACCTTTGAACCAGAGCATGTTTTAAGAACAGCGTGGAATGTATAAGGGCTTTGGAATGACGCAGTTAAAAATACCGTCGCCATATTGGGAAGTTCTGTCGGAGGACTTAAGTCTGAGAGGAGAAATAGAGCTGTTTTTATAGTGTGGATGAAACTCCTCAGTGGGACTTAAGAACGACAGTTCTGTAATTAATGATGGAAAGAGCGCTGTTATCTATGAAGGAGATGATATATGGAAACCATCTCAATTTGAGGACTGGAAGAACGGAAAAACCCACACAGGATTATTATTGGTGTTTATTGGCTTAAGGAGACTATCAGATGAGATCATAAAGAAAAAAGAGAAAATATATGAACAAGATGTGATGTGGAAACAGCAAGATAAGTCTGGATAGAATTATGAACTTTGTTTGGACTGATCTGGACATTAACACAGTAGCAAGAAGATGATCAGAATCCCCCTTCAGATCTTGAAATATGGGTTCCCTCAACAAAATTTAAAATTCGGCTTTGTAATTCGGAATTTATGTGATATGATTTGATTTGATGTGATTGGGCGGTTAATAAAAATTATTATTTTAAATAAAAACCCTTGCAAATATAACAAAAGTAGACAGAATTTGTTCATATGTTCAAACGCTTCACAAAGGCCCTTTGATGCTATATCTTCTTCCATCTTGATCCACAGAAAAACTTATTTTGTTCAACACACACAAGAGCATTAGCAGCAGTCAAAGGAGCCAGCAGTGGCTGTGTATTCTGCACAACTTTCTGTGTAGCTAGCTGCTCAATTATATTATTATAAGCTACCCACACTGCAATTATTTCACTAACACGGAGATGCTAAAAAGCTATTAAGTTCTAGAGGGATGCTTGTTTGTATTGATAGATCTATCTGAAAGCAAAGTATTTTTCTGCAAACAAAAAAACAAAACAAGAAAACCAGGTAGTGCAGTCAAGCGCCCTGACACTTAGCATTTTAAAAAGATGTGAGTGCCATTGATTTCAGTGAGCTGATTTTCAAGTAAACTTGCTCAGAACTGGCACATTAAAAATTGCTGGCCAAATCAAGAGACGAAATCAAGATTCTTATTAAATCAGTACTTGTCCAGGTTATGTTCATAAGATATGGTGATTTATTGCCATTCATTTTCATTGCAGCAATTCAGAACGGTGGGCGAGGGAAGTACGTCTGATAACATTTCATCAGTGAATCAATTGTTGCACAAAGAGTGAGAGCACAGAAAAACATTCACATCAAAACTAAGAAAGAATATGCTAAACTAATCTTCAGTGTTTCCTTCTAATCACAGAAATGAATATGACATGCATATCACAAACCTAACTTATTTGGTCTCGTATTTACTTAGTGAAACCTTTTTTTCTCTAAAAAATAATAATATTTATCACCTCATGTCTGATCCTAAATTGGTTGCGTAATGTGCTGAAAAACAAGGCTTATTATATTTCAGATTAATTTAAGACATGACTCTTTAGCCATGATTCATGGCAAAGCTATCACTGCCATTTTGGACTCTAGCTAAGGCTCTTTCCTTTTTAAAATATAAGCAGTAGAACCATTGACCATTGTGTTTTTAAAAATTAGACTTCCTTGCAAATTCTGAAAAGCAGTCCATCTCCCTGTCCCCCAGTTACCTGTTTCAGCGCAACAGGCAAGCTCAAACCATGAATAGTTTAAAACAGCATGCGGATGCTTCTGATTTTTCCTTGCAGTCCCACAGGAGAAGAGGTAAAGGAAAACATGTAAGAAAAGCCCTGCTGGATCATATCAAAGGCTTATCTGATCCAACATCCTGTTTTCCATAACGCCCAACCAGATGCCCAAGAAAGCCCAAAAGTGGAACACAAAGGTAGCAGTCCTCTTCCTCTATTGTTCCCCAGAAACTGGTATTCAGTGGCATGCTAGCTCAGATCATGGAGGTAGCATACAGTGATCATTACGAGTAGTTATTGATAGCCATGAACTTGTCTAATCTCCTTTTTAAGACTGGTGGTAGCAAATTTCAATGCCCTAGAGCAGAGGTCTAGGTTCTGCACTTTCACGTAGCACTAAACTATGGCTTAATGTTTCAACTGGAATGGACCACTGTTACACAAAGTCAGAAGGTTTGATCTAACCTTGCGGATAACAGGTAAGAGCAATAGTCAAGTTACTGATATCAGAATCCTGCCCAGGACGTAACATCTGCAGGTGTTATAAACCAGCAGCCTTTCAAAACACATTCTGTATAAATAAGCTTCAGAAACTCATTTGGCATCATCAATAAATTACCTCTTTTTCATATAAATTACAGGAAGCTTTGCATACAAATAGTGGAAATAAATAGGGAAATTGAACCACAGAATAAAGATACCCTGTGGCTGATTGCTGGTCCTGAATATTTATCATCAGCTGGAAATCTGGCCTTTCCAAAAATTTGCACACATTAACATTTTAGAAAAGTGATTACCCCAATTATAAGTATTACTATTGATGCTTATCGGTATACTTGCTTGTTTGAAACTGCTCATTAAAAGGAGATGAATATCAACATTAAGGAACTATTTGGTGCCTTCATCTACATATTCTAATAAGCCCTAGTCTCACAGAAAATTGTTATTGCCCTTCTACAAGGTAATAGAATGTTTGCATAGGCAAACGTAAAGATGTTTGGCGAATCTAATCTCTGTCAAGCTATTTATCAGACTAATAATTAATATCTATATTCATGCTTAAAATTTAAGAGTCACCTTTGTAACGCTTACCTCTAGCTAATATGAATGACTCACTGATGTACACAGCTACGCACGGAGGACACCACTATTTTGCATCAGTAGTTTTAAAAAGTTTGAAAAGGACATGAGTGCCACTATGTAAATGAGAGTGTGCAAAATGTTCCCCAGTGATCAAATCTCAATTAACAACTTCCTGGCATCCTAGCAGGAATTCCATGGCTTCATTTCCAAATCCTCGTCCAAATGATATAGAACTGGAGGGCTGTGTCACACTTTACTGTTATTTAGGCTACAATCCTAATCCAATTTACCTGGAGGTATGCCCCACTTAATTCAGTAGGGCTTACCTCTGAGTAGACATGATTAGGATGGTACTGTAATTTACCAAGCGAAAACATAGTGCTAACCTTTTTGGCATAAAATACAATATATTCCTGATCCAAGCACATGATGCAGCAGAAAACGATGTCATTCTCCATGCTTATGTGAAGAAAGAGAACCAGCAAGAATAATTAGCATCCCAACTGTGCTCTCAACTATTTAGTGATCCCTGTTCATGTTGTAACATTGTAACATTTATACTTATTTTTTATTCTTTTTAAATATATTGTAAGCTGTCTTGCACAATACTATGTGCCCTCTTGCTGATTGGGGGGGGGGGAACCCCTGACTTTAGCAATCTGGCATGGGGGCTAAATGTATACCAAGAAAGCCAAAAATTTAGGATGAAAGTTATTAAGCATACTGTCTGCAAGTTAAAATAAAAATAATAATGATCACACCTTTATTGATAAGTACTGGGCTACTTTTAAAATGAGGCTGCATTTTAAATTGCATTTTAACCTGTATTTAAATTTTTTTTCCTATTATGTTTTTACTGTAATTTTATTGGTGTTAGCTGCACTGAGGAGGATGGGGTATAAATAAATTATTATTATTATTATTATTATTATTATTATTATTATTATTATTCCCGTTTCTGGTTAAACAAAATCGGGTCTCCAAATGTTTTGGGACTACCATTCCCATCATCCCTGACCACTGGTCCCATTAGCTAGGGATGATGGGAGTTGTAGTCCCAAAACATCAGGAGGGCCGAGTTTGGGGATGCCAGTTCTATATAAGCCATTGGGGTTAACAATAACCCGCAATGGAAACTACAATGGCATGTGAAGTCTAACTGACCCTGCTGTTATTTTTCAACATAAACATCACTATCAACATGCATAATTATAAAACAGCAAATCTCAAAGACTTTGCAACAACTGTACACCCTGCCAGAGCAGCCTGTGTGCAGTACACAACATTCCATGACTGAAAGGCTAGGACAGACAAAACCGTTACACGAAGCATGCAGTTGCTACGATACTCTGTCATTATATCAACTACAGAGATCACACACACATGAGCACATATTGACAAACGTATAGAATAAAAGCATAAAACAACCTTTTATCCACACCATCAAACTGGACATTATTAACATAAAAAAATATCAGGGGAAAGGCAACACAGTGAAGACAGTTCTGGATTTATGTAGGGAGAAAAATGCTGTTATGAGTTTAGAGGGTGGGCTCTATGCCTGAGTTCCATTCTAATCCCTAGATCCACACTAGCTTCCTGGTGAGGTAATGGCCCTCCAAGTATGGGCCATGAAGGTAACAAAGGAAGGAAGGAAGAGGCTCTGTGCCAGACAGCCAATGGATGCCTCCCTTCCCTCAACTGCCTGGCAGTTAGAAAGACAAAGACCAGAGCTGAGTTGTGGGAGAAGGCTGAAGGCCGGGCAGCTGGGAGACAGAGCTATGCCTGATTTCTGCTGCAATCCAAGACTGTTGCTATGGAAGAAGGAAGACCCCGGGGGGGGGGGTTAATGTTGTGAGCCCTCCATCAAATATGAGTGTGTGTGTGTGTGTGTGTGTGTGTGTGTGTGTGTGTGAACCATATCTCATAAAGACACCATAGTCTCCACTGACCCTCATTCCAAAGGAAACCGAACTCTGGATAAGCACCTGGAACCCCTGGAATTTTGCACCACTTTGGGTGGCGTGCAACAGTGTGATGATATGAATGATACCTAGCAAACACAAACAAAAGGCACAATGCCAATCAAAATAATAATAAAATTAAAACTTACTTTTGTACTCGAGGTGAAAACCAGCAGCTGCCACGCTAATATCAGAGTGGAAGTGCAAGTAAAGTTGATTGGAGGTGCTGTTCAACAATGCTGGTACTGTAGTACCTGCCAGAAATATGGAACAGGTTATGAACACTGTCATTTATCACAAGATCTATGCAACACAGGAACTTTTAAAGAAGCAGAACATATAAAGAAGAATAAAACATATAGGGTGAGGTTCAACGTCACATTATTATACTGTAAATCGGGTCCACCTCACAAAGGGCATGTGCTGCGGTGAGATCATCAGAGCTGACCTCACTGTTGTGTGGGTGGGAGCAATTGGATAGCCACAACAACCTGATTGGTGGTCCCTTGGTTGTTGGGCTAATTTGGCCAATGGGTATGTTGTGTAATAACCGAGGGATCTTTATATATTGCTGGATGTTGCGTTGAGCTTCCTCTTTTCGCTTCGTGCACTGGATCACCCGCCCACCCTTCCCTATATTTAGAGTCTTGCTGTGACCTTGCTATGCCTTCGTGGGTCATCTGCTTTTGGGGCAGGGGCCCAGTAGGAATTTTCCCATTTGGCTGATGCCACTTGGGTTTCGCTTGCCACCTAGCAAATCGTCACAATTTTGTAAGCTTTGGCGGTTAGGCATTGGTTAAAATGGTGGTGTGGAGGGGAGGTCAGAGAACCAATGCGCAACAGGTATTCCATTAAAGAAATCCAGGGACTCCCCATGCTTTTGTTGACCCCTTTCGGGGGGTAGGACCTCGCAAGAGTCCCTGTGAGCATTTTGGGGTGAGCTTGAGTCATGTGCCTGTACCAATGCTCCCCCATGGTATTTACCGGCACTGATGGTATGGTGGGGCCCAGTCGTCAGTACTGCGTCCTGCTGAGGTCAGGAGCAGCCTAGTCGAACCAATGCCTAAACAAACCACTCACTATCTGTAATCAATAAAGTTGTGGCCAAAATTATGCCAATAACCTAAAACTATATTCCGTGTCATGTGTACAATTATTTATTTGGGTAGCTCCTGGGGATTTTCACACACAAATGTTCCATCTGTGCAAGCATATAAGTTTGCAAGATGTAATAATGGCTGGAGAATTGACCTGCAACTTTCATGCAAGTGTGAACTTTGAAGGAAAACTGCATTTCAACTGGCATATTGTTTTTCGGGAGTGTGAAGAAGAAGAAGAAGAAGAAGAAGAAGAAGAAGAAGAAGAAGAAGAAGAGTAGTAGTAGTAGTAGTAGTAGTAGTAGTAGTTTGGATTTGATATCCAGCTTTATCACTACCCGAAGGATTCTCAAAGCGGCTGACATTCTCCTTTCCCTTCCTCCCCCACAAAAAGCACTCTGTGAGGTGAGTGGGACTGAGAGACTTCAAAGAAGTGTGACTAGCCCAAGGTCACCCAGCAGCTGCATGTGGAGGAGCGGAGACATGAACCTGGTTCACCAGATTACAAGTGTACCACTCCTAACCACTACACCACACCGTGAATTAGGAGGTCCACCTAAAAATATGAACCTATCCAAATTTCTTCACCATCCCTATGGTTTGGCCATTATAAGACCACAATGTAGACCTCTACATACCTGAAAAACTCCCAAGCCTTGGTGCTGTCAAATCACCACCGTCATAGATTTCAAGAGAGTCCCAGTTATGCTCAGTGGCAAAGCTTATGACCTGGATCTGTGAAAGAATCACCACCGGGTGTTCATTAAACAGTATAGTTACATATCTTTTCAGAAGTTCTGACATCAAAGACAAAAAAAAAAAGCAGCAATGAGATTGACAGCAAAACGTAGCTGCATAAGCTAAACACACATTTTGACCTCACAATACTGTGCACTTTTGTAACTACAAAATGACATCGAAGAGCAGCAACTGATCATGGAATAACAAGGCATTCATTGCTGAAGTGTCACGTTTCCAAAAAATGACAGACCAATCTTCAGTGGGGTCTAGAAGGAATGGGAGTGGCAAATCTACTGCTGAGACCTAAGACCTGGTGGCTTATGCTAGCCAGGTCGGTGAATGGTGAAAATAGTTCTTTACTGCATTTGCTATGCCAGTTCCAGGCAAACACAGCTGAAGGGCCTGGGGCATCTTCCAGGGTTTGGATATGATGTTACCAAAGCTTTCACCTCACTCTCAAAGTGCTCCATTTCAGTGCTTCCTGCTTACTCTTGCCAGGAGGAGAACCTCTAGTGATAGTTTCCCACCCATCTAGGTAGTGTTTCCTCCTTTCATTGGCAGTGCTCTTCTCTGCTTGCAGAAGCCAGAAGAGAGGCATGGAAGTGCCATCCTATGTGCCCAGTCATCAACGTGGAAGGGTTAGGATAGTGCTCTCTATCAGAGCAGAGCTACACAGAGCAGAGCAGAGTGTACCAGACTTCAGATGGTGGATAAAATATATGGATGTTACCCAATAAAAACGCCCTGCACCTATAAATCTAGATGTTAAAATATAAGCTAGTCTAGAAGCCTCCTCCCTTTTCTGCTACTTTTGTAAGCATGAGGATATTTTCAATTTGAAGGAATATTCAAACATAGAACCTTCCAGTGCAGAAAAAGGCACATTACAAAACTGAATAGCTTGGATTCAAGTGAGCAGCAGATGACAGATGATTACAAAGGAAGAAAGGCATTTAAAGAAAGAAAATGAGGAAGACTAAAAAAAATGGCAAGATATACGGAAGCAGCAGTATAGGTATTATCAATATCCCAAGGAAGTCATGTTTGCAAGGCAGAATTATACACAACCACTCCACTCCAGACCCCTGCCAGTGCAGATACAGAATTCTTTGGGGGTAGTTCATTCATTGCAATGGAAGTGAAAAGGCTGCACATACAAAGGAATGTGCTAATAGATGTGGAATTTTCCCAATTGATCAAGGCAGCCTGTGGGGGCAGCGAAATTTGTATTTAGAAAAGGGGTTATTTTGGTTAAAGGGAGAAAAGCTAACGAAAATAAAGACTGTGATTTTGATGTCTTTGTTTTGTTTTGTTTTTGCAGGACAAGAGGTTGGATTAATTGTGGAAGAACCTGTTGCAGAACTCAAATCAGTCACAAACTTCACCGCCGGTTTTTACACTAAGTAGCAGTTGTCATAACACTGAAATGTCTGCAAAGACATGATGAATGCTTGCAATCAATGGATCTATAAATACTAGGGGTGTACATGGGCCTCAATATTTGCCTTGCATCATTATCTGAACATTTTTTTAAAAAATCTTATCTGTATCTGAGATGTTCCCCAAAAAACATTTTGTGGGGAGATGTCCCTAAAAAGCTCATCAGCTTTGCTCCCCCCCCAAAAAAAAAGGAAAAAAGGAGATTTTCATTTTGGGAAATATGGCATCACTACTTTTGGAGTAGATTAACTGCAGACAAATGAGTCCAGGCATAAGTAGAATGGATTC
This sequence comes from Podarcis bocagei, assembly GCF_964188305.1. NCBI lineage: Eukaryota > Metazoa > Chordata > Lepidosauria > Squamata > Lacertidae > Podarcis > Podarcis bocagei. The sequence continues at coordinate 8,556,178 of NC_138127.1, read as the reverse complement.
ACTTTTCTCTATAATTTTCTATGTGAGAAAGGTGTGGGGGTTTGTCTCTTGCTGTTTCTGATTTTAAACCAATTAAGAGCTGGCTGAGTGGTATTTATTCTTGTTTGTACATTTTAAAAACCTTTCCAGAGTTTGTTTGTATCCTCTGAGATAGACTTTATGCTTCCAATATAAGTTTTACAGGTCTCCAAGAGGCTTTACAATATGAGGTTGTCCAGAACATTGCCAGTGAAGTTCTTAACAGCTCTGGGTTTTTTATGACTTCGAGGGTTTAAAAAATAAAAATAAAATCCTGTACTGCCGGGTTTTAACAACAAAAACCCAGTCCAGAGCTCTTTGGTGCTTTACTGACAACATGTGGGACAACCTCACTTCTTGCAAAGCCAGCTTCCCTAGAGAAACAGAGATATACAAAAACTTGGAGTTATTCTGAATAGAAAAATGAATTAAAAACAGAACATGCTTAATTTTGATATTAATTCAATTTTCTCTTTCTTTCTTTCATGTTGTTCAAGTGCATGCTCAATCTTAAATAAGTAATAATAAAAAACAGAACAATACAAGACTTTTGGGAGGCCCTGATCTGACTTGAGGGTGAGGGGATATTGGCACTTCCATCTGCTTCGTTTTTTGGCCTCCACACATAGCTGATATCCACTTCTAATCAGTACCCCACAGCTGGAATTTATTTCCATCATATTTATGGTGTTAAATTAACCGAATGCACTTGGATGCCCTCGTTTAGTTGTTTCTCTAGCTGTCAGCAGATGGTGATATTGCTTTATTTAACTATGTATAAAATAATGCTTTGATAAAAGGAACAAAGAATCATGGAATCACAGAACTGTAAAGTTGGAAGGGTCATCTAGCCCAATGCCCTGCAACATCAATCCTGATTCTGCAACTGGTTCTTTTAATCATAATAAGTGGGGTAGACAGGAGTGATTTTAGCTTCATTGCGCCATGTGGGGTGAAATGAGAGGGTGTGTTACTTGACCAGGCCAGACTTACCATTAGACAAAGTGAAAAAGATGCTGCACTCAGGCAGCGGGTGCTGAGGTGAGGCAGAAGTGGCATTCCTCTTAAGCTTCCTACCTATTCCCTTCTACTGGATATCAGAGACTTGCATGCTACACAGCCTATCATGCACTCTTTGATGCAGCCAGCCATCCCCAGGCACAGTGGAGGATGTTATTCCATTGCCAGTGTTGAAAGAAGATTCAACTGCCAATCTAGTCAGCCTCTGCTCATGGAATTACATGGTGGTATCTTGCCCTTTGCCATGGACAGCAAAATTTCTTGGACTGGCTCTGAGCCAAAGATACTCTGCAACTCTGGGAACATGGAGAACTATATACTTGCCCAGACTTATGAGATCTACATCATAGGCTTATTGGTTTTATGCTGCCTCGTGGTGCTTTCATGATGCTGTTACACTCATGTGGTTTGTTTTCCTTTATATTTTTGTATTGATTGTTTTTAACTGTAATTTACTGTTTTACACCACCCTGGGAAAATAGTTGATTGGATGGCATATACATGCCATAAATAAATAAACACATGTAAGCAAGCTGATGTTTTTCTTTAGATTTGGCTGGGGTTTGGGAAGAGGAGTGATCAATCAACAATCAATTCATTTCTACTATTATGAAGTAGTTCATATTCCACTGTGGGCAAAATATGGACTTGCCTGAATACCTGATCCCTCAGTCACTATGATTTTCCACACACAATTCAAGCTGTTACCATAAGGTTCGGGATAGCCTGGAGACAATATAGTACCCCTCCGTTCAGTGAAATTTCGACTGCATGGCACTGAAAATTGAATTAGAGATAACGACAAAGGTAAAGTCATGCTCAGGGAACAGCAAAGTAACACTAACAATAGAAATAAGACCTCGTTTCAACCAAAGTAAGACACACTTTCACATTCAAAGGAAGTATCTATAAATATATGTATGAATAGAAATATGAACATTCAATTAAATTTTCTCTAATAGTGACCATGGCTGCCAAACCATGGAAATGATATTTTAAATTCAGGTGACTTTATGCCAGAATTTCTTCCTTTTTCTTATTCCAGTCCAATTTCCCCACAAAATTCATTGTGAGACTGGAGTAGGAAAAAGCACCACAGAGGAAGGGGAAGGTTGTAGAGAATGGGGCAGGAAAACAGCCACAGAGTCTTCAGAGTAAGAGAGGTAGACAGACAAAAAGAAAGAGAGAAAAATAAAACAAAACCCTTCTTTGAAGCTGGCAGAGAAATAGGGTCTGTGCCGCAGAAGAGAGGTAGGTTTGAAGCTACCCTGCAGCTACCTGCCCCAGATCAGCCAAGACAGGACGGACTGTGGTTGCTTGCCAGGCCTGCCCATGCAACATTAATATATTAATTTTAATTATATTTATATTGGATATGAAGCAGAGAGAGGATGAATGCTTCTTAACATCGAGATTAAAGAGAATTTCAATAAAAATAAAGATGAAACTCCATGGTCTTGGAATTAGTTATGTCCAAGGTGGAAAACAGAACTTTCTTCTGCCCTGTGACAATATACTAGGAGCTGAATGTACTCAGGTAAAATTATATTAGCTATTATGATTCAAATCACTATGATCTTATTTTATTCTCTCTAAAGTCACACTGTCCCTGTCAGTATTATTAATAATTGTAATGCACAAGTCTTGAGTAAAAAAAAATGGGGGGGGGGGCACTTAATACATGCAAAAGAATTCAAAACAGTAAACACAATTCCATTAGCGAGTTTCACTGACAAAACACAGTGTTAAGTGCATTGTTTGGATGAATTTATTTTGGATCTTGTTATTCTAAAATATGACATTGTAACAGCAGACTTCTAATTGTATCAGTTATAAATCTGCTATAAAGGATGTTTCATGGGGGAAAAATCAATTAATTAACAGAAGGGTGATTTCTAGACATTGACATTATGCTCCATATTATACTTATGATTTTAGAGGCAGTCACACTGATAATAAATATTCAGCAAAACATGCATCAACCTTGTTAATCTAATAGGTTATTATGTGAAACACTATACTGCCTACCAACCAGCTGGTACTCAATTACTTTTGAAATGACAAATTGCTCTTTTAAATTGGACACGACCAGTATTAATCAATGGAGAGAGAATTTAAGTGTTAAATACTACTTGATGAAACAAGTAGTGTTCTTGAATTCTGATTTAGAAACGGATGACCTAAATATAATAATGCCTTACCCACACAGCTTGGCACTGTGTCGTTCCACTGAGCTAAAGCATTGGGCACAGACTGGCAGCGGATGGCTTTGGAGCCTTGCAGAAGATAGCCAGGACTACATTCAAAGCGAACCACGGAACCGGCTGAGAATTCAGAGCCAATCCTCCTACCATATCTTGGCTCTGGCACGGAGCTGCATTGTGTATCACTGGTTCTTGGAACAGCTGCACAGACAGGAGAAAAGAAGTGTAGTCTGAGAAACATCACCTAGAAACTACAGAGATTTTAGTTTGCACTAACAGAGGCTTCCTTAAACAAACTGAAAGATGATTTGTTGGCTAAAAGCATCATTATACCGATCAGGTTGAATTCCTTGAGTCACTTTTGTTCCACAACAGTCACACCAAAATTCAGTCAAGCCACTCTTTAATTTTGACAGCTAAACTTTAAATAGATGAGTACGACAGACCAAGTCCACAAGAAACACACCTTTTGGGTGGAATGTAGTGTGACTGATTTGATTCAGACTACTTTGGAGAAGAAATATTCTTGATTTCAGCTAAAAGCAGCTGGGGGGGGGATAAACCGCTGGATAAGCAAATAGGGCTTTTGTATGGCTGCATTCTATGTACAACACCATTTGCTGCTAAGTGACAAAGTATGGGTTTTTGGACTCCACACACTTCACAACTGGGCTCAGTCTACACGATTGCATTGATGGCATGCTTATGCTTCCACCACAGGCCCTGGCAATATGGATGACCTTTATTGCCTAGAGTGGCTACATCCCAGCTCCTCACTATTCAGTAGCAAAATACAATATACAGAGTAATAGGCCTTCTCCCATTCAGTTGCTTTTTAGCAGTAGAAGCCCTGTAGAAGTCCCACACAAGTCCAAACTGGATGTACTGATGCGCAACGTAAATTAATAATGCAGAGTCTTCTTCAGTAAAAGAATAAAAGCTTCACTAAGTTAAAATTAAACTTGTTTGCAAATAACAGCATAATGAACAGAAGATTAAACTAGCTTCAGAGCATACAGAGTTTCCATTGAGCACAGGCTTCACAGAGCACAGGCTCCACCTCACACAGACACACTGCAGATACTGAGTCACAGAGACTGAGTGAGACACCTAGTCTGCCTGCAAGCAGATACAATACTTATACAGAGAAGTCACAGTGACTCAGCATGCTAAATGATTCCGCAGCTTTTCAGCATTTCACAACATTTCTAGACTCCCTTACTGCTTCCTTTACTGCTTCTGCTCTCAAATACCTTTGTCACATGACATGCACCCCTTATTTTTCTTAATATCTGTCCATCAACATAGCAAATGGAGGCGATACTAAAGCTCGTTCTCTTGGTCAAGTGTTGCCTATGCCCATTACGGCATAGGATAACATGTGGAATATCTAGGAAGTACTAGCAATGCCACAAAGCTCCAACCCTTGTGTTTCCATGTATATTTTAAAGAAGAAGCAATGATTATCATACTGCTTCTTAAAGAAGCACTGTAAAACATGTGACCCTCCAAATGGTGTTAGATTTCAAATCCCATGAACCCTAGCCATCATACAATGAAGAGAATTGTAGTCCAGCAACTACTGATCACAGATTTGCCTGATTTAAATGGGGAACACATTGGGACACCTACAAAACTTCTTTGAATGATGACAGATACTTTTTAAAAAATACAAATACTAATACAAAGCAGTTTTCATTGTTTTATTGCTTGTTGTTTGCTGCCCTGGGCTCCTTTGGGGGGGCAGAATATGAATTTAATAAATACAGTGATACCTTGGTTTGCAACCACTTGGATTAAAACCGTTTTAGATTACAACCACGTCAAACCCGGAAGTGCGTGTCCCTTTTTTTTTATTACAGCACATTTATTTTGGGATTACAACACATTTTTTTTGGGGGGGGGGAGGCCCCATTGGCGAAAGCATGCCTTGGGTTGCAACCTGCTTTGGTTTACAACCAGACGGATCTGGAACGGATTATGGTTGTAAACCAAGGTATCACTGTACAACAAATGAACAAGCAAACAAACTGCATTTGTGCAAAGGCCCTGAAATGGTAGAATGTGAGTTCATTCTTGCTAGAGTAAACCATATAGGCTTTGCAAGGGCTAATGTCTTGGGCCAGCACTGGATGTTTCAGAGAGCTATAGGAAATAATCCAGCGTGGCATAATTATGGAAATGAGAGCAAATGACTCCCTTTAAAACCCAATTGTACTGAAAATGTGAGGGTAGTTAACATTATAAAATGTCAACACTGTTTTTTGAGGATTTTTTTTGTAGAGTTTCCGCTCATTCATGTAACAGCTAATCATCCTGCTTTTTGTGAAGTATGAAATATAAAGAAATGTGAGTCATCACAAAAAGGAGGGCAGTTTATTGGAGACAAAAAGAAATATGTAGAGAAAATGGCATTAGTTTGTGGGGAGGGGGAAGGAAGGGCCATTATATCAAAATCCAAAGCTTGAAATCTAATATTTCACTAGCTGTGAACAGAATATACAATCAGGCTAGCTATGGGCACCTCTCCCTCCTAATCCTCAGTCTAATTCTAAACCATAATGTTGACAAGTTAGTCTTCTTAGATGGTATCAGAGAGAAATTGCATTTTCTGTAGTAATTATTATTCATCTTTTAGTGCTATGAAACAAAATAGAAATCAGCCTAGTGGAAAAGCAAACATGTAATAGGGTCAATCTGGAATACTGGGTGATAAATAAAATGATTGACTTTGCAGGCCAGATTAGAGTGTTCATTCAGGAATGGGGATGCTGCTCTCAGAGGTATCTTAACATTAGCAGGCAGGCAGTCCTGGGAAATCTGTTCCTATATTTCACAAGAAGATTGAAAATCCCCAAATTGTGGTAGCATATTTATTAAATCTAATTAAATGCCACAAGCCGCATGGCCCTGGCTAAAGCTTTAGCAGCTAGGGATCCTAATGCATTCATCTTCCAAAAATGGAAACTTGACTAGCTGCTAGGTTCTCCAGAGATAAATAAAGCAGGCTTACTTACTTGATTCATTCCGAGATGCTGAGAATAGCATTTCCTATTCTCAAATGCCACTAGACAGAGTAATCCTATATCCTAATGCCAGTGATGAATAAACATTAACACTACCCCTCCCTCCCCAAACTAGCAAACAATACAACACTGCTGAACAATTTGTTACATGATAATGAAATGCTACCCACCCCCAATCTTTGAATCTGGAACTATATTTTTATAAGTAGCAGAAGACAAAAAAATCACATAGGGCCACATCCAATGATTTCCCCTCCTACAGTGACCCCTTTCAATAGCACAGCTCTAATGGGGGTGCCTTCATTTATACAGAAAAACATTGGATGCTGTCTGACGTATTTGAAATCATGATTGCTGCAATCCCATACACCTTATTTGGGGGCAGGTCTTTTAGGATGGAATTCAGTTACTCCTTCTGAATTTGTGATCCAGTGATTGACTTCACTAATGGAAGAGGAAGGAAGGAGATTTTGGCCAATCCCTCCCAGTTCCTGTAGCCTCCAATGCTCATGAAAATCGGCTTCAAGAGTTCAAGCTAAGAGGAATCACACAACGGCAGCAGAGGTGATATTAACAGTGGAAACTCCACCCCACACCCATTTGTTTGACAGGTAGAAGGTGGGGATCGTCACCAGAATGTAACAATGAGGGTGGCAGCTAGCAGGTGGCGAAGTTAGCCTTGCAGGGCTGGACAGAGGGACGTCTATGTCCTCCACCACCACCACCACTGCCCAAAGAGGTTTTGGGTTGTTCTGTAAATCACTGGCATATGAATGCTGAACATGAGGAGTTCAGCACATGGGTTAAGACATCAGGTTGCATGGTACTGCGTACCCTATAGGTGCCTAATCTAATCTCTGAACACAATCATGACAATAAATAACACACCTTGTGAATGAAAAGAAAATAGCTAAGATTGCAAAACACGCCATGAATCAATTACAAAGGCACTTAAAAATATACTGCATTTCCCATGACTATTTGAGACAAATATATATATATATATATATTTCGTCTACTGAGACCATACATATGTCATGACCCCATGTGGAGGTGCTGTAGAGGGGCTGAGGAGGAATGGAAAGAATTCAGAGACACGTAGCTTGGGAACCCAGTAGAGGGATCCTGAGCAAGATGGAGAAAATGGAATGAAGACTCCAAATAGTGTCTGATGCTGTGAAGGGGTACACATGGCCTGGAGGATGGATATCTGGATACTATGGAGCGGTGAAGCAGGTTGTCAAAAGAATGCCCCGTCCCTACAACACTGGACACGCATAACCTCCTGCTTCCAGAGTCTGATCCTGCCAGTGAAGAGCCTTCCCTTCTGGAGAGTAAGTGATGCTGAGACAACCTTGACTGCATCTCCATGGACACATAGACACCAGCACAGACAAACCTCCCAGGGCCAGCCCACTTGAAGCAATCCCCCTTTGCTTGCCTAGTCTCAGGCAAGCTATTATCACACCAATAGCTGTACCCGCCCTGCTCTTCTAAAGAAGGTGTGGTTGGGTGTTACTTGTTTGACTGGACTTAGCCATGCATTCTGCCACCTACGTACCTGCTGAACCTTGTAACCTGTATTTTACCTTGTGTACCAATCGGATTTAAGCATGAAAGCCTTGGGCAGCACTAGAGCTGGGAGTTTGAGTTCTTCCTCTGACAGTGAGGGCCAAGGCAACGTAGTCCACAAAATACAAAAAGGTAAAAAAGAAAAAAAGACCAATACCTTGATAGACAAAATGGAAGCCCCTGGCAGATGCTCCACTCTTGGCACTAAACCTCAAGAGAATCTGATTGGATGTGGCTAAGGGCAAAGTCTCTCCTGCAAATTAAAATGAACAGAGAGAAATCATGAACAAAATAACTAGAGAACAGAAGCTTATGTTCTATACACACTGGCATGAAACATTTACATTTGAGATGGGTTGTTTTTATGTACTGTTTTATTGGTAGACGTAATACAATAAAATAACTCGCTTTTGCTGAAACTAAGTACCGTTTTTCATAAATAAACTGCAGCATGTTCAAAAACACCTTTTTAAAATTACATTTCTAAACAGCTTGAAGAAAACATCCACCTGCTTATTTGCACTGCTTCCTTCTTACTTACAATGACTTACTTGGGGCTTAGCCCTGAGTTTTGCAACAAAATGTTGGTGATGTGGAATGTTCCTATTCACTGTTCCAGTGAGTTGCATATGCCTTCCTCCTCAATATTCTACTCCCTCTCCTGCTTAGGTTTCTGTCCCCCTCCCACTGCCTCCAACAGGCAGCATTCCATACCCATTGAGTATACTTAGAAAAGGTTGTTTTCCCCTAAGTATGTTTTATACTGGAAAACCTTGGAATTCCTCCATGCATGTTCATATATCTCTCATATGCGAATGTCTCTGTTCTTGGAATGTAAGTTCTGGCATTCACTTCTGAACTTCAGAAAAAGAGAGAACGAATACACACATCTAGGTAGCTACCTACTGGATTCCTGATTGAGTGGAATGAGATATGTAACTAATCCAAGAAGCATTGTCCTCACTCCTAACTTATTTTATTTGCTCTGATTACATCATACTGAAATTCAATCTATATGGTTATCATGTCACTGACTTCGCAGCATAATTTCACATTGATCTACTAAAGAAAAAGAATAATTATAGACAGGAACGGCGGCAATGGCTAGGGGAAACAATGACTCTGAACATGAATAAAAAATGAGAATATTTTCACAAAGTGTTTTTTAGGAAATATATTTTTACCTGAGTGAGATCCAGAAAGTGAACTCAGAAGTCTAGCCTGTGGATATTCTCCATCAAATAATTCTACTACATCGTTTAGAGCTGTTTGAAAATAGGCAAATTGTCCAAACACAACTGGAAAAAATATAATAAAAGAAATGAAGTGCATATTAAATGTAAAACATGACAAATTAGCTAAAGTTTCTTGAGTTCTTTGGAGATAAAAGGAAGATTGTTTGCTGTGCTTCATCTATGTTGTTGTTTTTTTCTAAAGCAACTTGTTGTTTGTACATTACTGATTCTCATTGTGAGTGCCAATAATTCAACAATCTTCCATGCACTGACATTTGGAAAGTATTGTCAGTGTGGGAATATTCTAAAAATCTTTTGGTGCACAGACATATCCTAACATAATGATTACATTGTGGAAATCCTGGTTGTTGGGATAATGAAAATCTCCATAAAACTAGAATAAAATCTATGAATATGAAAATATAAATGCAAAGAAGATAAATTTTGTGTGGCATCCACTTATTCAGTTGAAAGCCAGCAGACTAATTCTGGGAAGGTACAAAAAGAGTTGCAGGAATTTGCCTGAAGACCAGCTCTGGTATCAGACTTGCCTGCACTGTGCCTGGAGTTGTGGTTTGACTTTAATTTGAAAGAAAGGGTGAGGTGGCAGAGGGCTTCATTTTAATATGCCCAAGGCTGGGGAGAGGTAATGACATGGAGTATATGTAAAAGAGTCTCCCAAGGCAAGGGTCAGACCTTCATTCCAGCCAGTGGATCCAAGCATACAAGGTCTCTGCAGATCTGATTGCTGCAATGACAACGCTTCTCCTGTCAGAAAAAATACATGTCTGGGGAGTACAGCATAGGCATTGCTGCCTTCTAGGCAACAAGACTGAATGCCTGGGTTGTGCTTTCTGGGAAAGGCAAGTTGCCATTCAAGATTTTCACCATCTCTGCATGAGGGGATGGGGGGGAGTAGTATAGCTGATATGTCAAATGTATTACTTTCCTTCTGTTCACAGTAGCTGCACACCTATACAGATGTTTCCAAAATCTATTACACCTGGAATCTGAGCAGTGAAACCAATCTGGCACTTCTGTGCTGTATTTGCACCACACCACCTCCCCACTTTCTTTTCTTGGTAAACAGCCATGATTTGCCAGTAAGGTACCATCCCAGAACAGCCCATGCTAGGTCCTTTCCTTGCATACTCCAAACTGAGTTGGTTCAAAGAGGGCATTCACACCAGAACCTTGACAGAACAGAATGGATCCCTTCTGTTTTCCCAACAAAACAATGTAGAGAGGAATAACCTGCTTCGGCTCATTACTATACACCAAGCAGATGCAAAAGATCCACATGTAGTCTTAATGATAGTAAAGGTAAAGGGACCCCGACCATTAAGTCCAGTCGTGGACGACTCTGGGGTTGCGGGGCTCATCTCACTTTATTGGCCGAGGGAGCCAGCGTACAACTTCCGGGTCATGTGGCCAGATTGACTAAGCCGCTTCTGGCAAACCAGAGCAGTGCACGGAAATGCCATTTACCTTCCTGCTGGAAGGTAAATGCCGTTTACCTTCCCACTGGACCTATTTATCTACTTGCACTTTGATGTGCTTTCGAACTGCTAGGTTGGCAGGAGCAGGGACCAAGCAATGGGAGCTTACCCCGTTGCGGGGATTCGAACCGCCGAACTTCTGATCGGCAAGTCCTAGGCTCTGTGGTTTAACCCACAGCGCCACCCACGTTGTTATGTTAATCAAAACACCAAGTAGCCTTCATGTGCGTCCAACAGCAAAAGCCATGGGCAAAATTGAACTCATTCTACTCTGTGTCATGGTTTTCCTTTGCTATAAACTAGGTTTCAAAATACAGTGGTACCTTGGAAGTTGAACGGAATCCATTCCAGAAGTCCGTTTGAGTTCCAAAATGTTCAAAAACCAAATCAGGGCTTCCGATTGGCTGCAGGAAACTCCTGCAGCCAATCAGAAGCTGCAGAAGCCCCGTTGGATGTTCGGGTTCCAAAGAACGTTCGCAAACTGGAACACTCATTTCTGGGTTTGCGGCGTTAGGGAGCCAAAATGTTTGACTCGCAAGGCGTTTGGGATCCAAGGTGCGACTTTATTGGTATTGCTTTTTCTATTACTATAAATGTTCATACTGTTTCTTTGTAACATAATGATAAAAATATCAATTTCCTTTGAGAAATAATAAATACTAAATCTTCATTTAGTAGAAATATTTACTTCTAACGGTTATCTCCTTATTATTAACTATTAAAATATTAGTCCAGCCATAGTTTTCTCAGCAAATTTAATGAGATTTAAAAATATTATGTATGGGGAAATGTCAGAGAATTCATCAGCAGTACTATGACGCAAAGAAATTACATGTCTATTTGACCACAAGGTGAGTGGGGGAAAGCACTTTGGAACTCATACTTTAATGTCGTAAATATGTCTCCTGTATAAAACTCAAATAGGCTTTTATTGTAATTGCCATCTCAGGACCCTAATAATTCTGAATGCTCAGTGATTTCTTATTTAAATGCTCCAATGCGCCAGTCTTTTATCCATCTCTCATTTATACCCTCTAGAGCAGGAAGGAAAGAAAAACACAGTAACCAAGTGTAGTGTTATCTGTTGGGAACTATAATGTTGTAGACACATTATCTCATACTTTATTCCTGGCCTCAAGTCACCAAAAATCCACCCTCAGTCAAAGAGTAATGCAATGCTTCCCATGATGCACAGTAGAGTTAGCTGAGTAAGACAATGAATCACTGAAATGTGTTATCTGATCGAATTTAGTTAATTCCCTCATTGACAAAACTGCATTTACCTACTGTGAAATTGTATCTCCTCAGTATCAAGGAGAAAGAGGTTTGGTTTTTTAAAAATAAGCTTATTTTTAAATTGCAACAAAATCTATTACTTTTTTTGTTAGTTTGGCCATCCACCCCCTTCCACCCCCCCATACATATCTCTAAAGGAGGAATTTTATTTATGTCAAGCACATAACACACACACACTTCAGTTAAAATAAACATTTCTCATGGATATAGAACTTATAGGAACAATTTATTAGCCCAATCCAGTGGTGTCAAACTCAAATGAGTTGGATGGAAAATTCCCACCCAGTGTAGACATCTGAGGCAAAGCCAATAATTTTCCACTGAAAAGTGTTAGTTCTACTTGAACTCAACACCAAGCCATCAATTCCACCATAAATTGGGGAAGCTGAAATACAGTTCTTACAGCTGTGGCAGTATGTCTATCCTTAAGCATTTGTAGCTTGAACACAACAGCAAAGAGTGAATTAGTGGATTTCTAGCACAGAAAACAGAACGACGTGTATGAAGAATGGTAGGTTAGCTGTGGGTCACACTGGAACCCTCTAAAGTGACCTGATGAGGCCCACAAATCTTATGTTTGACACCACATGACGCAGAAGTCAAACTAGCTGAGTCTAAAAAAATCTGCCTAGATTAATGTCCCATCCAAACTTCTATTTGTCCCTCGATTTCAAGTAATGGGTCTGAGCGGGGGGTTTTTTAGGGGGTGCTCTGCTACTTTCCCTGTGAAAACCCATTGTTTACTACTGGTTTGGAAGAAACATTGGTCTGCTGAAAACCTGATTTCTTTATTTTATTTTTAACAGTATTGTTTTACTGTTTTGGTGTTTGCCACCCTGGGCTCTTTTGGGAAGAAGGGTGGTTTAGAAATTTAACAAATAACAGCAGCAGCAGCAACAACAACAAGATTTTTAAAAATCTAATTAACTAATGTATCCTTTCATTCTATAGCATGCTATATTTAAAAAGGGTAAAGGGATCCCTGACCATTAGGTCCAGTCGTGGCTGACTCTGGGGTTGTGGCACTCATCTCGCTTTATTGGCTGAGGGAGCCGGCATACAGCTTCCGGGTCATGTGGCCAGCATGACTAAGCCGCTTATGGCGAACCAGAGCAGCGCATGGAAACGCCGTTTACCTTCCCGCCAGAGTGGTACCTATTTATCTACTTGCACTTTGACGTGCTTTCGAACTGCTAGGTTGGCAGGAGCAGGGACCGATCAACGGGAGCTCACCCCATTGCGGGGATTCGAACCACCAACCTTCTGATCGGCAAGTCCTAGGCTCTGTGGTTTAACCCACAGCGCCACCCGCATCCCAGTTTATTTTAGAAATAGATGCCTTCAATCTCAATCTGGGCCAAATGTATGTCATAGGTTTCTATGGTGTTTCCACAAGTTGTAATCCCAGACGCAACACCAAGACCATTCCGGGTGCCATGTCTATAGCAAGTGTGTGCTGAATAAAGTCAATCGGACAACCACCTGGGATAAAATTGGCCACAGCTTTATTGATTCCAGACATAGGTGGATTTCGGCTCAGACATTGGGTGCATATCTGCCTCAGCCTCCTGCTGGAGGGCTGAGACATTTCAGGGTTGTGCAGGGAATTATTGCCTCTACAAGATGCCTATCTAGTGTGAAGGCCACCCTAAGGCTGCTGCTGGAACCTCTATGGCCATATGCTCCACCCTTGGCTTCTGGACAGAGTCTTCCAACGAGACCATTTTAACACGGTACCCTGAATATGCTGAAGACCACGTGGAAGGGTGCTGGCATGGTTGGCTTTTATTGTCACTGGTGGACAAGAGTGGGAACTTCTGACTCATGGTCCACCAGCAAGGCTTCACCCACTAGGGGTCCAGTGATTGGGAGATTTGGCAGGCAATCCTGCCCTATGATGCAGCCAGCTGGGGGGTGGATGCTAACATACAGCTGACCTGAACAATCTGGCTGCCCAGGGATGGTGCAAGACCACGAGGGGCCACTAACGCCACCCACCCAGAATGGGGGAAATCAGCCATTATACAGACATCACCTCTAATTTGTATTTCATTTTGTGTGTGTTAATTTTTTTATTTTTATTTTTTGGGGGGGAGTACATGGATCAAGGTCCAAAAGCAATTCTTGGCATTCAAAGAGCTTGTGTACACCCAGTGCGATTTTTTTGACTTTTTTGTTTTCAGTCGCAGGCAAGTCCTCTCCAAATCCCATATTGTAAATGCATCCTGAAAGTTTACTCAAGGTTACTAGATAGTGGTAGTGGGTTACTGTTTGAATGAAAGGAGGCAATACTCCCTTTGGCAGGTAGAACTGGAAACTGAAATCTTTGGATTATGCCATATGTTTTAATAAAAGAAACCCTAATACGTTGTTGCTGTTGTCTCTGATACTGTGTATGAGCAAAAATGAATGAATTCTTATTCCCATATAAAAAACTTATGTACTCAGTTATAGTTCATTATATGTTCTGATTTTTGGTATCTTCTGTGGTTAACTCTGCTCTGTTGATTGCCCTGGAGACTGTAGAGCCTTAAAACTATTCTTGCAAAATAGAATAAAAATAATAATCTTGATAAATATTCAGGAGCTACATACAATGTTAGCTGTGTTCATTCATGAGAAACAAAATACTTTTGGTTTAGCTCAGCAACTTGTACACCGAGAACAAAATCAGAATGAAAGAATTAGTGACTGCTACACGTCAGAATAAAACTTACCAAATTCCTTAGGCACAGTAATTGAATATTGACAAGTCTGCCCAATGGTGTAGTTTTGAGGGTAATTTGGTGATAGAACTACTCCATCTGAGCCAATATACTGACCCCCACAGGGAGCTGGAAAAAAGAAAATGTGTAAACGTTAAACCGAGGGAAAGTGCTATTGAACTGCAATCAGATTAGAACTCATCACATTTAATGTGCTGGCAATGCATGTTTGCTCAGAAGTCAAGTCCCACTGTGTTCAGTGAAGCTTACTCCCTAGAAGGTGTTTAGGATTTCAGCCAGTTGAAGTCCACAGTTATAGCCACATGTCAGTGGGTCTTCTTCATGGTGGCCAAACAGATGTCTATGGGAAACCCACAAGCAAGGTTCAAGTATGAGAACACTCTTCCCTCCTGTGATTTCCAGCATTCCAGGCATTCAAAAGCATTACTGCCTCTGAATGTGGAAGCAAAGCACACCCATCATGGCTAGTAGCCTTCAGTAGCCTTATCCTGTTAGAACCACCTCCCTTTGGAGATTAGGAAGGCACTGATGCTTGTGTGGCATCAAGAAAGACATACCTGTTCACTCAGGTGTTTTTAGCCACTAGTACAAGTTCTTTAGCATCTTCAGTTTGGTTTTTTAAAAGACAATGTTTTAGTTGCATGTCTTCTTAGAATGTTTTATTATTCTGTTTCTTTTGTGTGTGTGTGTGTGTGTGTGTGTGTGTGTGTGTGTGTGTTTCCTGTGAAGTGCTCTGGTATTCTCTGACTGAAAAATGGTTTCAAAATTATTTTTAAAAATAAATAAAAAATTGCAAAGAGGTAAGTTGTATGGAATGTACTCAATGCATTCTGCAAAGATAAAAACACAAATCTGCATTTGAGAAAGAGAGGGGGAGAAAAGTCATACACTATAATTCTCATGGTAAAGGTAAAGGTACCCCTGACCGAATTCTCATGGTACTCTTCAACAACATCTCCACTGACAATATAAAGCTTATAACCAAACTTCTATCTAGCTCCTTTCCTATCCTGCTCTCTGCTCAATTAATATGTGATAGAAAGATATATAGGATAATTTAAATTGCAAAACAGAGAGATTAAAATTCATGACGGATCATGTGCTCTGTGGGTTTTCCTGACATCCATCCACATGATTATGTATGCTGGGATTTGTGACTATAAAAAACAACAACACTTTTTTTACATCGGGTAAAAAATTCTTGGAGTTCCAATACTTCGACATATCTATCACCTGTTACCTACAAACCCTGACCATTTCAGAACGGCCAAACAGAACAAAAATGTTTCTACCGGGGATGAAGACTAAGGGATTGTGCTGAAGGTTTTGCAGTAGAGGGATTTTTCAGAGGGATTTGAAGTGAGAGAAGCAGCAAAGGGAAGAAGCAAGGGAGAAAGGACAAGCAAGGAGCCTTTAGGTGGCTTGGGAAACTGAGTAAGTGTTGCAGGGAGGAACATACCAGGCAACAAGAGCAGAAAACTTTAAATTAGAACATACAGTACAATTGAATAAGTTACTCCAAGTACTGAAGCCTCCAATGAAACCTGGGGCCATAGACTGGTGCAAAAATGCTTTATACTTTTCATTCAAACAGCGGCATATCACTAAGTCGAGTTAAGAGAGAAGAGTTCCTTTATAGTTCATCCAACTCCAAATATTAGTGAGGAAACTGACATGGAGAGATCACTGGCTGAGAAGGCTTAAGCTGTTTTCAGAATGCCTTAAAACACGTTTTGTTTTCTTGATGTATATGACGGTTGTGTCTAGTGCCCTGGACTCCTTTAGGAGAGAATGTAAATTGAAATAATCAGAATCATCTTGTGTAATACTAGCTAGAAGAAAGTAGCAGCGACAGGAGGAAAAGGCAAGGAATCAACTGATTGGTTTCACAATGAATGTATGCAATGAATGAGGTCCCATGAAGCTGTTTTGGGACAGGTGTTATTAAAGTTCTTTATAATTGATTTAATAAATCAGGAATGAATACTGAAGAAGCCAACATGACAGAGGATACCAAGCAGACTGTGAACTTCTCGAAAAGTACATTTCAAAAGCATGGGTGTCTGGGCAACAGAATGGCAGATTAGATTCAATGTATATGTCTACTTTAAATGCAAAGTGATGCACTTGAAATAGATATATGCACATTGATGGGGTCTAAATTGGCTGTCACTACTCAAGGAAGAGATCTCGAGGTCACAGTGGAAAGCTTATTGAAAACATCAGCTCACTTTGCTGTGACAGTGAAAAGGAAAATTTGATGTTAGGATTATTATGAAAGAAACAAAAAATTAGATGTCAAATATTGCAGTGCTATTATATAAATGTATGGTGGACTCAGGTTAAGAATATGGTCTGTAGTTATGGTCACTCCATCTCAAAAAAGACACTGTATTGCTTTATTGTATTTCTGGGAAACCTATGGAACAGGGCAATCAAAATGATCGGCAGGTTAGAGAATCTTCTCTGCAGAGAAAACCTTAAAAGATCCAAGCTTTTTCTCCTTTAGAAAAAAAGAAGATGGCCATGGGAAACACAGTAGATATTACTCTTTCCCAGGATGCAGTCACCCAGTGAAGCTGATTGACAGTAGGTTCAGAGCAAACAAAGTAATGTGTTTCTTCATATAATTCCTAATTAATTTACGGAATAAATTACCCCACAATGTAGTGGTGATCACTAGTTTAGATGGCTTTAAAAAGGGGGGGATTAGACAAATATGTAGAGTACATTTAAATAAAAATTTCTGTCAGTGGCTATTAACCTTTATATTAAAAATGGAACTCCATATTCAGTATGCTTCTCATTGCCCACTAAGGTGAAAAAATTACACAACTCAGTTCTGTGCAAACTCCACAGATGTCTCTGCCTGGTAAGTGCTGACAGCATGCAGCTCAAGGAGCATGCAGAAATAATAACATTTTAGTGAAGAACCCTGAAGGTGAGTTGTGTTTCCTCGTGCTGCTCCTTCTATTAATCCTCCTTCCCAACTGTGTGCTGGGTCCTGCACAGAACTTTGAAGTGAACTATGTTACAATATTTTCTTCTTCTTTTTTTTGATGAGGACATTTTTGAGAAGGGAAAATGGATGGATAAATAGATTAAAATACCTGAAATCAACCAAGATGGTCCATTTACGGCCAAATTTGATGAGCCACTGGGAGATTTGTGACGGAATCTGCCATGATTACTGTTCAAATACAGGCACTTATATATATATATATATATATATATATATATATATATATATATATATATATATATATGCAGGTTTTGTTGTCTTCGGGTGTCTTCCCGTGTAAGAGTTGGGGTGTCTAGGCGACGTTTCGACGAGGTCTCACTCGTCATCTTCAGGCTGGTGCTTTCGGCTTCTTGTTACTGGAACAGAGCAGGATCTCAGTGTTTGAGTTCCTATAAATACTGTTGGGGGGGGTGTGGTGTATAGCCTCCAACGTTCTGGGCAGAGAGGAAGTTCCCAGGTTAGTGTGCCTTTTCTTCTTTTGTTCATTAATTACTTGAGGGATATCTTGAGAGATTTCTTGAGTGATATTCTGAGTACCATTTAGGAGGGTCATTAGGTGTGGATTAGTTGCTAAAGCTTTCGTGTCTTGACCTCTTGAGCTTGTGAAGAGTTTTTCTGAGAAGATGGCTGTACTGCACTTAGTTGTGCTCTGGCTTGGCTTCGTGTATAGGGGCGAGCTGTGGTTTTGTGCCCTGTGCCAGCCAGATCTGTGTAGGGATTGCAGGGGGGTGCAGCATCCGGAGGTGCCACTATGGTTTGGCTACTGGATGGTGTCTGTAATTTATCTGTGGAGAGGGTCTGGGTTTGGGTCTGGTGTGGTTGATTGGAGATGGCGTTCTGTGTGCCTCTGGTTCTGGTGTCGGTTTTTGTGGGGAGGGCTAATTTCCAGATGTCTGGCAGGCGGGACGTGTCGTCACGCTTGTTCATGTTGTGAGGGTGTTTCTCTATCTCGATGGCTTCCATGATTATTCTCTTGTGGTGATGTTCCATGTTAAAGAGCAATTTGGAATCTGCAAAATTAATTTCGTGTCCTGTTTCTTTCATGTGTTGGTAAAGAGAGGAAGTTTTTTCTTCTTTTTTGACGGCATTCTTGTGTTCTGCGATACGTGCATTTATTCGTCTGTTTGTTTGTCCAATGTACGTGGCTGGGCAGACTTTGCAGGGTATTTCATAGACCCCTTGGTTTTCTAACTGGATTTTATCTTTGGGGTTTCTGAGGATATTGGCTAGCCAAGACTCTCATCTCCAGAACCAAACGCCTGGCTGACAAAGACCACTTGACAACTGAGTTACAGAATCTCTCAAATGTGTTAATCGCCAACGGATACCAACAAAACAGGGTTACGAAACTAATCCAAAAAGAAACACCCCCCAAAAACCAAGACACAGAAGAAAGCAATGGCATGGCCCTCCTTCCTTATATCAAGGGCACTACAGATAAAATTAGCAAAATCCTCCATAAACACAATATCAAAACAGCCTTTTGCACCAACCAAAAAATAGCCAATATCCTCAGAAACCCAAAAGATAAAATCCAGTTAGAAAACCAAGGGGTCTATGAAATACCCTGCAAAGTCTGCCCAGCCACGTACATTGGACAAACAAACAGACGAATAAATGCACGTATCGCAGAACACAAGAATGCCGTCAAAAAAGAAGAAAAAACTTCCTCTCTTTACCAACACATGAAAGAAACAGGACACGAAATTAATTTTGCAGATTCCAAATTGCTCTTTAACATGGAACATCACCACAACAGAATAATCATGGAAGCCATCGAGATAGAGAAACACCCTCACAACATGAACAAGCGTGACGACACGTCCCGCCTGCCAGACATCTGGAAATTAGCCCTCCCCACAAAAACCGACACCAGAACCAGAGGCACACAGAACGCCATCTCCAATCAACCACACCAGACCCAAACCCAGACCCTCTCCACAGATAAATTACAGACACCATCCAGTAGCCAAACCATAGTGGCACCTCCGGATGCTGCACCCCCCTGCAATCCCTACACAGATCTGGCTGGCACAGGGCACAAAACCACAGCTCGCCCCTATACACGAAGCCAAGCCAGAGCACAACTAAGTGCAGTACAGCCATCTTCTCAGAAAAACTCTTCACAAGCTCAAGAGGTCAAGACACGAAAGCTTTAGCAACTAATCCACACCTAATGACCCTCCTAAATGGTACTCAGAATATCACTCAAGAAATCTCTCAAGATATCCCTCAAGTAATTAATGAACAAAAGAAGAAAAGGCACACTAACCTGGGAACTTCCTCTCTGCCCAGAACGTTGGAGGCTATACACCACACCCCCCCAACAGTATTTATAGGAACTCAAACACTGAGATCCTGCTCTGTTCCAGTAACAAGAAGCCGAAAGCACCAGCCTGAAGATGACGAGTGAGACCTCGTCGAAACGTCGCCTAGACACCCCAACTCTTACACGGGAAGACACCCGAAGACAACAAAACCTGCATTCCTGTACCCGTGAAAATCTACGAAAGCATATATATATATATATATATATATATATATATATATATATATATATATATATATATATATATATATATATATTGCCAAAACAAACAAACAAAACCAGCTTTGGGAGTAATTTAGATTAGGAAAATATGACACAGGGAGACTTAAGCTGGAACCTTAAAATTTTACCTGAAGTTAACGCCTATTGAACTTTATGTGATGTAAACAAAATGTGGTGTAAACAAATATAGGATTGCACTGTTAAATGACCACTTCTCCAGCTCTACTTCCCTGATCTGATTCAAACCATAGATCTGGCTTATGCAATGTAACGAACAGGCCCAAGGTTATTCTGAATCACTGTTGCACAATCAACGTAATTGTACAAGTTAGTTCCATTCTGACGGCCCTGCAAAAATGATTTCTGAACTTGTCTGGAACATATATCCTTGAGCAAATGTGAGGGTTTTAGCTTTGAAAGCAGAAAATGAAAGTATCCCTGGAGACTTGATATTACAGAAGCCTTTGTGTGCAGAGAAGCAAGTGACACACTACTCTCAGATTTTCTTCTCTCAAATAGCACTAAGAAAATAAATAGCGATTTAGACCGAAATCCTCAACACATCCCTTCCCTAGTTACCAAGAAACATCCTTGAACGTAACTGCGTGCAAGTCTGCAGTCTGTGTGCAGCAAGATCGCTGTGGAACCGAGGTGCTAATTTGCCACTTCTCTGATGTACGCACATTTCACAGCTTCTCAACTGCAGCTTCCAAGAATGATATTCCCCATTCGAAAAACTCAGTGGTTTAAAGAAGACAGAAAGACACTTCTACCCACATGAGAAGCCTCCTCCCTCAACTTCTGCCAACTTCTCCTCCCCATGAGAGCTCAAGTGTCATATCTCATGCCAGAATGCCATGGTCCCTTGGCCCTCAAGAGTTACTTTGCAGACGGAAAAGACTAGTTGCATGAACTGAGTTCCGGTTACTCTTCGTTGGATCCAATACCATCTATCTATATTAGAGCTGGGCAAAGGTATAAAACCAGCCTTTTTATTTAAAAAAAGAAAACAATTTCAGGGATAGGTGAGAGAAAATGTGGCCTGACATTTTTCAGGGGAAGGACAACTTTCTTGTGTGATGCTACAGGGTGATAGTCTGTGCATATAGCTGGAAATATGTATGCATTTTATAGCCCAATGGGATTGTGCTGCAATGTTTGCTTGAAACACAGAAATGGAGTTGTCAGCAATCAGATGAAAGATGTCCATTATTTGCCAAAGGCTGCATCTTTCTTGTAGCTGCCAAGACTTTTTTCCTAGCAAGTAACTACATTCTCTTTAGATTTTTAAACCTGCATTCATATCCTGCTTTGAGACATAAAAGCTTTCAAGCTAAAATATAGGGAATAGCAGTTATTCAAGAAATAGAAATCCAGCATACTGCCTTCAAAATAATTCTAAATATAGTGCAATCCTGTAAGAGCCACTTCTTCAATGGGGCCTGCTTCCAAGATGAGGGTGTGCAGAATTCCAGACTTAAGGTGCAATCAAAACTCCCTACTGCCTCCAGGGCTCCGCAGAGAGGTGGAGCCCCTGCCATATCTGAAACCACATCGTTTCATTGACTTCAGAAAGGGGGCGGGATTATATACAGTTGCCCATGCCCTCCCTTGAAACGCACCTGTCTGTTCAGCAACCAGTGGGAGGACAGCTCAGCCTGAAGAACTGAATAGAATGACATCTCCACTCAATCCAACCCTTGAGACTGGTGTAAGGGGTGGTGGAGGTAGTAGCTGGACTGCTCTGTCAATGTATTCTCTTGAGAAGTAATTGATGTTTCAATAGGCTTCAGTATCTGGTTTTTAACCTTTTATTATACACTCTATCAATCAAAAGCTTTAAACTAACCCCCGTCTCATGCAATGAAATCATGAGCTAAACTTGAGGAATAATTTTCTGTTTTTAAACTGTATTGATATTTACTACTTTAAAATGTACTGGCATATCATTATCATCATCGACAATCATCATCAGCAACAATACTGCATCTCCATTGGCAAATACCTCTGGGAGGAAAACTAATAATTTGGAGAAGTTTTGGTAAGTCTTTAGATAAATAAGAAATAACAGAGCGAGAGAGAGAGAAAATCTTTCACAATTTATTGATTTAAGACATCTGTCCTTTCCCTCGGTGCAACTAGCATATTTTAAGTTATTTAAATATAAAAACAATTAGTGCTTCACTTTCAATAAAGCCCCATTAAGAAATCCATTCTGCCACAGGATGTCACTAAGGGCTCACCAACACTTCTGCTTGTTCCATGCCTTGAAAGCACAGGTCCAAGCAGTTTTTCACTTGTTGTGTGTCAGAGTGGTTTTCCCTTTGCCCCACTGCATTCCCCCAGAAAACCCACACTTTAGCAATAAATCAGAACAAATTTGATGGATGTTTGCTCTGATTCAGCACTAAGCCTGGGGGGGAAGCAGCAGGAAGGCCATCCGTCTGGCTTTACTAAATTAGAATTAGGTTCAACAGGATCTTCTTCATCTGCTAACTGAAGGAAGATTTAGGAACATAACATAGAAAGCTGCCTGCTATCTCATAGGACTATTTGCTCATCTAGTCCCATATTGTTTACTCTGACTGAGAGAAGCCTTGTGGGATCTCAGGCAATAGTCTTTTACTTCCACTCACTACCTGATTCTTTTAACTTGAGACACAAGGGATTGAACCTGGGATATTGCAGTGGGCACTCAACAGAGATGGGTTTGTGATAGGTATTTTGAGGTTTTAGATATATGGTAATGTTCATAAGTATACCAACCAAGCACATACATAGATCAGCACAAGAAGACCGACCTGAAACCATTTTGATTCCCAAACTGACCAAATGTTTTCCCTGCAAGGGGGGGGGGTCAGGGAGCCTCAGGAATTGAGTAATCAACATTTTAATGGGTGACAGACTATCAGCAAAGGCAATCAGATAACCAGGCAAACAGGAAAAACAACATTCAAATTTCTGTTTTAGACCGCCTTTTCTGTGATGTAGGTATGATGTATCTGGGGTGGTGGTCTTGAGCTACACCCCTTCTGTGATGTATATATGATGTTTCTGGGGGTGGTCTTGATCTACAGGGAGTCAATTTTAAAAGTCTTTATAAGGCCTTGTGTGCCATTGTTCTGGGTTCCTCCTCCTTTCCTGCAGGTGAGGGGAGCACCCTGTTGCAACAGATCAATAAAGATCAAGCTGCTTTGCTTCTCAATATTCTCTGCTTGGCCTCTGTTATTTTCTCCTACCAATAGGGAACCTACGTAAGGACTCTATATGGGCTCTTGGATACCCCATAAGGGAAAAGGGCAATTTTTGTTTACAACAAGTTCCTCCCCCAAAACACACTCCAGCCTTTCCTTTCATTATATCATTAGTAATGAGAACAGCAGTAAAGGTGAGCAGCAAAGAGGGTAGGTTTTTTCCCCCTCCCCTCCCCTTCCTTCCCCCATTGGCCCATCACACTGGCTCATGCTGGCTAATAGCATGGCAGTGCACATGGAACTAGTTCTTCCAGCCTGCAATTGCAGAGAGAAGCACCTTCCAGTTCAGTACATACCATTGCAAGATGGCAACACTCTGTTCCACGCAGGTTTTCCATCCGCACCAATCACACAAGTGATAGTGGAAGGATCGATAATTTTGTAGCCAGAATCACACTGGTAAGTAATACTCGATCCGAGTTTAAAGTCTGCTCCAATTCTGGTTCCATTCATTATGTTGCCAGGGTCAAAACAAGCTTCCCGTGGTTTTTCTAATTAAAAAGAGAAAGAGAGAGAAGAAGAATTAAGTCATTAGGGATGCCAGTCCACAAGCACTCGTGGGATAAAATGTAAGAATCAAGCTGAGCTTTCGTGATAATCACTCTTCATTTGAGTACTGTTATCACTTCCAAATATATTAGAGAAGCAAAAACATGAAAGGGGAGGACAGCAGTGTAGAGACCCCTATCTTTTCAGATAAGAGTCGGTGGATGAATTAGAGCAGATCCACACCATACATTTAAAGCACACCCAGCACACGTCTGAAGCACATAACTTCCCGTAAAGAATCTTGGGAAGCGTAGTTTATTAAGGGGGCTGCGAATTGTAGCTCCCTGAGGATGAAACTACAGTCCCCAGGATTCTTTGAGGGAAGTCATGTGCTTTATACATGTGCTCTATACGCCTGTTTCTCCAACGTACAAAGGGCCTCATGCTCTCTCAGAATATCGGTAACAAAGAGTGGCAAACAGCTGCAAGCCTGTAACTGGCCATGGATGAGAGTTAGGCTACAGGGGGTGGTGGGCATGTAAAAAGGTTAAAGAATATTGGGGAATGATTTATAATAAGCTGAAAAAAATGTTTAAAACAACCTTCCCAAAAAGACCAGGGGCCTTTTAGTTAGGAATAGTTCAGACAGAGGTTCCCGGTGTCAGAAAATATATATATATGTATGCAACAATGGCGGCTCGAGTTTTCTTTTGTGGGGTCCCAGGCAAGGAGGACTGGCAACTTCAGATGACAGAATATGCAGAACTAGCATGTTTAACATATATAATAAGAGAGCAAAAAGAACAAGTGGGTTTTTTTGCTGAGTATATGGAAAATAATTGCACACAGCTGAAAACGCTGGCAGCATTAAGATAAATTCAACAGTGTAACTAATATTTCAGTGATGTAAAATTGGAAAACTGACCAAAATGGCTATAGTAAAATACGCAGGATTGATAGACAAGTAAAATGAACCACGGAGGGGAAGGAGGGAAGTCTTTGGAAACTGGTATTATGTATAATGTTTATTTTGGAATGTAAAATGGAAAACTTAATAAAAATTATTGAGAGAGAGAGAGTTAGGCTAAAGGGAACAACTTAGGATTGATGCCCATGATTGCTTCAGGGCAAAGGGGAAAGGAACTAAGCTCATCCATGTCTTTGGCCTTAAAGCTATCACAGAGGATGGAGTGCCTTGAACTCTGGAAAGGAATGTGGTTTGCACATCTGGGGAATGGAAGGGGTGTGTGTCCTCTGTTGTTTGTTGACCCTTACTGTAGCAGGTTGAACAATGAACACATTTATTAACTGGAATAAATACAGGCCTGCAGCAGGCTTTCTGTTATTCCAAGAGAAGACAAGGGGAGTGGGAGTCTGTGTCTTGGGTCTAAGTATAAAATGCTTCCATATATAATCTGTTTAGTTAAGATATGCTTGGTGCTTTACTGGGCTAGTAAGAGTATTGGCCTAAGAGAAGGGAATCCTTTGCTTCTCTGAATGTTTAAATATGTTTATGCTTGCAAGTGGAGAATCTGAAGTTTTGGGTAAAAAAAAGTATAATGTTCTGTAAATACAGAACTAAGAATGATAATGTGTAACAGTAACATGTGAGAAGTCCAACTCTAGCTGAAGAAATCTGTTATTCTTTATGTTGCCAGAGCAATTAAAGGCATAATAAATAGAGACACCGTCCAAGAAAAAATGGCCCCATTTTTTTAACTATGCCAATGGCCAAAATCAAAACCAACAACTCAATAATATCAGTGGAAGGGTTACGCAAAGTAATATGTTTAAATGTTGAAAGTATGTGTATTTCTAGAGACAATGGATATAACAAACATCATTAGCTGTACTGCTGGATAAGTGTTTAATAGCTGTATTAAAACCAATACAAATTTTGTTTTTTAAAAATCAGTTCAGTTACAAGAAAGCTGTTATAGGGCTTAGTAGTTCAGTTAGAGCTGCTGCTTTTTATACTGGACGGGACAATTAAAATATTTGATTGGCAGGGTTTTTTAAATTCTATTGGCAATCATTGGCTCATAATTATAAGTCAATGTGCTGGCAAACGTAGAGAGAATTCAAACTCAGCAGTCGGAGAATCCTGACTGAAGTCCGATACAAGGGCAGCCATAGCATAGCTGAGGCTGTGTGTGGTCGTTGTGGTATGGTGACAACAAACAAACAAACAAAGAAAACAGTATGGCAAATAACAATCAGAACAGGATACACATCGAAGATTCAAGCCTTACTATAGGAGCACAGCCTTAGAAAGCAGGCTGTGTGTATTAAGCACTAAGACAACTGATAATTTGTGACCTATATAAATAATACAAGTATGTATTTGCTTTTGGTGCATAATTTATTCCACTTCAGCTAGTGATAGAGACGGGGGGGGGGGATTATGAAGGGCACTGAAGCCCCACAGCTGGCATTTAAAAAGATTTAATTCCCTAAATTGTACCAGCATTTCAGGGCTGCTTATGTACTATGTTTAAAGAACATTTTATGGAACCAGGGCACTTTGAAGCATGACTTAAAGAATAGGAAATATATCTTACAAAATGCTCAGGGTTCCAGCTACTCCAGTCCATTTTCCTTCTGTTTTCTCTCTACGCCCTGCCAAATATTCAGTGGTGTATGTTATATGCATGGACCTCAGGGAGCATGGCTGCCCATTTAATGTAGGCAGGGGGAGGGCTGTCCCTTGTAGCCCGGCAGTGTGACATCCTTTTAACATCCTTTCTATGCAGATAGCAGGAGCATGTGAACCCCTTTGAACAAATGAGCATTGTTTTAGAATGTTTATATAACTATATTGATAAAGCAGTTGTGGTACACATGATTCAACTGGGCTTTTCCTCCTTTTCTTTAATTACATCTGTCCTGTACATTTTGATACTATTTCCACAAAGAAACTAGAGCTGCTCTAAGAGAAAAAGGCTTGGGAATTCTAAGCACATATGCAAACCCAGGCAAAGAAAAACAGCTAATGAGACAAGAGAAATCTGCATGTTCACAGTATCTTTTCAGAAACAACCCAAAAGGTATTATGCAAATGCCTATCTCCTGATTGGCCGGGAACGTCTGTCAGATAAAGCAGAAATATTCTCATTTTATATAGCTTTGAGAAATAAACAACATGTATGCAAATTGGTCTTCAAATAATCTGCACCCAGAATGTATGAAACTGTTATGTATTAAACAGATGTACATCATTTTCTCGTATTTAAATTGTGCAAGTCATTTCTGTTTGAGAAGATCTTCCCTCAAGAGCAGTTCTTCTTCTTTTTTACTCGGCATAAAAGCCTTTTAAGCGTGCAAGAAACCAAGCAGACAAACAAAAAGTAAGTGCATTCATCAAATCATAAAACCTTTCCAGAACTGAGATTCTACTGTGCACACTCCCCCCAAGAAAGATTCAGAATCTAGCATAAGCAGTTGCTTCCAGTACTGCCAGTTTATGAATGGAAGGCTTCTTCCATTCCTAGAAGGGACTTGGGTCCAGCAGAGGCTCCTGCAAAAGGAAAAGGGGAGGCAATTTTGACTGATCCCCCTGCAGTCTCCAGTGCTAACTCTTCTGCTGTTCTGAAGGGTCCCTGAAACCTCCAAAATAGCTGTAAGTGGACACTGGAGAAGAAAGAGAAAATGAGGAATCCCGTTTCCCTCAGAACAACATTCAAATGGAACCCAGAGGGCACGTCTCGATCCAATGCTGTGACTTACTTATGTGGCATGGTACATTGGTCTCACTGCATCAATAAAACATATAACCAGTACTTGGCTTAGGTGTGTTAGGTACAGCAGCATAATAAGAGTTAGGGTTCTGCACAATATGTGTTATTTATCCACAAGTAACTTCTCTGAACCCTGCTGTTTGTGTAAGGAGGAAGCATGAGCATACCTTACATATATACGCATGCACAACATATATACAATGCTACCTCTACTTATGTTCCACCTCTGTGACGTTAACATGAGACTGCTGGAGGTGAAATAGTTAAACAGGTTACCCAATCAGCACTCAGGGGGGTGGAGTCAGAGGGAGTATAAAAGGGGGCGAAGGGGAGGGGCGAAGGGAGGAATTCGTTGGGAGTTGGGTGGTTGGTTGGAGTGGGAGTGAATTGGGATAGAGTTTGTGGGTAGGTTGAGTTAGTATAGCGAAATAAGCTGAGTCAGGAATAGTTAGGGGCAAGGCAGACAAGTAAATATCTGAGAGGTGGTTTAGTGAGTGACAGCAGGTAGCAGAAGTTATAGGTCTGGATAGGCACCCCATGATTGTAATTGACCGATACCGTTTATGAAACCACACGCTTGTTAAACTGCAATAAATAAACAAAAGTTTGTGTTCCAATTTAACCCTGACTAGACTCAGTATTGTACCAGGTAGGGCCTGGGTGGTGGCAGCAAGAAATAAAGTGGTGGCACAGGGATCAATAGACGGTGAAACGTCCAGGGACCCTGTGTGATCGCCACAACCTCCGGTTACGTATCCTTTGGGATACATACGCGGCAAACCCGGAAGTATTTTTCTGGGTTCACAGCACGCGCATGCACAGAAGCGCTCTACACGCCGTGCGCATGCACAGAAGTGCTAAACCTGCGCAGAAGCATCATCTCCAGATACGCACACCTCGGGATCTGACCCGTGCGCAACTGGAGGTACCACTGTATATCCCATATATTCCCCTTGAAGAATACCTGAAAATTTAATGTAGCTTGGAGGCAAACAATGAAGTATCAGGATGCAGAAGACTGGCCAGGTTTTCCATTGGAAACAATGGCAAACAAAAATGAACTGTAACTACAGAAATGTATGAACCAGTTGCAAATTAGCAACTAAACAAATGAAGTAAATGATGTATGAATAAATAAATATATTTTTAAAAAATAACTGGACTAAAAAATGGCTTCCACATCTATATACAGCATGGCTCTAAAAATGGCGTTCAAGTGTTTCGGGAGCAGGGAGTTGTCTAAAAAAGAGCTTTCCATCACAAATGGATGACCTCATGGCTTTTTTTGTAGCCTATGTAAATGCCTTTCCTACAAGAGCTTACACGATAAAATCAGTTCAGCTGATATGATTATAATGATGTTGGTTCTTTTTGTGATCATAGCCACTTTGATGATATGCACCATACATGAGAGAGTAACGCCATCAATATTCTTCAGCTATACTTGATTACGAATCTGTATCTAATTTTCACAAACTTTGTCAGAAACTTATGCATGATCCCTCACAACATGTCAAGTATAACTAGATGGGGGGAAATCTTGTGTTTACATTTCATGTGATGATACATATTTTGTTAAATTTACCTTTATATTCAATGGCAAATCCTGACATGCCGACGGAAGCATCACTACGAAATGCCAGAAATAGGTTATTACCACTGCTTTCTATTCTTTCAGGTGCCTGCGAGCCTTGAAAACTGCCAATTAGAGGGCTGTTGGAATCTTCTCCTTCATAAATATGCAAAAAATCATAACTGGGTTCCATGTTGAAACTGAAATAGAGAAGCAAGAAATAAAATGTCTCTGTTGTTGTTGTTGCTTAAAAAAAAGATAATGGCATCAACATTCCAACTCTACTTCTAAGATTTGTGGTGCACTTTTATAAAGGATTTCTCTCTCCCACACTCTAAAGTTTGAACAAATGGTAAAGTCTAACTTATTATACTGCAATTTATTTCAGAATGCCACACTGTTATTTTGCTCAAGCTCCCCCAACTATTCCTTATTAATACTTATCAGAGAATGTTTTGGCCCTCAGTGTTTTCTGGATAGGCACAAGAAGATGGGCAACTAAAATCCTATATATGCCAACCCAAGCTGCATTTTCATGGGGAAGAATCTGGCATGGAGCCCTTTGCCTCTATATATTTTGCCTATTCCTTAGATTCCAGTGGCTTAAGGGTGTTTCCTATGTGGTCACAAGTCTTCTCAGAACTCTTTGGGTCAGGTTGATGTTTCATTTGAGGATGATAATGTCACTATCTACTTTAACAGTAGCTTAACTGGAACTATTAACTGATCCCTAGAAAGCAGTTTTAACTAAAGTAATTGGAACTTCTTTTGTAACTCCTTCAAAGTTTAGAAGCTTAAATTACTTTTGTGGGTTTTTTTGCATTTATCAACATTCTGTGTCTCTCTGCCTTATCCACATACCTACCTACCTATTACTAAACAGGTCCAACACCATTGTTTACTGGAGTTTAGGGAATCAAGACATTTACTTTACTCAAAAAATTGTGCAAATTAATCTGTTTGAGATGAACTTTAAATGGAAATTAAGACGTTGATCCCAGCACATGCCTGGGAGTGCTCAAATCAGGTTTTTAAAATGCAAAACCCACACAGGTCTTCACGAATACCAGGCTGAATTGCTAAAATATCTCAGCACTGAGCAAACAAAGTTATCTATTGGGCAGTAAAACTGCCACCTGAGTCTCACGATGCCCCGAAACAAAGTTATGGAACCCTGCAGCATTGTTACAAGGGTGGTATTTTGAAGGGAAATGGCAATAACTGGATTACTAAGAAGAGACTGTGACAACTTGTAGCTGTAGCAAAATTACACCACTTTCTTCCATAAGTTGTAACATTACTATTATCATTCGCACCCCTGATCACTGTAATGGTACCCGTTATTATGGCCTGCAAATGTTGTTGTGGAAGTAGAGGGGCATTTTTGGCTCAGTATCAGAATATTCTGAGTGCAGTAAGTCCCTTGAGAAAGAGAAAACTACAAACTAAGCATAGTCCTAACAACTAGGAATATAAACAGGAGCCCAGCACTTGGTAATTGTGGTTCTACCCGTATTTTTCTTAATTGACTGATTTGGTATTTTGGGGGGAGTCTCCCCATAGAGCATAGTGCAGGGAGATGCCATAGGAAGACAAGATTCAGTAGAAATTATGAGCAGAATTATCTTCTATAAAATGCTCCTGATCTCATATAACATTTGGGGTAATATAGTTGTAGCACCAAAAAGGAAATAAAAAGCAGAAAACCCAAACTGGTGAAAGCCAATATTTATGGTAAAAAGCTGATAGAGTTTGGAAAATATAAAGCAGTCTTTGGGGAAGTAGAGATTAATTTCTCCTGCTTTTTTACCTGTATCAAAATATATTTTTAAATGTTGTCTCCCCACTGCCTGATTTGCACTTGGTGGGGGTTATACTTTTTCTGTTGCTTTGAGTAAACTAGTACAGTAATATAGATACTCAACACCTTTAGCATGCGGTGATTACATCCCACATTCACTTTAATTAATTCTTATACCCTGTTAATGAAATTTTCAAAGAAAGGGGGAGGGAGAAGTGCCGCAGAACAATCTATTCCCTTATGTGTATGGAGTGCTGGTTAGAAGAAAGAAATGTACCTTTCTGTAGCTCTTCAGGATCAAATATGACACACACACCTCCCAATTTAAGAAGGCTGCAGTCAGTCAAGAGTTCTCACACTGACTTCAAGAGATGGACTAAATCACAGATGTACTAATACTGCCCTGTATCAGCAGTAGCAAATCACATTTTGTGTCCTTCCTAAGCTGGTGTGCTAGCAGCTCTATTGAAAAATTAAATCACTGCATTGGACGTCCTCACTGTTCTACGGCTTTCACAGTGTGGAAGCCCTGTGCAATACTTATTTCCACTTTCTCTGTCAATATATGGATAGTGACATTGTCCTGAAGAAGAACGTATACAGATATCCCCTAGAATACCTTGTGGCATATGTACCAACAGTTTGGGAAGCTCTGTTCTAAGTGCAACTTAAAAAGGATTTACTTGGCAGATGACACTAAGCTCTAATGCACAAGTTGTGTATTTAGCACTATTAAAGCAAACATATGAAAATTTTCACTCACCATACCATAAATCTAACTGTATAAATATACTGCTATAAAGTTACACTGTCTGTGACTAACCAGGAAGGAGACCTCAGGAGGCTCTGTGAAAATGTCAAGTCATTGTATAGTGGTACTAAAAAAGTAAATGTCATGTTAGAGATTATTAGGAAATGGACCGAACGTGGAGCGCAAATACTCATGATGTCTTTATAAATCTATTGTGCAAAGCATTCACAATATTGTGTATAGTTCTGTGTATGGCCCCATGTCAAAAGGAGAGAAAGGGGAAATCAAAATAATTAAGGGCACATTCTTTATCAGAAAACGCAGCAGGGCTTTTTTGCATGGGGGGGGGGAAGCAATGATAAAATTTTATAAGATTAGGGGGGGGGAATGTGAAGAGCTTAGGCAGAGAGAAAATGTTGCCCCTCTTTAGAACTTGGGCAATCCAACAACGTTGTCTGGTAGTAGCTTCGGGACGGACAAAATAAAGTAGTTCTTCACACAATGCATAATTAAATTATAGAACATACTGCCGCATGATGCCATGATGGGCATTATCTTAGTGGATAACTTAGTCTATCAGCAACTATTAAGGGGAACCTTTTCCCCTCTGAATATCAGCTACTAGGGGAAAACAGCAGAAAAGGCAGGTGGGGGGAGTTTAATAAAACCTAGTTTCCAGCCCTTACCTCCTCTCCCTCTCCATTTTAGTCAAACCATGGTCCCCTGTAGCCGTCTAAGGAGAG
This sequence comes from Podarcis bocagei, assembly GCF_964188305.1. NCBI lineage: Eukaryota > Metazoa > Chordata > Lepidosauria > Squamata > Lacertidae > Podarcis > Podarcis bocagei. The sequence continues at coordinate 8,523,661 of NC_138127.1, read as the reverse complement.
TAGCTAAGAAAGCCATCGCAAAAAAGTAAAGCAGCAAGACCCCCTCCAGCACCCCTGTAATTTTAGCATTGGGACTCATAGAATCGAAGAGTTGGAAGGGACCCTGAGGGTCATCTAGACTCAGGAGCTTTGACGCCCTTCTGGCAGGCATTTGCTCACTGTTGAAAGCAAAACTAGATGCCCCCCCACAGCGCTTCTCTTAAGTTCTTATTCGCTTCTAAATCTTCCTGTAGCACAACACAGAACGTTCTAAATGAAGGCTGTAAGGCATTGCTTGGGGGGGAAAGTAATTAGAAATGCTATGAAGTGATAAATGATGTGATTTTTTGAATGTGACATTTAAATAAATACATGCTGTAAAAAATAAAAAAAAGCATGGCTCTAGAAATGGTACCTTTTGAATATCAAGGCAATGACAAAATCAGGGTTTACTTTTATTCTCCAGTCACACTCCTTCCCAGGAGGATACGGCTGCGGGTAGTTTGGTGATAAAATAACACCTGCCGGGCCTGTGAGGTTTCCACCACATGCAGCTGTCACAGAACACAGAGGAGAGGAAAGCAAAATTGATCACAATGGTCACACTAAGCACTGGCAATTGTCAAAGTAAGTTGAGACCTTATACATTTAATTATTCCTTTCTAGCATCTTACTTTTTAGCTAATTGCTATTCAATAATCCAAGAGCAAGAAGAACTAAGCACATATAGGAATGTGTGTGTTTGCAACGTGTTTACGTACGCATGCATGTACTATGTGCATACAGTATATCACTATCCAATATTACCCTTCCCTTCCCCCAGATATGTACACCATGTGCAAGTCGAAACAGCATAACAGGGACAAAGATTCTAGCCTAGTCCACTATTGGACTAGGTTTTGCAAGGTACACACTGTTAGAAGTTTTTTTTGTGTGTGTGTTTTTAAAGAAGTTAAATGCTCTCTGCATGTATGAAGCAGCTACCACCTTATTCTGATACAAGAGGGGTAGCCAACCCACAAACCATAGGCTGGCTATGGCCCACCGAGCCACAGGAAGTGGCCTGCCAGCCCCCACAGCTTTATCCCCCCCCCCCCGTTCTCAGTACTGTGGTTCTCAGGACTTCAATTGAGAGATAAAGCCCTCTGCTTGTTCAGTAGAGATCACTACCTAAAGGTCAGCCAGAGGGCTTCATTTCCCAATCCTAGCGCTGACCACCACCCTGCTAAAATTAGGAGATAATGAGCTATGTCTGCTATTTAGAGATAAAGAGGAAAAGGCAGCATCCTCAACACTGGGGAGGATTGCAAACACTGCCTTTCTCTCTCCACAGCTACAGAGGAACTGTGTGCAGGACTGCTGCCAAAATCTGCCATTCTAATACTGTAGAAATGAAACACAACAAAGCAAATAACAACAAAGCATTAATAAATCAGCTGCAAAATAATAGGAGAAAGATAAGGTAAGACAGAAGCAGCAACATAGTCATTTCACATCCAGGTTCCTAAAACCTGATGGAAGAGAAAAGGAACATCTGTAAAATATGTCACGTATCAGGAGCAGGGGTTGGGGTAGCAAAGACGTATGAAAGGAGAGATTTTGCTTATTAAATAGGTCAAAGTATGACAAATTGTTAAGGCCTTTCCTTTGAAGTGTGACAAGTACGAGTGGCGCTGTGGGAAAAACCTCAGCACCTAGGACTTGCCGATTGCATGGTCGGCGGTTCGAATCCCTGCGGCGGGGTGCGCTCCTGTTGCTCGGTCCCAGCGCCTGCCAACCTAGCAGTTCGAAAGCACCCCCGGGTGCAAGTAGATAAATAGGGACCGCTTACTAGCGGAAAGGTAAACGGCATTTCCGTGTGCGGCTCTGGCTCGCCAGAGTAGCTTCGTCATGCTGGCCACGTGACCCGGAAGTGTCTGTGGACAGCGCTGGCTCCCGGCCTATAGAGTGAGATGAGCGCACAACCCTAGAGTCTGTCAAGACTGGCCCGTACGGGCAGGGGTACCTTTACCTTTACCTTTATTCGAGATTTATTTAAAATTACATCCTGTTCTAACCAGGAATTCTTCTCTGGGAAGTGAATTCCATAATTTGGGTTCCAGGAACGAAAACGTTATATTTTGGGTAAGTGCAAAACAACCCCAAACCATAGTCACACTATCCTATGGAAGGAAGGCCTATTGAGAAGGTATTAATAATGTGTCTGGCTATTCCTCTAACAAATTCCTTCAGCAGTGCAGAGCTTCTGCATAAAGAAACATTCAAAGCTGAGGATTTGTCTATATTCTCGTCTATCTTTCTTTAGACAAAAGAAAGCCAATAAAATCACTTTACTTGATTAAAAAAAGATGTCTCCCAATCCTAGTATCCAGGCAGACACTAACAGGAAAAAAAAAAACAATTCTGTGCTGGCAGGTAGGCAACTAAATCTGCAATCATGCACTTAAAATTAGGGGTCTTGTTAACAGTGGTACTGAACACCTATAATTCTCATTGTAGTAACAATAGTAATCAGTCCAGGCGGCTATTTTGTTTAAAAATAGATCACGCTAACAAAATAGCTCTTTTGTAAGTTATTACTCTAGTGAAGACTCAAAATTTTTCCACATCTTCTGATGACTCAGCCTGAGGTAAAATACAGAGCTGCTCTCAGAGAAGTTATAAAATGTGAACGCAGCAAAAAAGTGAAGAAAAAAAATTAAACAAACATGAATGTCTGTTTGACAACAGTCAGAATGCTAAAAAGAAGAGCTATTAAATCTCAGCTACCCTAGTATACAAGAGTAATACTTTGTGAGTATTTTAAATGCTCTATTTTATTCTGCCTTTATAGAAGCTCTGAGGCTTGAAGTACTGCTATGTTTAGTATAATGAACATTTTAAACTACATAATCCTCAAGGTCATCCTTCTTAGTAAAATACACTTATGGTACTTCGCCATAATGACTCTCCTAAATGAACTATTTGCATCAAAAACAAACAACAAACAAAGGAAAACCAAATAGGCTAATCAGTCGGCTTTACATCCCTTGTCTAAAGGTCGAACTAGAGATGACATTGCTTCCATTGGCTCCAATGGCTTTCCCCCTTGAAATGCAAATAGCAGCTTCAGAGAGTAATGACAGAAAGAGAAAGAATATATTCTGTCGCCAGGCCCACAGTCCTGTGGCTTTCCTTTGGCTGCTATTTAAGTAACAGTATTGTGAGTGTTAATTACATTCACACCACTGACTTCACATCTATTTGGCTCTAAGTATTACTTCTTTCTGATACACAAGCAAGTCTGGCCTTTCCTCTTCATTTCCACAACGGAAAATTTAGTTCGCACTCAAGATTATGTAGAAGGGGGCTGCTATGTTAGCATTTCAGTGGCAATGGGGGGAGGCTGCTGCTTGGAGGGGCAAAGGAACAGAGAGGTCAGCATGGTGTAAACAAACCAGCAGGACTGCTGGATTGGCTCCGCTAGTGCTTTTGCACCGCGTTGACCTCCCTGATGCCAGGTTCCTCCCTTTCCCAGTAAGCAGGTACAGTGACTCTACCCCACCTGACAACTCACTTCTGTGATTAAGGCAAACCAAATTGCTGCTCCTAGGGGTCATAAGTGAATTTCCAACAGTTCGCCATGACAAAACTCCTGCTTTTTCAAACTACCCAGCAAAACTGTGAAACTCCTCCTTCAAGTATGTTTCTCACAGAAAATGGTCCAAGGTTGAACTCATCCTATTCAGGATGCATAGAAGGGGTAGATGATTTGGAATACCATGCAAAGGCAGAACATTACTGGTTTTTTTTCCAGCTAGTCATCTGTTTGGGCAGTACCACATGGCACATGCACTAATGTTATAGCGCACGGGAACAATTACATTACAAACAGTGGTGAAAGTTTATCTCGATCTAGGCCACAGAAGATTAACAAATGGGCCCAAGTGTTTAAGGACACAAAAAGTAATCTATTTTCAGTCTAAGCCACCACAACCACGTCTGCTGCATTAAGTGTTACACCACCCTGAATGACCCAGTTTGAATATCAGAATGCAGTGGTATCTTAGATTAAAACCTTAAAGAGAACCTAACATTCCATCTCAATACCTATACATGTAGGTGCATCAGGTTGCCAAAAGAACCGATTATTCAGCTGCACACAAGTAATTTTATCCTGCCCTTGGAGCTGATACCCTGGGTCGCACTGGAAGGTGATGGCATCCCCAGGTTCTCTGCTGTCTCCATATCTGCTGCCGTTCTGAGGAGTTCCAGGATCGTTACAGGTTGATGCCACTGACGCTGCAAATAAAAATAAGAAAACCAAAGTTTCAGATACATATTATGAATATTTCAAAGCCTTGCATTGCACTACATGTTTTGTAACAGAAACATTTCTTTGTTATTTGTGTGTTATGTCAGGAAAGTTGTGTATATGACTGCTTCTGTAGGAAATTGCCCACTGTGATGGATCATGTTCCAATTTCCTTCCAATTTCCTCCGGGAAGGGTAATGATGGCAGGTTAGAAAATAACATTAGGGTTTACATTTTCTGTACAACTAACCTACCAAAATCATTCTTATTGCCTTTAATACTTCAGCTGTCAGTCATCTAAAATTCACCACCATTTTTGGAATAGAACAAACAGAATAATACACCTAATGTCTTTTTGGTTTTATGAATGTATTAAAGAAGAAAACATACCCAAAGTAAAAAATAAAACCAAATGACATTTCAGAATTCATTCATTCATTTATTAATCACATGGAAATTAAATCATTTTGCTGGGAATATTGCATACCATGACTTCAATTTAAGTCAAAATCTGATTTTAATACTTGCATCCAAATTTCCCAATAATAAGAATGGTTATAAGTACAGTTACCCAAACATGCTTACAAGCTCTCTTCAGATCTTCCTGGTCAATGTGGAAGGTCTGGGGGTGGGTGGGTGGAAGTCTGAAGAGAGAATCGGGAGCCAACAAAAGTCACAAAGTCACAGTGATATTTCTCTTGTATATCAAAAGCCTTCTGAGGATAAAATGAGCTTTGGTGTCTGTAGAAAGCGAAACCTGTATCCAAATCACAGCTGAGTATTTTACCTGCTAGATATGTTTATTCCCCCCCCCCTCCTTTCTAAACTGACTATTTTCAAATCAGACAGAAAGTTGTTAATACATGTTATTATTATTAATACTAATAAAAGAAATAATGTAGCAACAATATTCAAGGATAGTTAAAGAAAAGTTCTCTACCACAAGCTTCAGAAACTATCATGTAACTAGTCACCAGAAATGAGTGATTCAAATGAACATGTCAGCTGAGAGCAGATCCCCTCTCCCTTTCAAATACCAAGAATTATTACTCTTGGGCTGAACTGAAAAATGAGGATGGTGGCATCCCTAACTACTGCTTCTCTCAAGGCTCAGTCACTGTACCTCTTTGCAAGATGGTGACCATCCCTGTCAGATGCCTGGGGAAATGGGTCAAAATTTCCCCAGCTGGCTAAAATAGTGATGCTAACTGCAGAGTAGAACTGGGCTATGAATAAAAAGGTAGCAGGAAGACTAGAACAGGGACTCTTTAATATCATATTCCCAGCAATCCAAATAATGGAAATGTAAGTGGTTTGGAGTTCAATTGCCGAATGAGAACAGACAATCCTTTATTTCCCCAGCAGGGCTTAGAACTGCTGCAAACATTATGTCACCATAGGGAGAGGCATTCCTTCACTGAATTCCCATCATGCGGCCCTGCTCATCTATTTGAATTCACCACATAAGTCAGAGAGATAGCATCACTAAGTCTTCTTCCCACAGCAAGTCACTGTCATTGGCATTGATTGTGCAAAAATAAATTCACAACAAGATGGTTCTGATACTCATACTTTGTCTTGGTCTTGGTCTGTTGGTGCAGACTCCTCCTGCCAGCACCACATGGAGTTCTCCTGAATTCCTCATTCTTGTTCTCATAACACATTGCCCCCCCCCCCGCCAAAAAAACACCTCTGTACCACATCATGCCCACATTGCCCTGGTAAACTCTCCTCAGTTATTTGTAGGGTCTTTTATCTTGTATATGTTTATGGGCTAATAGCCGTAAATAAATAAATAAATAAAATTATCTTGTATATGGCTTAATGGCAGGGCCATCACTTCCCTATGCCCTTTTGTCTAGCGGAAAATAAGCTCAGACTGTCAGCTATGATTAAACCCCAGCACTCAAGAATCTAGAGGGGGAAATTGGCACCCACAGATCTTGGGGGGGAGGGTTCCTCTTCCCCCACTAACTCATAAGAATATCCTTATATGTAATGAGTGCTTTCTTACTTCCCTGTTCAGATTGTATGGTATTAAGTACCTACTGTAGGCATTTCACAGTTCATTACAAACTCACCAACATATTCCTCTATGATTGCCATTATCATATAGTGATGGCATATACGGTATCTGAATGCACACGAAAGCTTATACCCAGAACAAACTTAGTTGGTCTCTAAGGTGCTACTGGACATTTTTTTTATTTATTTCGACTGCGTCAGACCAACATGACTACCTACCTGAATCTATTATCTATTAGGGCAGTTGCAGTGTTCAGTCATCAGAGTGAGAGTTAACGCTAAACTTTCAGGTGTTAACACAACAAAAGTGGCAGAGCACCTCCTTTGCATACAAAAAAGCCCAGGTCAAATCCGGGGCATCTCTGGTACGCTTGGGGAAACCCCATGTCTGAAACCATAGTGAGCAACAGATTACATGTAATTTGTACTTTAGTTCACAGAGACCTTGGAAAGGGAGGATTTCCCTTCCATCCTGCCACAACTGAAATGCTAATACAAATGAGGCTACTCAAGAGGGAATACTAATATTACTTTCATGCAAAACAAATGCCATTCACAGAAAAAAATCATTTTGAAAATATCTCACAGCGGCCTGGCAAGAGCACACAGCATAGCCTGCCACAGTCATGATCCACGTCCCTACATCTCGTCAGGCAGTCAGCGGGAATCCAACAAGGCAGACGCAGAGACAGATGCTGCTGCTGAAACAGTCTTTTTGCCAGACTATGTCCTGTGGCTCTTGAAACTGACAAATGTGCTCAATGTGCAGCCAGTGATGCTTAAGATCATCCTAGAGGAGCGAGGAGAGGCAGCGACATACTCAGCGACAGCAGTGGCTGGCTCCCAAATTGCTAATCCAATCAAAAGAATTTGTTAATTTGCTTTGTTTACCCTTTTCGCTCAGCTTCCATGTCCCTTAATGAATGTCTTTAAGTAGGAACATGGCTCTCTTTCTGACCAGTTGGTTAGCTGATATGATCATTATCATCTGAAGCCCCATTCCCCCAGGTGGGCTGCACACTTCTGCCTACTCTTCTTATCAAGCTTCACATTATAGTGCCTGGTGATAATGTTGCCATTATAAGATCTGGGCCATTACAGACTCTTGAGCAGGTGTAGCACTTCTCTTCTGATGGCTGTTAAGTGATGTGTGGTTATGGGCCATCCCAATCTCTGCCGAGCGATGCAGGATTCCAGGGGTCTTGGCACTTAACCAGGGTTCGTGTTTGGAATGGGACATAGTGGAGACCGTAGTGTCTTTAAGATATATAGTTTTATTTACACATGTGCACACCCAAGCCATTATGGAAGAAGTGCAGAATCTTACACACTATGAGTGTCTGCTGCTGCTTCTCCCATAGCTTCAGCAAGATTGATTCCAGAGTCATAACCAGCCATGTCCCTGGTCTTCCACATGCAATCCTGCCCCCACTTCCTTCATACTCTTTCCAAAAAGCTCCTGCAAAATTCCTGTGGTGACATCACACCCCCTGTAACCCTGGCAACCTCCCCCTCCCTACTATTTTGCCCCTGCCCACTACTCAGGGCCAGGGGAAGGACAGCATCTGTAGTATCAATTGCTCTAAATGACCTGGTCTTGTCTGTATTTTTACACTGTTAATTTCAATGTCTGTTACCTTCCTTCTCTAAACACTGATTTAAAACCCAACACCCAGGAATCTAGGGGGAGGCAGGGCACCCAGAAACCTGGAGAAAGCAGGGAATCTACAAATCCATAACAGTATTTTGGCATAAAGGTGCTAACCAAAGATACAGTAAGTAAGCCATTGGCCTCTTGATCTAAGGTAGAAAATATTTATTTGTTGTGTTTATTTTTATCAGACACAGATACAACTGAAAACAAAAAAAAAACATAAAGAACAAAAATCAGAGCAGACTGGGTGGGTTCATAATGTAGTTATTGTGTCTCTACAGGAGTGGGAATCACCTGCTATCCTTCCTCTAGAAGCCCACCCTGGATTCATGGACACACAACAACTCCTGGTCAGTAGTCCCTACCCTTTTTAGGTACAGTACTGGAGAAAGTCATGGCACAGCAGTTGCAGCCATTCCTGGAGAGTACTGATTATCTAGACTGGAAGGAACTAGCCAGGCATATAAATTAAGAGCAACCTAGTGTGGGGAGCTACAGAGAAAACCAGCGGACAAGGTGAGTTAAGCAGATGTGCAAGTTCAGCAGCAGGACAAGGAGGTCAGGGCATACCACTCCGCCCCTCGTTTCCATTATCTAAAGAAAACCTCAAACCCCCAGTTAAGTAAATTAAACTACAGCATTTACTGACATGTTCTGCATTTTGTATATTTGCATTTCCAGCGCCCTGTATTTCGATGTTTTGAATGTTTGCTGTAAGCTGCTTTGGGCCCAGCTCATTGTGGAAAAGCAGCATACTGTATATAAGTAAACTCAATCAATCGAAAACAATGGTGCAGGTAGAATTCCAGTAGGGATGTGGAGACTCCCCTGCGTTTCACATGTACAGCTATCTACCTGTTGAACAGATATCGTGGGCATTTCTGATGTGCAATAAGCTCCAGGTTCTCTGGGAACAAGTATTTCCCCCTATTAGGTCAAGATGGCAGACTTGGAAAAGCTAATAGGAATAGGGAGGTTGATGATTGAGATCTAGATACCCCTCACTTCCAACATAATAACTCCTTGCTGTCAGGGAGAATGAAGGACGAGGGCAGAAAAACATTGTTCTGAGGATTCTTGGGGTGGGTTGGGGATGAACAGTTATCCTACCGTGCCAATGATACTTCCCCGGTGGCTGGAGGGATCCTGGTAGTGGGTGATTACTGACTGAGTGGTTGGTCTCCAGCTCTAGGCACAGCGCACAAGGACATCATCAATCTTCTGGCCTGGCAGTTGCATTGACAGTAGTCCTGGTTGACTAACCACCCACCAAGGCTGTTAGGAGCAGTTTCACACGACTGATTGTGTTAAGACTTGCCTGCAGCCTTCAATAGTACAGCTCATTAACTGCTGCCAACTCCACGGACCTAACACAATTCATGGGACTGCTCCAGCTTGGTTCTGATTCTTTCTAGAATGGTTTAGGCGTATCAAGCATTTAGTGCTCAGCCAACAAAGGCAATCCATCTAAGCCAACAGCTAACCACTTCAACAACAGGGAGGGTTAACTGAAATAAAGCAGATTTAAATCATCAAGAAAACAGGTCATTTTAGACCAAGTTTCCCATTGATACTTCAGATAAGTTTTGCATCTCTCTGATTTTTCATGCTTCCTTCTGTTTTCTTTTACCTGTACAGGGGATGTTTTATAATATTTCCATATCAGATCTCTCTTACAAATAGCACCCATAATGGTTTATGTGGTTAAGTATGGGAATGTAGAAACCTGCATATTGAATACTGTTGCTCCATTCTGCTTCACTCTGTCTCAGTTCTACCCTCACAAAAATGAAAGTACGGGAGGAAATCACAATAACTGATAGGCAGATGTAAGGTCTTATGGAAGTATTCCATTAATGAGACCTAACAATGCAAGGATTTCTGCTTGCTCAACAGGGTGTGTGTGTGTTTTTGTTTGTTTTTGACACCTCTCTTCTTTCCAGGCACACTCTGCCTACTCCCTAAATCTGCTGCAGAAGATTGGGGAAACTCCAAGACAGATTTAGCGGGTGTGCAGGGTGAGAAGAAGGTGGAGAAATCCATGCAGTGACAGAACAATTTATTTAAAAGTAACACTTTGAAGAAGAAACTTATGCATCTGAGTAAGGAGAGGGGAGGGCAAAACCTTTATGCTACAGCATAAAGAAAAATAGTATATGAGTCAACTTTAAGATGTACCAAAAGAAATGGAGAAGTTTGGCTTCATTTCTTTTTAAGTATTAGACCATCATTGCTGTGAATCCCTCCCTGCCTTGCAGGTCTTTTCCCACCTGGCCGGGGATAGCAGGTCCCTGACCGATTCCAGCTACAAAAGCTGAGGCTGCTGAACAGAATCATGGGCCGATAGTGTTTTGTTACAGGGATTAGGTTGTTGCTGTTATTTTTCTAAATTTTTATTTTGTACCCTATTATAAATGTGGAAATTTGATCAATTTGGTTGTGTACTTTTGATGGTTTGTTTATTGTCTGTGACTACTTCTGTTATACGACGCGGGTGATGCTGTGGGTTAAACCACAGAGCCTAGGACTTGCTGATCAGAAGGTCGGCAGTTCGAATCCCCGCGACGGGGTGAGCTCCCGTTGCTCGGTCCCTGCTCCTGCCAACTTAGCAGTTCAAAAGCACGTCAAAGAGCAAGTAGATAAATAGGTACCGCTCCAACGGGAAGGTAAACGGTGTTTCCGTGTGCTGCTCTGGTTCGCCAGAAGCGGCTTAGTCATGCTGGCCACATGACCCAGAAGCTGTACGCCAGCTCCCTCGGCCAATAAAGCGAGATGAGGGCCGCAACCCCAGAGTCGGCCACGACAGGACCTAATGGTCAGGGGTCCCTTTACCTTACCTTACTTCTGTTATGTTTGCAGTTATGTATATTTTTTATATGTTGTGAGCTGCCTTGAGCATGGTTTTAACTTTGTAAAGGCAGCATGCGAATAAAATGATTGATTGAGGTTATTTTTAAAAAAAATTTAATATAATTTTCCTTTCCAGCCAGCTTCCCGCTCCTTCCGCCACTACTGAAGTAGGCAGTAGTTCATTCATTTCAATAACATGGTGCAACTCTCACAATGGCTAAGAAAATTATGGTCAAGCATTAATTTCCTAAACTAGACTCCTCAGAATACAGGGGAGAGAGGCTGTTCCTATGGCCTGGCATCTTTCCCATCAGCAAGCTCTGGGTTATATCTAATGGTGGAGTACATGAACAGAACAGGCTTCCACTCCTCTCCTCCCCCTCCTCTTGAAGCCTTTCCCCATGCCCTCAAAATCTTTTTCCAGAGAGAGCTTGAGAGATTGTTGAGGGGCTAAAGGGGAGAGAGAGGAAGGGGAAATCCCACTGCATGAGCAGAAATCACCTGCTTTGCCCCTCCTATGTAAAATGTGTGCTTCAACAATATAACTGCAGATCTATTGTAATTCTCTAGATGTGTGAACTTCAAGAACAATTGTATTGTACCAATTATTAATCAATAAAGTCTGCTTCACAAAAAGAAATAACTAGGGGTAGACATATCTGACAATTTATTTCCTCTCAGGTTCCCAATTTTCCAATCTTAAGTTAATTTCTCTGCACTTCTGCATCAGTTTGAAAGCACTTTTTAAAAAAATACTCATGAAAATTTGCCAGCATTTCAGTCTGCATTTATCCTAAAGTACACATTTTTGCAAGCAGTTTGACCTAATGTAATGCATTTTTATGTTGTTTCGTACATGTTATTTGGTTAGAGAATTGCACTGTAAAATTCAGAGAAGCTCAAATTTTAAGGGGTGTTCAGTTCACGTAATGTTTGGGAAAGTGTGAATTAGGTCAGTTCACATTAAAGGCAAACTGAACCTAATTTATTACTTTTACTGAACTGTAATAAACAATTATGATTTCTGAGTATGTTCCTCCCACTCCACAATTACTCAAGATCTGATGTTTCAACTCAGGAGGAAGGTAAATGAAAACAGAGAAGGAATCATACATTCACTTGCTGTTTCCTAAACCATTATGGTTAACTGTTTGCATCTATGAGTATCAAAGGCCTTGGTACAATTAAGGTGCTATATGGTATAATTGTAGAGAGTATAAATGACTGGAAAACATTTTTAGCAGTCTGATGCTAATATTTCTTTTCTTTTCTTTTGCTGATTGTCATAAATGCCATCATCAACAAATAATCTACTTTGTTAGAAATGTCGGGAAGTAGGGTAAGTGTTTTGTTTTGCATTTTGTTGTATTATGCTTGATTATTTTGACAGTTTTAACTGTATCTGACATCTTATTGTATTATTTATTGCTGTCATCTGCCCCAACATGAGTGGCAATGAAGGGCAGCAAATAATATAATAAATAAACAGGGATGAAAAGGCCAGCAAACTCTAAGTCTGCTAATTAATTAATCTGATCTTGGATACTCTTAAGGTCAGAGGTCTACTGTGGCTAAAGAGAATTGGTTATTCAGTTAACAGGCATTTCATTCTCTACCTTCTTACACATACCAGTACTTCTCTGACTTGATGGGAGATGTTTAGTTAGGAACCCCAGTTTCTAATAACTAGTTTAAATATATTTAACCCTGCAAAGTAAAGGTCAGGGATGCACACTGAACTCCATTTTCTATCCTTTTATGCATGATTAAATGGTAATTAAGTTTTAATGAAAAGTGTTAGGCTGATTACAATTAACATAATCACACCAGTCAGTTCATGTCCTCGTGGTGTTTTACATGCTGTGCTGAGCTGGTGAGACAATGGACTCTTGATGGGGTCCAAACATTTTGTGAGCAAAATACATTTGCATTCATCCAATTAATCATCTACATCAGCATACTTATTAAAGCAGGGGTGTGTGTGTTGGAAACTTATGTATAGGAATCTGTAGCATAAATTTATGCACATAAAAATTAATCTTTGAAAAATGGTAAACATCTGCAACCAAGCTGTAAGCCATGAAGATTATTCATAAGAGCAACATTAAGAGCCATTTTGTCTTACTGTAACTGTATGGGAAGAAAAATGTCGTGACTTTTTTCCACACTGCTTTGGTACAGATGACCAAACCATGTGGTCGGAGTCAATGACATCCAGTCCTCAATTATGCAACTATGGTAACATATAAATAAGCATTATCTCTCATAAAAGTGACTATTTTTACTTCAAGACTCTATACTAAGGAATCCCATGAAAGGCTTGTCAGAGCTCTGATAACTCTGCAGTTCAAAATGCAATCAAGTTCTCTGATTGGACATGCCTACACACACACACACACACACACACACACACACACACACACTACCACCACCAGTAGATCACTCAAGAATCCTTTGCCAATAGATCCTTTGCTAAAATGCACAGTTGCTAGGCACAGGAACAATGCAAACAGCAAAACTGGGGGCATAAGAAGGTCCAAGTTGCATTTCCCCTAGCAATTGTTGACCCAACCCAAACATTTTTCTTTCCCTATACTGGACAAAACTGGCATTGTTTTGAATTAGCAAGTCTATTTTGGCTGAATATGAGGCCAGTATGTGCAGCAATGCCAATGCCAGACAATTCATGGATCGCAGTGTCATGAAGAGATTCTGGTGCTACTGATCAGGGCCGGATTTAGGTTTGACAAGGCCCTAAGCTACTGAAGGTAATGGGGCCCTTTATATGTCCAGCTGTCCTTCGTCAAGAACAAATTGTCGCTGTTTTTTGTGTTGAATATATGCTATATGGTAATTTATGGACCTAATAGGTATCTAAAGCCATTTGCACAGGCAGAATGTAGTCACCCTATATACAAAACTGAGCAAACCAGTGATATTTTAGGGAGCAGGCTAGCAGGCGAGGCCCATTACTCATAGGAGCCTATACCACACAAAACATTGTTGCTGTATGTAGATTTTATTTTATTTGTTTTTTATCTTATATTTTGGAAATGTACATCCATGGTTTTTTTCCCTTTAATTTTTTTGGGGGGCCCAAAGAGAGTGGGGCCCTAAGCTGTAGCTTGTTTAGCTTATACGTAAATCCGGCACTGCTACTGATGAAGATGAATTACTGTAGCAGCTCAAGAGCCACTTTCTAAGGGTTTTATTTTGTGTCGCTCTGGAAATGTTTGAAAGGCCAAAACCATGTGCACAGGATCAGCTGTGTGAGTCCTTTCCCCTCCCTTTCTCAACTAGGTAAAAAATGAGAGAGAGATCCCACCCACATTCCCAGCCTTTCACATGTTGCCACAGTAGCATGGGATGAGCGCTGCCAGAAACAACTCCTAGGCTGCTGCGGTCATCAGTGAAATGGTTCAGTGTATTGGGGAACAACGGAATGGAAGCAATGGCTTCTTACTCTGCACAGCTTGCTTCCCTTCAAGAATGAAATGTTTATGATTGAAGTAAATGCCTTATTCGATGTTGTCAAGGGACTGCCATCGGAACAGGGGAGGGAGGCAGGGATGCCCTTGGGATACAGGGAGCCTCCTACGCTTCTGAGGAGCAGTTCCTCTTCCAGCGAGGGGAAAAGCCACACCTCCAGTGGAGAAGAGCGGGAAGGGGCCAGCCAAGCAAGGAGAGGGCTCGGAAATGCTGCTGAGAGCCCAAGCGCCTCACGTAACCCGGCTGGCCAAGAGGCACACACGCCAATTCCGTCGTCCAGCTTGCGCAGAGGGGTGAAACACAAGGAGGGGAGGCGGAGATTTGGGGTGTCTAAGTTCTTATGTTGGGGGAGAAGCCGGAAGGGGCCACTCCCGGATTCTGCAAGTGACTCAGACAGACATGAACTTTGTGTATCTGCACTGTAAATAGTTTGCACAATAAAACCTGTAAAAGACAGGTCAGAGTCCTGCCTGGTTACTCACGAGCAACCACCACACAGCATCTGACAGATGTGAAATGCAGCAATTTGCACAGCAAAGTTTTTCAGGCAGAATCTGATCCGAGACACCCCTGTACAGTGGTGCCTCGCAAGACGAAATTAATTCGTTCCGCAAGTCTCTTGGTCTTGCGAGTTTTTCGTCTTGCGATGCACGGTTTCCCATAGGAATGCATTGAAAATCAATTAATGCGTTCCTAGGGAAACCGCCTTCAGACCAGGTCCGGGGACAGTCTGTCCCCAGACCTCTTCTGAAGGCTGGGGGGGGGGGACAAGGGCTTTTCTTCCCACCCCCAGCATTTTAAAAAACCCCGGGACAGTGGAGGACTTCTCCGCTGTCCGGGCGATCTTAAAATGCTGGCGGGCGGCATTTTAAAATCGTCCCGGACAGCGGAGGACTTCTCCGCTGTCCGGGGCGATTTAAAAGCCCCTGGGAAGGCAGGCAGGGGGGACAAAGACTTTCGCCCCCCGCCCGCCTTCAGAAGGTGTTCCCACCCCCCCGCCTGGCTTCGCAGCAGCGCTACGAAGCCCGGCGGCTGGGGCAGGTGCTCCCGCCCCCCCACCCCGCTTCGGAGCAGCGTTCCGAAGCGGGGTGGCTGGGGCAGGTGTTCCCACCCCCCCGCCCGGCTTCGGAGCACGGGGAGATCGCTTCTCCCCACCACCCCTTGCTTCAAAAGAGGTCCGGGGGCAGCGGGAAGAGCTCCCGCTGCCCCCGGACCTCTTTTGAAGCAAGCGGCTGCAGGGAGAAGCGATCTCCCGGCCGCCCCTTGCTTCAAAAGAGAAGACCCGCTGTCCCCGGGGCAAGCTTCGTTTTGCGAAGCAAGCCCATAGGGAAATTCGTCTTGCGAGGCAACTCGAAAACGAAAAAACCTTTCGTTTTGCGAGTTTTTCGTCTCGCGAGGCGTTCGTCTTGCGGGGTACCACTGTATATTACAACGTATGTTAAAATTTTGTCATATGAATACAAAATTGAAATATGCCATTTGTCAAGAAGCATAAAGTAGAATATTTGGGGGAACTGTTTGTTTGTATTTTTAGCAGATGTCAGCTAATTCAGCATACAGTCAATATATTTTGGGTTCTTACCAGACTGAAACTCGTTTTCAAGATGGCGTACCAGACCACACTATTAGCAACAAAAACATGAAAGGCCAAAACCTGATTTTACTCAAGGACTAAACAAATCCACCTACTTGAAAACTGGATAGAAAATCCTGATTTGCTGATGAAGAAGTCACTGTCAAATTGCAAAGTCAGGGAGTTGAAGGTACTATAAATATCTTCAGGAAGAGCTGAGCCACTCCACTCTTTCAGTAGAATACTGCTTTCAACAGGACCATCCCACACTTTGAGTATGTCATGAGCCACCTCAGTGTCAAAAACAATAAAATGCAGACTGCAAATGAAAGAAGAATGTGAGACATTTGTCATTCATGACTACCTTTGGTGCTAAATAAAAAGGGCAGATTAAGGAATGACAGGCATGTAACAACACATAATTAACCATGATTAAATCCATTAATCTGAATGAATGTAAGTGTGAATCTTCTTTGTTTCATTGTGGTTATAATAATTAACATGAAGCTACAAATTACATCCAGAAAAAAAGGAAGAAAACCTGGTTTATCAGCATTCTTCTTTGGTTAGTTGCAGAAATATCTGGGGTACATGTATGCAAACGCCACAACACATGACCTTTTATTTGGAACACTTGCTGAACTGATTGACAATCCTCAAGATGTGGATGCCACCAGGCATATCCCAATAACACTGACTTACACAGTGGCAGACCTTGGCACCGTGTGTGACACCACAATTTGTCGCCTCCCCTCTCACCTACCATTATACATTGTAGTTGTAGCACCCCCAGCAGTGCTACAACCATTAGCTGCACACTGCATCAGTTTCATTTCTCTTCCAGATTAAATAAGCTGGTAGCATCAATTAGCTCTCCCCCCCCCAAAAAAAATCTCCTTTATTCCAAAACTTATTTTATACCCAGAAATAAAGTGTTTCAAAGGACTGAATTAATTTGAAGAAAAAGAAAACCAACATACATTTAGGAATTCATTTCTAAGTGCCTTGTCGCCACAACCCCTCCTTTAAATTCAGAAGCATTACTTGACATTGGACATTCACAGCTCAAAATGAACTACTGAAGGAATGTCTTATTTCTGAGCATATAATCAACAAACCTAAGCACAAAATAAATTGTAAAGGGCGGAAATGACCCAAAAATATCCCAATGAAGACCAAGTCTGCTCAGTGCCAATGAACTGGAAACTACCGAGATGGTGGCACTGAAGGTGAGGTGGGAGAGGGAATGCCATGGAGAAAGAGAAAGGGTGAGACCCATAGATGAAAAGAGACAACCACCTGCTTGACTGGGAAGGCCATTCCTGGTTCACACCAAGAAGCCATTTTTAAATGTCCCTAGAGCTGCCCACAGAAATCTGTGCTGGAACCCAATGGAATTGGGATTGGGCAGCAGTGTGTTCAAACCAACACCCTCTCAAACCAGACTGCTGAGGACCAAACATGTTCAGTGGACGCAATATTTTGACTGCAGGAGGATGAAAATCTGGTGTGTGTATGTGGTGGAGTGGCTGAAACCCTGAACATGTGCACACTGCATTACGCCACTTTGTTCAGGGCCTCACTCGTTCCTTAACATTAGACATTCACAACTGCAAGTAAACAAGAATATTGGTGGGTTGTTTTACCCTTTCCCATATCAAGTTCAATGTCTGATCAGTTACATTATAAGTCAGACCTTGGAGACCTGAATACACTTGAAGCATGACAACGCCTACTATGCTGATAAGCATGTCATGATCTTTCATAGATTTTGTTACCATTTCCACACTGTGAAGCACCACCCACATTTTTTTAAACATTAAACATTACATGTGATGATGTAAAACACGGCCCTGAGAGCCACACTTATTGGAAATGGTCACAGTTCAGTGCCGTTTTTCCACTTGCTGTAATAAATATTGACTCAGAAGGCTGCTAATAAGTAAATATTAAATCTGTTTTCTACCTACAGATGGTTGTTTGTAATTTCTTATTTCATTCTATACTAATTTCACATTTGCCATTCCTATTAAAATGCAAATGGAGCAATGAATTTGCTCGTGATTGAGTGGGTGTCTTTTGGTCTAGTATTAGGGGAATACAGTTATCTTTCTATTCTAGGAAGAAGAAAATGAAATTGTGTGAAAAAAAATTATGAATTCCTCTGAATATGTATAAGGAAAGTATTTTAGCAAACAGTTTCTCTCCCCAGCTAAACTCTAGCCTATTTATGTAAGAATATTAACTATTTGAGAGTAAACATGATACTTAAAAGTACAATGAATTAGGATTTTCATTCTACTGCAGTTAGAATGCATTACAAAAATTCTAATATGCTATCATTCCTGAGAGATTGCATCTGCACTGCTATATAGGCTCATCTATCTCTCCTCCACCTGAAGAATGGGCAGTTTTCTTGCTGTGGAAATGACTTCTCTAATAGTTTGTGAATTACTTCCTGAGAAACCCTTCCAATGTGATTCTGCAGATCAGTTTAGCTCAGTGAGGCCAATATAGTTACTTTCATTGCTAAAACTAGATCCAGTTCTAATAAGTAGAGTAGATCCTATAAGATGCCATGAAAGGTGACAGGCTGGGATCCTGTGCTCTCATTTCTTTTGCCACTTCATGGCAAAAATAAAGACGAAGCATGGGTAGAAGAGCATTAATGGCTACTTCTGATATGATGGGCTTATCTGCCCACAAAGAAATTTACAACACAGATCTAAGCATGTTCAGTCACAAGTATGTCCCAATGAGTTCAGTAAGGCTTACATCCTAGTATGTTTGCACATCAAAGGTTGTCCCTTTTGGTCCTACAATACATATATAACCAATGGAAGCCCATGATTTTTGGAAGTATTTGTTTTAATATAGTGAATCAGGCATCTTTTAATCTTGCAACTTACTCCTTAAAAGATCAAACAAGAACGAGGTATGTATATAATGGTAAAACCTATAGTGCTATGACTTGGATAATACTAAATTTAATAGCTGAGACTGCATGCATACCTAATTGTCCTCCCTGGGTCTGCTTCTATAATCCAAGTACAATGAAGATTGTTGTCATATGGAGCTGGATAACCAGGAGACAGAATGCGGCCTGAAGTAGCAGCATGAATACGTCCACCACATTCAGCTGTAAAGAAAAAGCGAAAACAATCAATTTTCAGAGAGAAGTGCCATGCACACTTGAGGTGCTTTACTTTACAGAAAGGTTAGAACTCTTAATTTTAGTAGAACCTGATTGCTTGTAAAATACCAAGCAGTTTGGTGAAATGATGCACAGCCAAGAGCCAGAAAAGAAAAAATTAGAATAAAGAAAGGAAGTTGGAATAACTTTATGGGGTCTTGTATTAAACATTAGGTAAAAGGTAAAGGACCCCTGACCAGAATGACTAAACCACTTCTGGCACAACAGAACACTGTGACAGAAACCAGAACGCACGGAAACGCCGTTGACCTTACCCCTGCAGCGGTACCTATTTATCTACTTGCACTGGTATGCTTTCAAACTGCTAGGTTGGCAGGAGCTTGGACAGAGAAACGGGAGCTCACCCCATCGTGGGGATTTGAACCACCGACCTTCTGATCAGCAAGCCCCAAAGGCTCAGTGGTTTAGACCACAGTGCCACCCCGCATTAAGCCACCAAGGACATGCAAGGTGAATTCTAATGCAAAAGTGGTGCAGTGCAATCCTTTGAAAGTTTTTGTGTTTTTTGGGGGGAGGGGTTGGGGGGGATCTGTAAAAAACAAACACATTTTTGAACATATTTTCTCAAACAATAAATACACCTACACATGTTTAATCTAAAAATGTGCACTTTAAAATCCAAGAATTGCACTGGAAAATCTAAAGAAGTGAAAAGACCAAAGAATAACCATCAACACTTTCATCCAGAAGTGTGAATCAAGTCAGTTTGTGTAACAACTCACATAAATCAAATACTTCAAGCATCTCTACTTCTATCAAAGTTCCTAGTTATGGTAGTAATAGTAGTAGTACACTAGTAAGCAACACTTTCAAAGTAGGGTTCATTTACTTTTATATGTGCTGCCAAGTGTATGAAAGAGCCCAAGAGATTTAGTTTGCTTGTGTGCTATTACTGTTTTAGGAAAGAGCAGCAGATAAAAACTTCGGACTTTGTGAACAAGTAAGCAGCCTCTAGGAGAAACTTTTGCAGCCCTGGTTCAGATGATGCCTGTAAGTTTGAAAACGATGTGTGACAAGGGTAGACCTTGTGCCTTCCCTGTCCCCTGGCAGCAGCAGCACACTATCCAATCTATCCCCACCACATTGTTTCTGATGGGGTATTTTTTGTTGTTATTGTTGTTTAGTCGTTTAGTCATGTCCGACTCTTTGTGACCCCATGGACCAGAGCACGCCAGGCACTCCTGTCTTCCACTGCCTCCCGCAGTTTGGTCAAACTCATGCTGGTAGCATCGAGAACACTGTCCAACCATCTCGTCCTCTGTCGTCCCCTTCTCCTTGTGCCCTCCATCTTTCCCAACATCAGGGTCTTTTCCAGGGAGTCTTCTCTTCTCATGAGGTGGCCAAAGTATTGGAGCCTCAGCTTCAGGACCTGTCTTTCCAGTGAGCACTCAGGGCTGATTTCCTTCAGAATGGAGAGGTTTGATCTTCTTGCAGTCCATGGGACTCTCAAGAGTCTCCTCCAGCACCATAATTCAAAAGCATAAATTCTTCAGCGATAAGCCTTCTTTATGGGCCAGCTCTCACTTCCATCCATCACTACTGGGAAAACCATAGCTTTAACTATATGGACCTTCGTTGGCAAGGTGATGTCTCTGTTTTTTAAGATGCTGTCTAGGTTTGTCATCGCTTTTCTCCCAAGAAGCAGGCGTCTTTTAATTTTGTTGCTGCTGTCACCATCTGCAGTGATCATGGAGCCCAAGAAAGTAAAATCTCTCACTGCCTCCATTTCTTCCCCTTCTATTTGCCAGGAGGTGATGGGACCAGTGGCCATGATCTTTGTGGTATAGTTAGATTTTAAAAACCAGAAGAAGGATAGAGAAGTACAAAGACATTATTCCACCCACAGTTCTGACTGCTGGCAGCTGTCTGGCAGGGCAGTGAATAACTGGGAAAACCACCTATGGTTTGTCCCCCCCTCAAAAAAATAAACACCTTAGGATTTAAGCCTCAGAGAACCAAAAGGGATTTTTTTTTTTTACAAGCAAAGGTACATCAATTGATGATAAGGCAGTATCTGAGTAACCCAGAACCAGCTCAGGTAGTGTGAACAATATTTTCTTGTTATACTTTTAAGAAGTTATAATTCGAGCTTCCCTGTGAGCACTGTCGTATGGAATTAACCTAAAGTGTTAGCATTCAGATATGTGCTATCTAGCACTCGTCCTCCTGACAATATGCTTCTCGCATGGATGAGCAAAACACACTCCACGAATAGCCCACAGCATTTGCATGGGTTGTAGCCATACGGCTGGAAAATAAGAGTAACCTTTTCTTTACCTTGATGGAAATGTTTTTCTTCTCACTTTTTAACGTGTTGCACATATACCTTTTGATAGCAACATAAGACAAGCTAGTTCACATCTTGCTCAGTCAGAATCCAGAGTTTTCGTAACTGGCAAGTCAAGATGACACAATCTTTATGTCATGTGTAAGTGAGGAGCTTGAAACAGCTGAGAGCACAGACGAAACACATAAGGGTACTCAAATTAGTTTCATGTTTCTAGGTTTGATGGTTCTCTTACATGAGATTGAAAAGATATTTTCCCAGGCAGAGAATTCTGCAAAGAATGTATCTACTCAGCCACTTCCCTTTGTTCAGACACAGATCATACCAGACTTTCAATTAAAGAGAGAGAAAGGGCGGGGGTGGAGAATCAAATAATGCCACTTAATGTGTACAATGTGCTTAAAGCAGGAAAGATTAGAATGGAACGGAACACGTGATGACAAAGAAATGAATTTATGCATTATACATGTCTGTTCCCACCCTCTTAAATAGAACCTTTTGTTGTCAGTGGGAACTCTGGCAAAGCTGTCCTGCATTAGACCTGGAAAAGAATTCCAAGTGTCCATAATCCCAGTTCCACTGCCCAAGCCTACTCTGGGTGATGGGGCAAGTTTGCAGCTGGTGCCAAAGGTGCCATTTTGGATGCTGGTGTTCATGTACACGTGACGCGCAATGCACCAGCATGTTAGGTGTGGCTACAAGGGACTCATTTAAGCCCACCCCTCCTCCTCAACCTCTGCTTGAGGGCATCCTCCGTCCCTTTTTTGCAGTTTGGCTTTCAGTGGTCACTTCTGGGCCACAGGGGAATTTTTGACTCAGTTGTCTGATTTGGCAAGTGGGTTTTCTCACCTTCTCCATGCTGTAGGGCTGGGAAAGGAAGTTGATTAGCCATGGTGTCTGTCCACTCAGCCATTAGGCCTAGGTTAATTTGGCTCCTGCACTGTTACCCCTTTTAAACAGGTTAATCATGTCACTTTTGCAGGAAGGTATAGGAAGCAGAGCATGTTAGGATAGCATGTCAGTGACCCTTGGGGATGACTGTCAGTGCTTAAGGCCTGAACGTGAATGCAGGCTTCCTCAACCTTGTAGACCCCTAAGGGGGTGGGGGTGGGCAGGTCTCTCTACTTACCTTCAAGGTGTGGCTGAAGTTAGGTAAAGGTAAAGGGACCCCTGACCATTAGGTCCAGTCGTGACCGACTCTGGGGTTGCGGCGCTCATCTCGCTTTATTGGCCAAGGGAGCCGGCGTATAGCTTCTGGGTCATGTGGCCAGCATGACTAAGCCGCTTCTGGTGAACCAGAGCAGCGCACGGAAATGCCGTTTACCTTCCTGCCAGAGCGGTACCTATTTATCTACTTGCACTCTGACGTGCTTTCGAACTGCTAGGTTGGCAGGGACAGGGACCAAGCAACGGGAGCTCAACCCGTCACGGGGATTCGAACTGCCGACCTTCTGATCAGCAAGTCCTAAGCTCTGTGGTTTAACCCACAGCGCCACCTGCACTGGAGTTAGGGCTAGGCAAATATGCTTGCTTCTGGCCTGGCAGGGGTTTGGTCGCCCTTATAGCTGCACAAGTCCCATAAACATAAGCAATTCCCATACCAATAGTTTTGTTCTACAGGTTTGGGTTTATACAAATAAAAGTGTCACTTATTCAACCCAGCTATATGTCTCTCAGTGTTTGTTTTAGCTATCAGCCTCAAAAGCCCACCTCAAAAGAAAGACAAGCAGCTAAAGTTCCAGGTTACTCGCCCTCTAATGGATTACCCGTATGAAAAGACTTTTTGACTATACCTCCAATTTTGCCCACACAGAGCTTTTTCCTCACCACACAGAAACTACTGGAGTCATTAGTTCCTATGGGGACAGAAAACAGGCACTGCATGGGTGAAATGGGAGAAGCGACAGCCCCTTCCTCTCAGATGGCTCATGAGAATGGCTGTAGGTCTCCATTTCCTATTTTGCCCTCACAACATTTTTTCACTCCTCATACAGGGATAGCGGAAAGGATCCAAAGACTAGGAAAGATACTGGACTGGCTCAGAACAACTGCCAGCCATTTCTTTCTTTCTTTCTTTCTTTCTTTCTTTCTTTCTTTCTTTCTTTCTTTCTTTCTTTCTTTCTTGAGCTTGAGTAATTTCTGAATTACTTTGGAAAGCTCATTATCTCCCCTTTTCAGCAGGATAATAAGACCAGGTTTTATGTGTGACCTCATAAAAACAAACAATTCAGATAAAGAGCAACTCAGATATTGAATTTCACATTAATCCCATTATTAATGGAGAAAGCATACAAGTGATCTAGCCTTATATACCTTGTGAACAGAAAATGAGTAGAATATGATATAGTAAAAATCCATGCAAAGAACAATACACAAATATTAGCCTTGCCACAAGACAGCTAAATGATGGTTTGTTAAGAAACTGGCCTGTGTTTCAGTGAGGGACAGGGAGAGATGGGGGGATACTTTTGTACATTCAAGAAGACACATATCTTTGGGAACAAGGGCAATAAAAGTTGTTGTTGTTGTTGTTGTTGTTGTTGTTACAATCTTCTAGCTATGGACCCAAATTTGCCACCAATTTTGCAGGGGGTCAGTATAGACAACACCAGATAGGACAAAATAATTCATGGAGACCTCACAGAGAACGAGCATTCTTTTTAGTAAGAATTACCACAGAATTTTGCTTCAAGGCAAAACATGAGGTGAATCTGGAGATTTTTCGTTGGGTAAGAAACATGAAGAAAACTGAAAGAGTTTTGATAGGGACGTCAACATTTCTTGTAGTCTGTAGTCCATTCATTCCTAGGCTGCATCAAATGTCCTTCAGAAATCAAGGTAAAAGCATACCAGAGGAATTTCAAGAAAAGCCAAAAGAATTTCAGGGAGAGTAGTAGCAGATTTCCTCAGAGATGGCCCACATATTTAGTTTCAATATATGTATATGGTGGTGGTTGGGGAAAACCTGAGATAGATTATATACCATTTCAAAGCATCGTTATCTCATATGTAATAATGCATTATCCATAAAAAGAGCTATGAAGTGTTTAACAATAAACTTTTAGATCACCGTGTTATCTAACATTACCTGTACAAGTCGGCAAAGGCTTGTCCCAAACTCTTCGATCTCCACTTAGGCAGGTAATAGTGCTGCTACCGTGCATTGTGTAGCCTGGATTGCAACTGTACAAAACAACCGTATCTGTGTAATGGCCTTCATCACGAATCTTGTAGCCATAGTTTGGTGTTCCGGAATCCTCACATTTCACTAAATCAAAGCCTATAAAGGAAAGCAAAACATGGAAACACACATTTGAATTCTGTATTGCGGCACACAATTAGTCATTTCCCTACCAATAACAGAGATGATGCCCCATGTCTGTCTGCTCATGGGGAGGGCTTTCGACACCACCTCTAACAGAAGAGAAAAGCAGGGGGATATTCACAGATTTCCCTTCCCTTTGCAGCTCTCCCACATTTCGCCTTCCATGCTGATGTTGAGGCTCCTCTAATCCTTTGGAACATATTGCTTTTGGGGTGGGGAGAAGGGGACACAGGAACTGCGTGGGGAAGAGGGGAATCCATCTTCTTTCATGAGTGGGTGGCAGTGTGGCATAGGGAGAAAATTTGAGGCTACGTGTTATCAGTAAGTTCAAAGATTATAGTCTCCCTAGTTTTGTTTTTATGCGCAGTGCGGGGAGTTAGAACTTTGCCCACCAGATATGCCTATTCCACGTCTGACATCCTAGGTCCACATGTGGGTGCACCATGTGAATATGAACACATGTAAAAATCCAATGTACAGAGTCCCTAATTGGGTTTTCAGATTTTAAATCAGATATTGCGCTGTTCATGCCCACGTGAGTTAAGGCATGTATACCCTATTGAAACATTACACCCAATGTGGGGACATCTGGGAGAATTAGAGGTGGGGCAGGCATACCTGGAGGGCAGGGTGGGAAGTTGAGTTTTCACTCTCTCGCCACTTGTGGGGGATAAGAATGGTGAGCATATCATCCAATTCGACCCCAAAAGTATCTTCATTTCACATAAATGAGATCCTCAAATTTGACCTCACTATTGTCCAATTTGGGGGCTCTTCTGATGTTTTTCCTTCCTGTGCCATGAAGTCAATGTCAGAAAACAAAAATGTGATGATCTCTTGAAAACTGGACACCTTTTATTAATTACTGAAGAAATAAGGCACAGCCATAAACATATGTCATTGGCACATTAAATTTATGGCGCTATTTCCACATGGAAATTACAAATAGCAATGTATTATGTATTTTCCCCCTTATTTTTTGAAGTATTTGTATTCTGTTGTACTGTGAAAATGCACCTCAAGTTGAAATCAATAAAACTTGGGGGAAATATATTTAGGTACTATAGAATACGAAAGCAACATACAAAGCATAGCACAACAGCACTTCTAATAAATATGAGCTGGGCCCCAAATGCCCCCTTAAATAAAAAGGTTTAAGTTGCTCACAAAGAGTTACATTATTGTGTGTATAGGTGTGGATCCATATCCATATCCATATCATATTATTATTATTATTAGTTTGGTTCTCCCCTCTAATTACTCACACTGCCTCAAAAAGTGTTTGGCAAAAGCCAAAACCAGCCAAACACAGCCCTGAAACACTACTTTTAAACTACCGCTTAGTCAAGTGAAGGAGATTTTTTAAATATAAATACTACATATCTGACCAAGGGTGCATTACCTGTTTTGTTTTGTTTGTAAGAACCTATTTAACTCTTTCCCTTAAACATTTTACTTTTAGACCATTAAGATTTGTGGTAGGCTGACATATCTAACACCACTACATTTTTAAAAGGCTCCAAAATTAAGCATCAGTTTTCAAGCACTGGGAGAGTTGTTGTTG
The DNA here is from genome assembly GCF_964188305.1 of Podarcis bocagei. Lineage (NCBI taxonomy): Eukaryota > Metazoa > Chordata > Lepidosauria > Squamata > Lacertidae > Podarcis > Podarcis bocagei. The sequence continues at coordinate 8,497,407 of NC_138127.1, read as the reverse complement.
TTTTTAAAAAAGCAGCATGATCATATCATCTGTGCCAAATCAGAAACTCAGTTGTAGCCAGATGACAAAGAAGAAAGTTTCAGAAATTGTTTCAAATGCAGCACAGCACAGCAGAACAGAGTTGCTGCTGTAAAAGTAAAGTTAAAGGTGCAGATGTACGCCTGGATCATTCTGTGTGCTTCTTTGGGCTGCAGCCACACAGATAAGTGAAAATAAGCGAACATTTCTGATTACGTGATCTGCGATTCAAATGACTGCAATGCAAACTTGCTGGGGATTCTCAGCAACAGATGTCAATCATACAGACATGAAAACATGATGAATCTGTTTATTTGCAACCAGGTGCCTTGATGGGTAGGTAATAAGTAGCCTCAGAAAAACCCATCGACATATTAGAAGGCAAGTCAGCTCTGAGTGTTATTTGTCAAGACTGCACACTGTTTACTGTAACAAACGCTGTATACAGAAAAGAAACATTTCCTTCCAATGTATAAGCAGTGATACATTGCGTGTCAAAAACATTATACTTAACCACTTGTCAAATTTGTTAGTGGCAAAATATCATCACTTATCAACACAACTAGGTTTAAAAAGCTTCAAGTCAAATGGATTGCCCACAAGGCTGAATCTGAACTTGCAGGCTTGCATGTCCCTGCAATTTCACCTTGCCACAGAAAAAGAATAATAATAAGATGAAATGATGCATTTACCTTTCAGAAAAGAGGTGACCCCTAACAATGCACTTCCACTCCTTAGGGAAGAGATGTGAGGAGAAATGCATTTTAAATCCAAAAAATTTTGAACCAGAAGTTTGACTGCTGTTACTAACTGGGGACCACTTACCAGTACTTAGCCAGGAAGATGTTCCCCTATGTCTCCTCCCCAGCGGACACCAGTTAGAAAATGTGGGAGGGGGAAAACTAAGGCTGGAAACACATGCAATAAAAAGATAATTCAAAATACTGTGCAGCCCTGTTAGAGCTGTAGCATGTTAACAATCTGAATATTGATATGGAAGTCTTGGCCATTTCCCACTCACTGACTTCCTGGTCATTGCCTTCTCCTCCTTTGACTGGGAAACAGAGTACTGCAGATAGGCACTCTGAAGTGGGGAAGAGATTGTGACATGGGGCTGTGAGTCATTTTGTTGTGCAGCTGGAAGAGGAGATCGTGAAAGCAGTAGTGGACTCAGGTAGGCAGGTAGGTAGGTAGGGGAGTGGGCGACAGGCACATGTTTAGTTTTCAGGGCAGCTGAGAGCGTATTCATGGCACTGTAGACTCTCATTTGCCTCCAGCTTAAGACATGTTCATTGTCACCCCTGCTTTAAAAAATATCCTGTAGGCCACAAGAGGACAAAGTCAGCAAGGAGAGCAAGCAACACTACATCTACCTGGATTTATCCAGCCAGTTCCCAGTTAATTCCAATCATGTACCCATCCACTGCTTTAGATATTGTTGTAAATAAATGTGGCAAAATAGCCAGCAGACCTTCAGTTAGCTTCTGCCCATTTGGTCCTGTGGAGGACCCAGGCATAGCATTTCACTGACCCCAGTGCTGCCAGCTACTGCTTCTATGCTCCAAAGGAATGGGCGAATATGCCAATTTTCATTTCTCCCAATTTCTAATTCTTTACGTCATAAGTTCAGTTCTTTGCACTTCCAAATCACTTTTCTCTTTTTTGGAATCCTCATGAAAATTCATTAGCATTTTAGTTCAAATTTATCCTAATTTTGTATGCAATTGTGATGAATATAACCATTTTTTGTAAAGGCAATTTCCCCCTAACAGAATGCACTTGTGTATTTTAGGAATACATGCGCTGTCTGCACAATTTAACCCATTATATATTACTTGACTGCACTGAAAAATGCAGAAAACATTCAAAGGTTGGCTATATTTCTGCTCTCTTATTGTTTCAGAAAATGAGAATTAGGTAGGTCTGCCATTACCGTAAATTGTGCACTGAATCAAATTTCTCTCCCAACCCAAATGCTTGCTGCAACTACTCATTGTCTTTCTTTACCCTGCACAGGAAGTTTCAAGTTCTTTCCCTCACTTTTTCTCACTCACATGAGAGCTTATCCAAATACTTAAACCCAGTGCTTTTTGTGACTGTACTCACTGATAAAGAGTACTGGCACCTTTTCATTTTAAACTTTTCTGCTTCTTTACTTTTGTTCAGCTGAACTCTGGAAGCACCAAACACTATTTTAATTCAGCTGGAAGTCTAGACTGTCCAAAATAAAATTTACAATCTGATTTTCTGTTGTCAGTTGCTGTAGAATCTTGAGCACAGAAAGGCTAGTTTTGTTCACAGTGAAAGCTAAGCTGTTTTTCTTTCAACAGATCAGAATACACAATGGCTTTCTGGCAAAGGAGGACACAGAACCCCCCCCCCCCGCCCAATTGCATCTCTTCCCATCTTCCAGAAGGAAAGGCAATCACCTTAAAAAAGCAGCCGCTTTTGTGATGCTGGGGTGAGGGCTGGAGATCCCAAGAGTATTACTTGACAGGAAGTAAGGACCAAACATGACAGATTACTCCTTTCCCTGTTGAGCCCCATATATCTCAGGGGCTAACCAAGAATGACTAGAGTGTGCTGTGAAGATGGTGGAAAGTAACTGACGGAACGTCTCAGAGTGCACTGGGTCTGCTTCCATTCCTTACCACTGAGTTTCCTTTCATGCCATATTGTTATCACTTTAAGTCTGGAAAAGGTAATTCTAGCGACAGAACTCTAGATGATGTATTTTAGGTATCAACCGTCATATGGAAGGAACTAAAGTGAGCAATTGTTCAGTGTTCTCAAGTCATGCTGAATAACAGCAAGGGAACATTCCAAGTGAGGTAAAATTATGCCTTTTCTTTCACAGAATGGGTGTTTCTGTTGTGTCCTGTTATCACACTGTTCAATCTCTTCCTTTAAGGGTATCTTGCTCTATATAAATGCCAATGAGCTGTATTGTCAAATGACAATATACCTTTTGAGGGTTATAAACAAGAAAAACCAGAGTTCAGGTAGAGGGCCCATAAAGTAAATATACATGAACACCAACTGCAGAATAATATTCTTTATCCCCTTTCTGTGTCATAACCTGTCCAGTGAATCACAGAGAATGAACTGTCTATTCTAATAGTAATTCCTCAGCCTATACGAGGGCATTTACAAGCAAAAAAGCATTTTAAGGTTTCTGTCAGTTTATTTTAAACTCTAATCTGATCAAACTTTTTACCTGGGGTGAAGTGTTATGCAGTCTGACTGCAAAGAACATAACAACTTTAAGTCTCTCTGGCATTAGAATTACACTTCCCTTCCCTCCCTCCCTCTCTCTCTCTCTCTCGCTCTCTCTCTCTCTCTCTCTCTCACACACACACACACACACATACACGTTTCAGTAAACAAGGCCTACAACTTTTCAACATTACATGTCATTCTACCATTCCCCCCACTACTTGTTTGATTGACTGCACAGCATTCTAAATTTGTGCAGATACTATGCATATAGATCAGGATCCCAGCTTCAGAATGTTGACTACCATGCAAGGAAAGTTTGTAGATGGGTCCATCAAGGATGTGATGACATGAACAGGGGCAGTAAAGCACAGCAGTGCTCTTCATTTCGCACAGAGTTAATCACGGAAGGTAGTACTGATTGATTAGGCTTCTATATCTCTGGCTACTTTTACTTGCCTTAACAGGACATCACATTAGCACAGGGAAGCAGGATACACACTCCTGTCCCTGCTCCCGGGATCAGCTGAAGTTGTAACCATTTCAAAATTCCTGACATTTCTGAATGAGATTAAGGAAAATCTAAGCACGTCAAAGTGCAAGTAGATAAATAGGTACTGCTACAGTGGGAAGGTAAACGGTGTTTCCGTGCGCTGCTCTGGTTCACCAGAAGTGGCTTAGTCATGCTGGCCACATGACCCGGAAGCTGTACGCCAGCTCCCTCGGCCAATAAAGCGAGATGAGCGCCGCAACCCCAGAGTTGGCCACAACTGGATCTAATGGTCAGGGGTCCCTTTACCTTTAAGCTCTTTTCAGGCAACCAATCCAAGGTGTCTGAACATATGTGTGCAGAAAGGAAAGCAGGACCAACAACAAAAGATCTCCCTCCAACCACCCATGTGTATGCAATAGCCTGGGTGAAGAGGCCAGTTATGCAAAAGAAGAAGCTAGACAAACTCATTGGGAGAACGATGCATATTCTTACACTCCACCCCAATCTCTGAGCGGTGCATGATTCTAGGGGTTCCAGGCACACTTATTCAGGGTCAATGTTTCCTTTTGGAAATGAGGCACAGTGGAGACTGCAGTATCTTTATGATGTATAGATTATTTACACATATATACAACCTGAGTCTATGATGGAAGGGCTCCCCGCTTTAACACTCCAAGAGGGTATTGCTTGCCCCACAGCTGCAGCCCTCCATTCAAACACCAGCATTGTGCTTTCTGACTCTCTTTCTATCTCACTACTTACTCCTACATTATATCATTCCTAGCCCTAAGCTTCTCTAATCTTTTCCTTTATCTTTAGAGCGAAGGGTGACCCACACCTTTGCCTTCTCACACAGTTCCCTTTGATGCTTTGTGTTCTTCTTGATGGCCCATCCCTAGGCTAGTTTTACACAGCATGGCTTAATTAGCCTTTAACACATGCTGATTCCATAGGTTTAGCATTGTCTAGCACATAATCCAGCACACACGTACTGGTTTAACACACATCAGCCTAATACACAGGATCTAGCTATCACTACACACAGGAGACCAGCCTAGCTTAGCTAGCTTTTGACACTCCAAGCCTTAATTGAATTGTCACACCTACTGGAACTAATAATTTAGGATGTCTAGCACCCACAAACTTGTAACAATATAGTGGATCTCTTAATACAGGCTACTGAATGTTCCTAGGTTAGGGGTGGCGTACCCACCACAAACTTTCCCCTTTCTCCCATTACTCTAAATCGATTGAAAAAGCTCTGTCGATGCAAATTAGTGGTACATTTTTGTTCTGTGTAAACCTTCTTGCCATGTAATTTCTGATATATTTATAGTTTTGAAGTCCAGAAAAGAAATAGAGGTAATCAAAGGGTTTAGTGAAGCAGGTGTTGTTTTACATTCATGTTGAAATTGTATCTTAAGGATATGATGATACAAATGCTTCTGATGGCATTTGTAGGGATATGCTCATTAAAGTTCCAGTGACTCTGATCTGAGTCCAAAGGTTTAGCATCAGAATTAACATGCCCAAATAAATTATGCAAGATCTCAAATGTACTGAAGCCAATGGCAGTATTTCTTAACAAGGAAAGTAGTAAAGAAATTTATGAAACTGTGGGGAGTATATTTAAGGGGTCTTTGTTTTTTGTCCCCCACCCCCCCAAAAAGCAGTTTTGAAAATAACATAAAGTACTCTTTTTTGCAGTCCTGATCTTCTATCAATAGCCTTAAGGCAAACATCTGGCTGCTTCCTAAGGACCCAGGCATGATTTATGGCACCTACTGTTATTTATTTGACTGTTTGGTTGCCTTTGTAAATTTATTAGCCACGGATGAAAATACAATGTTTCCTTATGGTGGTTTACAACAAAAGTATATGTTGCAAGAGCATCCATGTTTTGAACATAACTACTGCATGTGCAGGCAGGCCATTTCTTCCATGAAAACCACAACTGTGTTTGTATTTAATAAATGGGTCTCCGTGCGTCTGGCTATTTTCACTGGATAGGAGAATTCATGTACACCAACCACCATTATATCAAATAATTAAAGGAGATGGGTTGTTTTTAGACACAACTTGGAATAAGAGTTTTACACTTCCATGAAAAATGGAATCTCTATTCTTCATCATCATCTGATTATGATTATTATGATGATTGTTATTATTATATTTGTGCAGTGCATGTATTCTTCAGAGGTGCAAGATTAGGGCAAAGAATAGAGGGTTATGTTCCAGGTCAGACGACACTGAAAAAAAGCAAACAGCTCAGGATGGTCCTCTGAAGGGGGAAAAAGAAAGATGTGAAAGCACGGAGATGTATTTCAGCTCTCTTGTCAACATGCAACAATGGTAAACATAAATCACAGCTTACAATGGATTTATTTCCAGGTTCTGCACTGTGCGCGTGCACATATTGTGCCAGCTGTGGGCCAAATGAATTTATATGTTCTATTATTTTGATTTTATTCTCTTCTCGCATACTTGGTGCCTCTTTGTCTTCATGCCTGCCACCTGGCACATCAGCCCATTCTCATTTTGTTCTGAATGTCATTTTTAAGGTTAAGGGGTAAGCAGCCAGGCAGCAGAGAATATTAGCACCTTACACGGCAATGACAAAATCTTCCTGCTGGTTTGAGAACTTTAAAGCCAAGCCCAACTGTGGGGATGCCTGAGGCTATATCATATTCTCTCCACAGTAACTACAGGTGTCACGGCAAGGCAAGTTTTAATTGGGTGAAAACATCTAGGGTTTTGTTTTAGAAATGCAATTGCAGAAGCAACATAGGCTTTACTTGTTTTGATCCAAAGAAATAATGGCCCAAAGACTTTCCCTTTACCAATCCATGGTTCCCCTTTCTGGCTTGCACACTGAAACTTTTTGTCTCTTGAAAATAAGAATGAAAGTGAAACAATAAAAGAACTAAATATGAATTATGATTTTGTATAGGTTTTTTTTAAAAAAAACACACGCACAACAAAAACACAATACCAATTCACAGGGATTCTAAGAGTGACGAAACTGAAGCACCTTTTATGCAACTATAAATTCATGATAGAAATGTTCATACTTTCATGAAATGCCTTGAATTATGTTGATTTCAGTTCATTCCCCGCCCCCCAGTTGATTACATGGTTGGTGTTTTATTTTGGTGTTTTTTCCATTTTATATGACTCTTACATTTTGTAGACAGAACTTAAGATACCATAAAAGACTAATCCTTTTTTATGCACACAATTATTTACTATTACTCTATTATTTATTAAATATCATACTGCCCTTCATCCAAAGATACAAGGGTGGTCAACAAAAGGGGGGGAAGCATTTGGATTGCAATCTATGTATTTTCTTCCTCATTAAATGGTTTAATGTTTTATGTGATAACTTGTGATAATTTTGTGGTGGGAAAAGTATACTTGGAAGGATGCTTTGTGTGATTCTTTTTTCATTCTTTGTGTATGTTTTCGGTATTTATTTAATTACTGTGTAAGTTGCCTTGAGAGCTTCAGCTACAAGGGGATACATAAATAAAGCTGTAATAAAAAAAATCCAATAATATATATATGTGTGTGTGTGTGTGTGTGTGTGTGTGTGTACAATCATACCTTGGAAGTCTAACAGAAGTCCATTCGACTTCTGAAATGTTCAGCGTCCAAAGCGCTGTTTCCAATTGGCTGCAGGAAGCTCCTGCAGCCAATCAGAAGCTGTGGAAGCCTCGTCAGATGTTCGGCATCTGAAAAAAACATTTGAAAACCAGAACTCTCTCTTCCGGTTTTTGATCGTTCGGGAGCAGGAAAGTTCGACTCCCAAGGCATTTGGGAGCCGAGGTACAACTGTACTTCCAAAACCACCCGGACAGTTCAACTTCAGTACACATCCAGTCTAAGACAACATGATTATCAGAACTGTTTGAAAAAGGAGCAGTTATACCTCTCTCCTCTCAGAGAGGCATAAACTATACTCCAGGATATTCCGGCTATTCCTATACTAGTTAGTAAGCTGAATTTCAGTGCCCGCTTGGAAAGCTATCAGGAAGCAAAACAAAGTATGAAAGGTGATCTCAATTGTAAATGTGATGAAAAAATGTCTGATTGCATTTCAGTGTTTTTGAACTTGTGTTTTAAGCAAGCTGTTTGGGGGAAGGTCAGGCTAAAAATGAAATTCAGATCTGGAAGGGTCTCTTTAACAAACAAAAAACTCCACCAATACTGGCAAGTTTGGCTTTTCAGGTTAATTTTATCATCATAACCTTCCTTCTCTAGATAGAGTAAAAGGTTGCTTCTTTGAATCTTGATCTGTCTATAGTTTCCTGCAAATTAGTGCTCAGATTAGCAACATACGGGAGCCACAAGCTCCACGAACGCCTCAATGGTGGAACTATCATCACTTGAACATCCAACTGGGAATGTGCAAGCCGTAAGAAGCCACTGATATACTCAACCCAGGTCCATTATTGATCCCAGTCTCTTTTTTATTTACGCCTACTGCTGTGTTCACAAAATAATACACTGAAGTTGAAAACACTGCATTTAAGAAGTATGTCTAAAATTCTCTCCTTTCCAAGAGAGAAAGGAATTAAAATCCAATCTCATAACCACAGTAGGTAGTAAGAAGTAATTCTTAGGGCTTTGTGTTACATCATGTTAGCTAAGTAAAATGCTTACTTCCTCCCACCCTACAAAAACCCTGTTTCCATGAATGCTACTTACTTGTATATGTGAGCTGAAATCCTTGATCTGTATCTGATCCGTTAGAATTAAACTCTATCCATAAGTGGTTAGATGTGCTATTGAGAATGAGCCCTATCAATTCGTTTTTTGTAAAGGACCCCAACAGACGCGATGAGCTGTCTTTTCCATCATAAACCTGTTAAAAATAAAACCAATGTTTAGTTTTTACATAAAAAAATTAAGCTCAATACAGTTATATATTTATTTGTTTCAATCTATTTCAGAACTCCACCTAGCAGAAGTTGCATTCTTTTTTTCTTTTTCTGTTTGCAATTAATTATTATGCAATTAAACCATCCAAACTTCCAATAAGAAGATAGGAAATAACACAGCTTTCTTCTGCCTGTAATACCCTGGCTATGCAGCTCATATGAAGAAGGAAAAAAGCTGCACACAGTAATATACTACTAGTCTGTCAGTCATTTTTTTAAAGGTTTTTGAAGCTCACATTGAATAAAATTAATATTTATTCACGGCTCAATCCCTTAGCATTTTGTCACCTCGTGTCTGCTTCCCCCTCTATAATCCACTTAATAAAGGCTGAAAAGGTTTGTGGCATTTTACTCAAGGTGCCTCTTTTGAAAACACGGATGTGGGGGCAAAAGTAACCTCTACCCCTCTGTTCCCTCCTGACTAAATGTATTAAAAAGCAGGATTGAAGAAGTGAAGCTAGTCTGTCACCTTTTATTTCAGATTCTGGGCCTGAGGTGATTTTCGTCTTCAAATCGTTTTTAATAAAAAAGAAATATAACATTTGATACCACTTCAGAGGGAGGTGAGCTCCTGTTTTCAAACAAAGGATGCACGGGTTTATCTTCAGTTCACAATATTGCACGGGAAACTCAAATTCACTTTTAATACTGTTGATTTTTGACATGCTTTTATAATGGCTCAAACCACACAGGAATTTTTTTTTTTTTTAAGAATAATAAAAGGTTCTTGGAACAAACAAGAACCTGAATAAAAGCACCAAGTTCACATTGACCTGGATGTTTCAATAATGAAACATTTCCAACATAACCACCCCAAATTTTCCATTTCTCAAAAGCCCCAGCATTCTGCACAAACCAGTGAAGGTCAGAAAGCAAGGCTCTTAGTTCCTGTCCTTTCATGCTTTAAACTGACAAATTCTAAATTTAACGGCAACGCCATAAAGGGCTGCACTGGGCCTGACTGCAGCTAGTAGAACTACTTGGTCTAAACACATAGAAATTAAACGGTATTATGCAATAGAGCAGTGATGACCAAACTTGGACCTCCAGCTGTTTTGGGACTACAATTCCCATCATCCCTGACCACTGGTCCTGTTAGCTAGGGATGATGGGAGTTGTAGTCCCAAAACAGCTGGAGGGCCAAGTTTGGCCATCACTGCAATAGAGAAACCTCAAGCATTAGGGATACTGTTGTTTCACCACAGATAACGCAAAGTTCTGCATAGGGCACAGGCCTCTTTATAGCTTCGGGGCTTTAATGAAAACCATAGCTTTATTTGGGGCTGCCGCTTGTGCAATAAACCTACATGGAAGCAGGGCGAAATTCACATAGGGAAGTAATGGGGACCTAATGGGTTATTTGTTTCCTTCCTCCCCAGACCCAATTATTATAATATAGAGGATGCATGGGTAAATCTTAATTTACTTCCATTGTAACCTTCTCATGCCCCCCCCCCCAGCTGGAACTCACCAGAACTCAGTTCTGGCACATCTCAGGTGGGAGCCACTGCTATTATAAAAGAACAAGGATGAGTTCCAACACCTCTTCTCCTAGAGAAATAGCACCGACCTTCCTCTTATGTTTAGAAGCACACTGAAGTCTGTATAACCTTGATTTTCTTTTATCTTTTTCCTTTGGTTTCCTTTGTTTTGAAAGCAAACGCCACCAACCGGTTTAGCATAGTTTATTGTGAAGGCCCAGGCAGAAACTTTCCTTGACTTATGAAGACTCAACCTACCTAAAGTTACAAAAGTAATTTTGCCTTTGTAGCTTGACCCGAAGTTCAGCTACTTCAGATCTGAATTTGTCCAGCTTTAACTTCCGGCTTTTCCTTTTTTAAAAAATTCTAACGTGTTCTGCTAGATTAAAGAAACAGCACCCAATATTTCATCCCCATGTGCTTCTGTATCTTGACTACATCACCTCTTAACACAATCTTTCCTGATAAAAACACAAACTGTGATACACCCTTTTTCAGAATACTCAACGTTTTTTTTAAAAAACATACATAATATCCTATAGGGTTGCCATACGTCCGGGTTTTCCCAGACATGTCCTGGTTTGGAGGAGAAGCATGCCCACCCAGGTGGATTTTCTATTTTTAAATGAAATGTTTAGGGTTTGGGGGGAATTTATTATTGATTGATTGATTGATTGATTGATTGACTGATTGATTTTTAGGGGCACACACATGCTGCCAAAGGGGGAGAGAGGCAAGCACTCTTCAGAGTCATCCACTGCGCACCTTGATGCGCTGCGGCTATGCCCTGGAAGCAGAAGTGCCGCAGCAGGGTCTGTAGTGCCACCACTGCCGTCACCCCTTTCCATGGCCCACTCCTGGCTGTGCTATTTTGTCAGGACCCTGTTTGTGTGAGGCTCCCACTTGCCAGAGCTGCCTCTCCCTTTCAGGCCTTCTGCCTCCAAGTGGCCACTAGCAAGGTTGTATCTAGGATCAGGCCAGGGCAGGGAGGCTTGTTGCGCCACTGCTTCTCTCGTCCTGCCTGGGCCTTCCCCAGCAGCAGTGGCACTAGCCCCCAATGGCTGTTCAAGCCGCGTCAGAGGGGACATGGGCATAGCTGTCATCATTTTCCTTTTTTAAGGGAAATTCCCTTATTCCGAATAGGATTCCTCGCAAGAAAAGGGAAAAGTTGACAGCTGTGGACAAGGGTGGCCACGGCTGCATCGGGGGGGGGGGGCGGCTGCACGGCCTCTCTGGTCCTACCTGCACCTTCAACGCAGCTTGAGTAGCAGCTGAAGGGGACGACAAGCCTACCTGCCCTGGCATGATCTTGGATACGACCTTGCCGGAGGCCACTTGGAGGCTGAAGGTCTGAAAGGGAGAGGCGGAGCCTGTTCAGTGGCCTGGAGTCACCCCCTCTGGAGTCACAAGCGGGAGCCTCCTTGTGAAAGATAAGGGGGGGAGGAGCGGGGAGTAGGCAGGTGAGGAAGGGGTTTGCGGCAGGGAGGGGGCGAGCGACAGGGATGCGGGATGGTGGGGGGGGTGTCCTGACAGGGGGCGTGTCTGGGTTTGTGCCCTTCAGAATATGGCAACCCTATCCTAGAAGCAGTAGGATATATAATATGCCTATATGATATCCTAAAATTAAAAAGCTTCCCTGTAATCCTCATAAAACAAATGCATTAATTTCAATATCTGTACAGGTTGACACTTCTGTGCATTTTAAGTTAACTGCACTTAAAGCCTTTGGGCATATTCCCCATTATATGAAAAGAAGGAGATATTAACTGGAATGCAGTTTAGCAACTGGCTACCCTGCCATTGGGCCGTGTGCGGCGCTGTGGGTTAAACCACAGAGCCTAGGACTTGCCAATCAGAAGGTTGGCGGTTCGAATCCCTGTGACGGGGTGAGCTCCCATTGCTCGGTCCCTGCTCCTGCCATCCTAGCAGTTCGAAAGCACGCAGTGCAAGTACTGTATTTTTCGCACCATAGGACACACTTTTTCCCTACTAAAAAGCAAGGAAAAATGTGTGTGCGTCCTATGGAGCGAATGCAGGGGGGAGGCAGGCAGGAAAAGCCCTCAAGAGCCGCACACAAGCTCCGTGCGCTCTTGCGAGTTTTTCTCCAGGAGGGAGAAGGGACTGACTGGCCGCATCAGTCCCTTCTCCCTCCTGGGGGAAAAGCCCCCAAGAGCGGCACCCTCTTTAAAGGCTGTGCGGCTCCTGCAGGCTTTTCTACGAGGTGGGGGAATCCCCCCACCTCCCAGAAAAGCCAGGAGAAGCCGCGCAGCCCCTTTAAAGAGCGCACGGCTTCTGCGGGAGGTGGGGGAAGCTGCAGCGGATTCCCTCCTCCCGAGCTCCCTTTGAAGCGGCAATGTGGGAGGGGAGCAGCTTACACTCGTGTAAGCAGCTCCTCTCCCACTTTCCTGCTTCAAAGCAACTACGGAGGAGGGAAGGAAGGGGACCATGGATCCTCCACTGCTTGCGGCTGCAGCAGATTCCCTCCTCCTGGGCTCCCTTTGAAGCAGCAATGTGGGAGGGGAGCAGCTTACACTCATGTAAGCAGTTCCTCTCCCACTTTCCTGCTTCAAAGTGGAGGGAATCCACTGCAGTTGCGAGCAGAGGATCCATGGCTCCGCTTCCTTCCCTCGAAGCAGGGTGCGGGGGTGCAGGAGTGAAAGAGGGCAGGAAATAGATGCCGGGCAGGAAGACACAACCACACTTTGACCACTGAAAGTCCACCCCAGCCTCCCAAGATTTCCACTGAGACGGCCAGGCTAATCTCGATGGCCATAAGTCAGGCTCAGCATTATTAACTGGACTTAGATAAGCCATGGTTCCCCTTCCTACCCTCCTCTGAGGCTCAGTTTAAAGCAGCAAAGCGGACAGGAGCCGCCCGCTTTGCTCCTTTAAATAGTTTAGTGCAACATTTGATTCAGAGTATTTTTTTCCGTATTTTCCTCCTCTAAAAACTTGGTGCACCCTATGGTCAGGTGCGCCCTATGGAGCGAAAAGTACGGCAGATAAATAGGTACCGCTCCAACGGGAAGGTAAATGGCATTTCCGTGCACTGCTCTGGTTCAGCAGAAGCGGCTTAGTCATGCTGGCCACATGACCCAGAAGCTGTACCCCGGCTTCCTCGGCAAATAAAATGAGATGAGTGCCACAACCCCAGAGTTGGTCACGACTGGACCTAATGGTCAGGGGTCCCTTTACCTTTACCCTACCATTCCTCTAGGCCTCAAATTCATGATACCCAAACAAACTGACCACTGGAGCTTTGGAGAAGAGCAGGAAGCCTTTGTTTCTCAAGCACAGCAAGGCAAATATCAAGTGTCTATGGAGGTAGCTGCTCACTTGCACACCAGATAAGATTACTTATCACTGTAAGACCAAGTTGCTTAAAAAATGATGGTGGGTAAGGCAAAGTCACAGCAGCCACTATTCCTTTGACTGAATGCCCCAACTAGCATCAAGACTGGCTGTGAGCTTAAGTCCTGACACACATGGAAAATGATTCTCTCTCTGTCTGTCTATAGCCATCCATGCATCTCTCTCTCACACACATTTAAACTACTTCTCAAATGTTATAGATCAAATAATTAATGCACCCAAACAGGACTGAGTGTTTTTCTGTTCTTTTGTGTGCACATTTATATATACCTTAACAGTGTCGCCTTCATGCAGCTGAAAGGTTCTGGCTCTCAAGTGGATCCCTTTCCCAGGCTCAGTTTCAATTTTATAAATGCATTCATGGTTGTTGTCATAGTTAGATGGAAAATTTGGGGACAGCAGTGTTCCTTCATTCCCAGACACACTTGCTCCACATTCAGCTAAACAAAACAGACACATTAAAAAAAAGGACATCGGTTAGCATTCAAAAAAATTGTGGTTATTTTCCAAAAAACAAGGTCCCGCTGCTAATAACTAGGAAATATGCTGCTTCTTTATGCTTTTATCTAAGATTTAGGACAAGAGGATGGTAGCTATTTGTGCCTGTTTGCCAGCTCATGCAATGAGACTTTTCCCCTTCCTCGTCTGATCCCTACAGCACCAGTCACTTATACAATGTTGTATTCAACCATTATGTACTTGTATGTTTCAATGACTTGGTTTTTCAGAATTTCATAGCCTTTAGACAAAGATTTATTTAATCGTTCTATCGAGATGCATTATTTTTTTCCAGTTCTCTTTGGTTGTATTTTCGTTTCTCATTGTACTGTAAAGTTTAGCGCTGCGTTCACATTTACCCGTAGAAGCCTTCGGGGAATTCTGCACACAAAGGTAAAACCAATGTACACTCATGCAACTGACCCTTTGCATCCCCAGAGCATGCTGGACTAGATCTAATTGCAAACAAAAGGTGAAAGTGACTTGCCTCTGCTAAGCTCCCAAGGAAGTGCCTAATGGCAAACAAGAGCGAACTGACTTAAACATCCCAGGAGAAATCTTAAAAGCAAACTTGAGATAATGGTCTGCGTATTAGCAGCGTAAACCCACTTATATTGCTTCCATGGAATGTGCTTAGGGTACCAGATGATTTGAGCCAGCCAGCCAACCTTACTTGCCAACATTGTTATACTTCCAAAATGATTTTCTCACTTGCAGCATCTGATTGTACAACCTATGCAAGGGTGCTTAAAATAAGTTTTCATATTCGTTTTGACAAAAGAAAAGGTAAAAAGCTAGATGTGTTTTTATTTTAGAGCATCATGGACAGAGCCATCTTATTTTTTTGTATTTTAAAGTTAGTTCTAAATGTGGTTTATTACATTTTACTATTTTTAATGAGTTCATTTTTCTTTCTTTGTCTCTTATAGTGATGTATTAAAAATGCTGTAAGCCGCCTTGAATCCCAACTTGAGAGAATGGCAGAACAGAAATACAAACACTAAATAAATAAATAAATACATAAATAAATACCCCACTGATTTTCAATGGTTACTGTGTAAGGGTTTAGGATGTAGTGAAAGTGCCTGGCACTGCTCTGATATACCAATTTTTGGTAACATTACTTGGCTGGTGAAATGAAGACTTCAAAGGGAGGCTGCATTTCATTCTTGCATTGTTTCAGAAAGGCGGAATGAGGCAAGTTCACCTTTAATTGAATTCCCCCCCCCCCAATCCCTAGTCCTAATAGCTCCTAGTTTGCCTTTGGAAAGCTCCATTGTGTTAATTATAATTGTTAAATGTACATTGAAATGGAAAATAACTCTGTAATATGTGTGTGTATATATATTGTGAAGCATGGAATGGAAATTTCCATTGAAGCTTAAAGTAGAGCTGAGAAGAGAACCTAACAGTTAACAGTTAAGCAGAACTGTATCTTTGTGACTAAGTCACAAGGGTGTTTAAAAATGAAAAGGATGCAACTGCAAGTCTATGCATATGCTAATCAGTAGGTCTCCATATTTGGTGAGGTGACTTTTTGTTCTGAAGCCATTACAGAGAATGGAAGTGCTAATTTCTCTTCTCTGGGAAAACAGCCTCAGGGTAAATGGAGTCTGTTTGGAAAAGAGGCAGAGCTTTGATTGTTAGTTCTGGGTGGAAGATATTCATAATCTAACATATTTTGCCTATCCTGGGATCACCATAAAATCTATCTGAATGTAACTTTATTTGGTTCAAGTTGCTTTGGAGTAAAGTTATTTAATAAAGCTTTGGTACCCTATTTTTGAACTGGATAATTTTTTATTTCAAAGTCTTGTTTTCATTCATCCCATTTGCTTCCATATGTGCAATATTAATAACCTTCATACACTTGTTACAGGTCTGAAAACAGGGCATTCTGGGGCAGGGCACAGGTAGGATAGAGAGGGACATGTAACAACTGGATCCCCTGATCCTCTGTTCCCAAGAGAGGCCTCAAGATCAGGCTCACTAATTATGTCATATTGGAGATGGCATAGTTAATTTCCCCATCACTGAATCCAGTGGGGCAAGATATCTTTTTAAAGAACCACAGAAAAGGAGCAACATATATGTGGTTATAAAGTTATTGCTTCGTTACTTTGTTTCACGTTTTTAACATTAATCATTCACCTACTGAATAAAACCTCAAAAAGACTATGAATGACAGCCCTTGTTGTCCAGGCGGGCACGTTATGTGACCCATAAAAGCAGCAAAATAACCAGACCGTACAACGGTGATGGGATAAAATCAGGCCAATTCTTTATTGACAGCAGCAGGCAGGGCAAGGGTGGGCATGGTATTGGGTCCCAGGATCAGTTCACCATTCCACAAACTGCATGTTTATGAAATGGATCAGCTGGGTTTGGATCACTCCAAACTTATACCATGGGAGTCAGCCAGTGTTGAAACTTGCCGTGGTGCAAGCCAAGCAAGCCAGGTCTCACTGGGGAACCAGGGTGCAGATTCCAACGAGATACCAAACCCACCTTTGGGTTTGCCGTGGTCAATCCTCCCAATGGGCCCCTTATAGGGGCCTCCCTATACTATGTTGATCCTGCCCAATGCCATTTCTGCCACCATACAAAACAACGTCCGTCTGCCTCACAAAGGAAGGCCATAATTTCACTGAGGGAAAGGCGAAAAACTCCAAAACACTGCCAATCAGGTTAAAAGAAAAAGAAAAATCATTTCTATCCCTGTCAACCAGCGACCTCAAAATTGCTTAGTGAAGGCTCTAACTTGAGGGTGGGCAGGCGGGAAGCTGTCAAAGCAAAATGGCTCCGAGCTCCAGTATTTTGCTGAAGTCTATGGGCTATAGTGCCGCCAGGCAAAGGCGTCCTGTGCTTATAGGGCACAGAATGGGGCTTCTTTTTTAAAAAGGGGGGGAAGGTCTCATCAACACTCATGAGCTTATGTGTCTAAAGTCACAATCCAACAAAGCGTGTTCTCCTTCATAGGGAGCACGTGTTGCGGTGGCGTCTGAACAGCCCCCCCCCCATTGCTAGCGGGTTAGTATGGATGACCATCCGCAGTGATTGGGCAGTTGGTTTACTGGGCAAATTTTGGTGTTGCCATTTAGGGGGACAGACCAAAGGTTATAAAATCAAGCCATGCAGCACTGACTGGGCTCTTTTGCTGCGTGCATCGGATCACCCGCCCACCCTCCCTAATCTAGGGCTATTGCGTTGACCTTGCTATGCCTGTCATGGGGTCGTCTGCTTTTGGGGCAGGGACCTGGTAGGAATTTTGTCCATCTAGCTGATTGGCTGGTGCCATTTGGTTTTTGCCTACTGCGTAGCAAATCGTCACAACTTGTAAGGTTGTGGTTAGGCATTGGTTAAAAAATTGGTTGGTGGAGGGGTAAGTGCCTGCCCCTCCAATGCTGTTGCGGAAAGGGAATTCCGTTAAAGGAATCCAGGGGCTTTCCATTCTTTCGTTCGTACCCTTGAATGGGGCTTAGGGCCGCGCAAGCCCCCGGGAGCATGCGGGGGGGGGGATGAGGGTCTGGTGCCCGGCTCCATGCTCTCCCCAATATTGTTTTCCCTTACTGGCTTTTACTGGAATCCGGAAGTCAGTTCTGTCCCTGGGCATGGGGACAGATAGTCATAACCAACCTAAGCAACCACTCACATTTATGTATTTTAATAAAACTGTGGCCAAAATTATGCCAAAAACCTTAAACAAAAATTATGTGTGAATTGTGAATTATTTAGGGGTGGCTTGGGGGACCTCGACACGCAATTAATATTTTGTCAGCTTACTGTCCCAATGAGAATAGTATGTTAGTACTGATCTTCATTAAGCAATTATGGCCAAATAATCCTTTTGATGGTAAATAGTACTGCTGCAGTCAAAACCACAGTTACAAGTTATATCAATTATAAGTTATATCAATTACAAGTTATATCAGTTATGTCAAACCAGTCATAGAGGGGAGCAGCTGTTCCTGGCCCAAAAGGGACAAGAGGAAAATTTACAGAAGGTCTTGAAAAGGGAATGTAAACAGACTACAAATATATGAAACCAGCAGGGAACTTGCCCTGTAGTCTAAAACTGCATGCTAATTTATTTTTTTAAGTAAAAATAATGAAAGGCTGAAAGCATTCAACAGGACAAAGACACCTCCACCTTTAGAAATACTCCACAGAGACCACAGAGGGGGTCTGCTAATGTGTTTGAAATGATTCTGCCGTCTTAGATAATATTTAAGCAAGAGGGGGAAGAAAGATACCAGCATGCTATTTCTTAGTCAGGTTGAAAAGAGATCCACTTCATTCTTGTCAGACAGAGAATGCATGTTGCTTTTGAACTGATTTGGAGTTGCTGTTTTTTTTTAAAGAGGTAGTGATTAATAAAAATTTAAACCAAAAGAGGGCTCTATTGTGAATGAATTGGTCTAGGCTAGAAGTATAATATTGGAGTAAAATCATTATTCATACTTCAAAATTCATCTCACAGACATGGCTTATCCCAAGGGCTAGCTACATGTTTGTTTTTAATAGCTGAACCCGAGAAATCTGAAGCACCTTAGCAAATGCCAGCCTTAAGCAATCCAGATATTCACCTGGTTTAACAAAACCATTTAAATGAACCTAGACCTGCATATAATTGCATAAGCCAGAAATTAAGAGCTAGACTTCAATTAAAGTAAAGTAGTGACTGTTTGTAATGGTTTCTTGCTTTTTTTTTACCATCTTAAGACGATTGTGTAGCAGGTGATTAATAAATTAATTATAATAAAAATAATAAACTCTCAGGGACGCGGGTGGTGCTGTGGGTAAAACCTCAGTGCCTAGGACTTGCCGATTGTATGGTCGGCGGTTCGAATCCCCGCAGCGGGGTGAGCTCCCGTCTTTCGGTTCCAGCTCCTGCCCACCTAGCAGTTCGAAAGCAGCCCTAAGTGCAAGTAGATAAATAGGTACCGCTTTATAGCGGGAAGGTAAACGGCGTTTCCGTGTGCTGCACTGGTGCTGGCTCGCCAGAGCAGCTTCGTCACGCTGGCCACGTGACCCGGAAGTGTCTCTGGACAGTGCTGGCCCCGGCCTCTTAAGTGAGATGGGCGCACAACCCTAGAGTCGGACACAACTGGCCCGTACGGGCAGGGGTACCTTTACCTAGTAAACTCTCAGGTCTCTCCCACCTGTATCTTCATGCTACTTCATAATATTTTATTGTACTCACTGTGAAAATGTAGTATGAAATACGGACACCACATGTCACATGTGAAATATGCCCCTTGTGTCTGTGCTTTTTCATGCAGTTTTTAAATAAATACAATGGGAAATAAGGGGGAAGGCAATTACTTATTTAAAAATGCTCACATTCATTTCAAAGTAGTAAGCAGGGTGGGGGAATAACATCTTAAGTGCAATTGTCAGATGTACTTGGATATCATGTCCTATACAGGTGGCCCTAAAGCAAGAAATTTTGATCTCAAATGCAAGCATTAATTCACATCTCTGAACTGGGAGTTTATCAGGTCAGAAATGGTGGACAATTGGGGCTACATTTTGATTTATTTCTAAACAGTGGCTTCTAATATATTAGCAGCCTCGGCCTCCCTGACATTTTAAATATGCTCCAGCACCTGAATTAGAACATTCTATTTTGTCTGGGATGCTGAACTGAATTGAAGCTTAGAGAACCATAACTAAGTCATCCGTTGGCTTCTAGTACATTAATAACTAACTTGTCTTACAAAGAGGTGAAGAAAATTCTGGAATATGCAGCTGTCTTCCTCAATGCCTAATTCCGGATGCAATAAAGCTACTAAAATAAGTCTGCCAACTGATCATTCAACAGCCCTGGCAAACAAAATATGCATGCAAAGCAACACTTACACTCCACATGCATTAAACTTATCACCCATGATGCAAAAGAAAAGAAAACAGGATCCTCCTCATACTCTAGGTACCATTGGCACCTTTTAGCTAGGAAAAATCCCACCCTTTGGTAACTGAACCTGTAAGATAAGCAAGCAATTATAATTGGGTGGGTCAGTTCATAGAATCATTCACAGACAGCTCACATGACACCCATTTGATTTTTGTGTCCACCTCCCCCAAGAAATATGCAGTATTCATAGGTATCTGCTCAGTTCATTCAATGTAAGTGCAAATTTCAAATATAAGTTAATTCATCCAGTTTAACCATCATAAATGTTGGTCCTCTCCAACCAAGTTTTTCCTTCCTTTTGTTAAAGTTTAGGATATTTCAACTTATGCTTGCAGAGTGCAGGAATGAGTTTCAAAGGAAAATGTAATAATACTTTTCAGGGGGGGGAGATATGATTCTATTTGAAAAGTGTTCAAAAGGGGTTAAGGGATACATATTCTTCCTCAGCAGTCTGCATAAATAAATAGTATTCCTATTTAACTTTCTATTGTGCTTCACCTGCACCTAAATTTAGCTAAGTGATAACGCAGTCGGCGTATGAACAGCCACTTGCTTTCAGCAAGTGGAATACAAAATCAATTAAATTATTAAATTAGATAATTTTGAAACCATTTCTGCAAAGAAGTAGATCCATCATTGTCTTGAGATGTGGTGCATAAAGGGCTGCAAAGCACTTTAAAAAGTCAAACAGAACACTGGTCAGAGAATTCATATTCCAAATTAAGAACAGCTGATTTATATCAGGAATTCAAATTAAATGAGTTCTGTCAAGGGAGAACTGCACCTTTGTAATGCTTCTTTCATATGCCTGACATTTGGAACAAAGCCTTTTGTACAGCTTCAACAGACCTTTTCATTATCTTTTTTAATAAAATAGCCCACAAATAAACATTTGCATAGGG
Organism: Podarcis bocagei; assembly: GCF_964188305.1. Classification (NCBI taxonomy): domain Eukaryota; kingdom Metazoa; phylum Chordata; class Lepidosauria; order Squamata; family Lacertidae; genus Podarcis; species Podarcis bocagei. The sequence goes on along the minus strand of NC_138127.1, from coordinate 8,476,567 downwards.
ATGCATAACAATTCATCCAATAATTTTTTAGGACTGAGCAATATTAATTTAATAGGGCTAAACAAAATTAATTTCCTATGTAGTGTCCCACAAGCAAAAAAGTGCAAGCAGGAACCAAAAACAAAAAAGGGGGAGGGAGGGACTCTGGTAATTATTCTAAGGAAGCATGGATTCCATCTGATTCTGTGAAAACAACATAGGTGACAAACAACTGAACTCCAGAGGCACCTGCACACGTGTCTTTCAAGATTGGCTTTTATCTTGCCATTATATTAAATTTGCACACATTGTGAAAATGGCCTTCTGCCTAGAAGTCAAGGACAGGGTTGAGGTACTGTGCGTTCAGATGTCCCATATCAAATGTAGCCTACAGGCTACAACCATGCAATCAACTGTGCTCGGTGTGGTCATCAAAGGGCACAACTAACGCAGTGGCAATGAGCACTCACACTTTACATTGTGGGTGCCCTTTGCGGGATCGCGCACGGTGCTACAGTTTCCAGGGAACTTAATGGCAAACAGGGGCTGGCCTGCCTCTCAATGTTATTATTTGGAGGTTCATGCCCAGACCCAGTAGTCAAGTTTCATTGCTGGGAGGTGGGGCCAGTCCCATTTATATATAGTGGGTGGAGCCGACAGTAGCCGACAGTTGGCTCAGGAGATTCACCCACCCTACCCTCCCTTTTGCTTCCTGATTAGCGGGCGCGGCTATGGTCATTGACTGGTTGCTGTTGAAGGACCAGGAAGAAATTTTCCTGCATTTGCAGGTTTTGTCTTCCCCGTAGCAATTCATCACAAATTGACCGGGACCGGGATGAAATGTTCCTGCATTGGCAGGTTTTGTCTTCCCCATAGCAATTCATCACAAATTTGGCAGTTTATGGCCTTGGGTAGAATCCTTTAGTCTTTTCTTCCCTATAATGGAGGGGTCCCCTCTTAAAAGGGGTTATATAATGGGTGTCACTGGCCATACACTGAAAACTACCCTGTCAGTGAACTACCCTGCATGCGGGGGTATGGGCTTGGCTGCCTGCATACACCTACGTCTCGCAGTGCACCACCATATCCCATTTACCCCGACGAGCCCCAGTTCCCCCCGGATGGGGGGCTGGGAGGGATACACACCCAAGGCCTAAGTCAAGGGCTTCCAACATTCGGAAGTTTAATAAAGTTGTGGCCTAATTTTAATTCCATAACACGTTGTCAGAGTCTTTATTCCTTTCTTGTGATCCCTGGGGGCTGGGGCTGTCGCAGCCTGGTCACACAAATATCAGAGGTGAGGCCAGAAGTACAATCTGGTCCTGCTTGTAACCATGAATCCCCTAAATGTGAGCAACACATTAATAGAGCTTAGATGTTTGAAGGATCTAATCTTCAACCACACACCCCCATGCCTATACCACCAACATAGCACTTTCAGCATTGCATTGCAGTAGGTATGATTTTCTTTAATTGCCCTAGAGCTTAATAATATCTTGATAAACACGAGTTATTAATATTTTTAATAATGCAAAACAATTGAAGCAATCTCTTCAACGATTGCTCAGAAATAAGGAGCTAATATGAAAAGAAGTTCAGAATAAGTTTCCTGTCTTTAAACTATTTTTTTAAGAACAAATTAAATTGCAAAACAAGGCCGTGAAGAAAAAAATACTCTTGAGAATCAGCAACACTCGTTCAAATTATATATACTGGAGCCAGTTAACTGCAATTCTTGGCGGGAAGTAGATATTCAAAATCAAGTAAAAAGGTCAGTATGTTCAGTGCAACGTGAAATGGATTTGCTGGTAGCTATGTATTTCAGATCCTCGAAATTCTATTATGCATGTCTTACTTCCTCATCTTAAACCTGAAAAATAATTGAAGTTTATCTAAGAACAATTAAAACCCTTCAAGTGCAAATATTTGTAATTGCTTTGTAATTCAGCACATCTCAGGTCAGTTTGCAGTTTGTGTCAAACCTTAGCCTAGTGCAGTGTTTCCCAACCTTTTTTGGGCAAAGGCACACTTGTTTCATGAGCAGGGGGAACCCAGATTCTGTCCCAAATTCCACTATGTTAACCACCCAGTGAATGCTGAGCAGATTCCCAAAGCCACCGATTCTGTAGCAGAGTGACCTAATTTACAACTGCAAAACATTTCATGTAGTATCATGCATTTTATAAAACAATCCAATTTTCAAGGAATCCCCCAAAAAAGATTTAATATTCTGTTGCAATGGAAGTATTTTAAAAGTAATTTGAGTTATTAATCAGACCAAATGATAAATACATCAAAACAAAATATAAGCTCTGATGCAAGCATGTGTGTTCCCCTGAAACATCTAAGCTGCAGTGCTAAGCAGCAGGATTTACACATCAGAAAATATAATTAGGATTATTATTATTGTTGCCCCATGGCTGCTATCTTTACTGCCAAAGACATCAGAAAGATTTGTGCCTTCACACAAACTTAAGCAAATTATTTCTTGTGCAATAATATCAGCTGCATTTCAACCTAACTACCTTCTTGAATTAGTTGGTGAATTGAGAGCCACACTCAATTGGTTAAAACATCCACAACTGTCACAGAGCGAGCCGGCCAGAAAATCACACAGTTGGAAGTTGGAGTTAACTCTTTATTAGCAAAAACACTATCTTCACAGACTTGGCTGAGTGTCAGACCTAATGGGCACAGCAGCTCATTCCCTGTAGGAATTACCGTATTTTTTTGCTCCATAAGACGCACCAGACCATAAGACACACCTAGTTTTTAGAGGAGGAAAGGGGGAAAGACCTGTGGGGGGGGGGATCATGACAGTTGTGCAGCTTCTTTAGCAAAGGGGGAAAACCCCATTTTTTTGAGGATCATCTCAAAGTTGTTGAGCTTACTTTGCACAGGGAAAAAATCCTGTTTTTATGGGGTTCAACTCACAGTTCTGCAGCTTCTTTAGGAAAGGAAAGGGAGCCATTTCTACAGTTTCCAGACAGATAATCTAATCAGCCAGTCAAATGTCGCTGGGAAAACAAACAGCCTCCATCTGCAGAACATTCAACAATGGAGGCCTGGGCAAGGGTGTGAGGCCAGAAAGGGAGCCAGTGATTGACCACATTCGCTCCATAAGATGCACAGACATTTCCCCTTACTTTTCAGGAGCAAAAAATGTGTGTCTTATAGAGCGAAAAATACGGTACTCCATGAAATCAGTTGCCAAGACTAAAGGTCCCTGCCTCCTCCAAGCCATCCTTCTCTCCTCCTCTCCCTGTCTTCTTCCTCTTCTCCCTCTGATCACTCCGTGTTGTCCCACCACCAAAGCCTCCTTTGGTGGTTCCCCCACTGGTTCCTCCAATAATTCCTATGTCCAACCAGTCCATGACAACAACCCATTTATAATATGCACTGAATAATAATTTACACAATTCTAAGTGACTTTAGCTTTGCCCCCCTCTCCTTTTGCATCCCCCATGTGCTATCAATTGGATGAATGAAATGAAAGCATGTGACCACCTACCCACACACCTTGGCAGAGGTGCACTCCATACACGGCGGCCGCCACCCAGGCACGCAAGCTTGTCCGCACCTTCCAAGCGATATCCAGGGAAGCAAGAAAACGTTAAGGAATCTCCGACACCAAAATGAAATCCTATTCTTCGACTGAAGGCAGGAACACCAGGATCATCACAGGGTTCCAGGTCATATTCTTCAGACAATAAATCAAAAGCCAAGAAAAAAGATGAAAGTTCCAATTTTTTTTAAAAAAATAAGCAGGATTAACTACACAATACCAACATACATTCGTACCTTGGAAGTCAAACGGAATCCATTCTGGAAGTCCGTTCTACTTCCAAAACTTCCAAAAACCAAATAGCGGCTTCTGATTGGCTGCAGGAAACTTCTAGATGCTACAGCACCTGGGACTTGGTTAGACTGGTAAAGAAAAAGTGATTTATGTGTTGTATGTGTGATACAACATTGTGCCACCAGGTGGCGATGTGGAGTCCCGATTTCCTCTACCTGTTTTCCCTGTTTAAATTTACAGCGCTTTAAACTGAAACACTTCTTTTATGTGTCTAGATCCAGCCCTGGTGTAGTGCTTCACAGGGTAGCTACCGTTGCATCAGCACCTGGATTGCAGCCAATTTTTTGCAGGGAGGGAAACGATGAGATTTACGGTTTGGCATTAGCAAAGGAGGCCAACACTTCGCTCTAGGAACTACTGTGATTAAATAATAGCTTGCAGGAACTTTCTTAAAGACAAGTATTAGGAGCATTCAAATTATCTTGATAAATATCAGTTAAGTCAGACACCATATGGGGGGGGTGCACACACAATATTCATCAAGACCTTCATATATATATATGAAAATCCTATTTTAGTACCACTGATAAATAATGAATGTAACCAGTAATTCAATACTGTATGTGAATTAATTTGCATGTGAAGACTCATCTTACAGCATATAGGCACTGCAGCCTTTGAATGTGAAGTCCAGTGTGAAGTCAAAGTAACCCCTGCAGAATATATATTTTTTTTTACCCCTGCAGAGGTATTGAAGAATAAACCTAGCAGTACAGTGCCTTTCTAGTAAAAGAAAAATGGTTTTTATGAAGTTGAACAGAACAAGGAGAGCCTATAGAGAGAGGGTAAGGAATGCAAAGGTTTAGCTTTGCATGCTTAATGCAGCACTCTCTATTTGTGAAATACATTTCTACCTCCTCTGTCAGTGCAGATTTTACCTGCTGTCTCAGCTCATATTCAATTCAATAGCATCTCCTTTCAGCAAACTGCCCATTTTGCAGAATAACATTCCTTTTCCTCTAAAACCAAGGACACAGCTTCTAAACTGTGTCTGCACATTGGCATTGTAAACCAGGCTAAACAGGCAGGTTGTGCTTATATATTTGTTGAACTTAAGCAGAGTTTGGTTTCGTTAGTGCCCAGAGGAGAGACCACTATGGAAACTTATGTCCACATTGGGCTCGTTAGAGGAAAGGTGGGATTATTAGGCAATTGATAAATGAACAGCCACAGCCCAATTCAGGTATTCATTTCCCTCACATGATAACAATCATGCAGGGGGTGCAGGCACAATAAACCACTGAACCAGGTAGCAAGTTCTGGGGGCTATTGCATTCATGCCCTATTTCTGAGTTTCCCAGATTAATCAGGTTGGCTGATACACAGGACATAGTGAACCCTGGTTCAGATTCAGTAGGACTACCCCTAACTACAACAATCTTAGGATAAGGTCACACATTATGAGCCCTTCACCTTCACTTCAGTGTTCAACTTCTGCTATTAGGTATTTGGTCAATGCAGTAACAGTGGAGGAATATATGTGAGATTGTCCCCCAAATTTCTCCTTCCCGTTTTTGCACATAGTAAAATCACAGGAGAAAATTTGCCGAATGTTCTCAGGCTTGGAGGTGAGTGGGAAGATTGCCCCAAAAAGAAAGAAAATGATCTGCTGTTCTGACTGTTAAATAAGGCTAAACTTTCCACGTGAACTGCACCTTTTCCAAGAAGTCCCTGTTGTGTTTGACCTGAAACACTCTTATCATTAATATCTGGTCTGTTTGGTATCATTAACTGACATTTAAAGACTTAATACAATTACTTCTAGAAGCTAGATAATATTTCAAATCAAAACAAATCGTTTATGATTGATGTGTGCATAATGCCAGAAATGCTCCGTTCGTGCTTTCTTGGAAAGATCTTTGCACTCAGATCAACCAAGTGGAAACCAGAACCAAGAATCGTGCAGTTAGGGACTTGTAATGTAGCTCTTCCTTACTACTTGTGCATGGTTTTAGAATCTCCAAAAGACCAAAGACATTAATAGTTGTAAACAGTAGCTGCTGCTAGCCAATTTACTGCACAATACTATGCATGTATAGAAGACAACGAGTCCTATTATGTCTAATGGATCCTTACTTGCAGTTAATCGTGCACTGAAGTTTAAGGTTACAAAAAGACAAGTACCAAGTACACTTTGAATAAATATTATATAATTCCAATGTTTGGTTGGTTTTCAGCTACTACTAAGTTGCATCCCATATTGTATAAACTACTGACGACTCACAAAACAGATCTTTCCTTTCTTCCATTCTTCTTTAAATCCTCATATATTCCCTGAAAATCCTCTACAGGGTACCAGGGAGGTTATCAAACATGGTAGGCTATGTTGTCTGAGGTGGGTAGGGGAATCTCCTGACAAAAGGTGGGGGAATCTTCTAGTGCTATTCATTATGACTGTTTTAGTTAATAATATAAATATAAAACATTTCCAAATAATCTATCAAAGCCCATGCCTTTACCTGAAAATGTTATATTAAAGCCTTCGTAGGAAATGGAAAAATCAGAAATAAACCGAAGTTGTGCCGTGAAGTTTCCAAAGAGTCCAGCTTTGATGGTAGGAGGCAAAACGGACCCTGTTAATCTGGCCACAGGTTCTGTGAAGCTTCCATCTTCAGTGATGAGCAAATAGTCATGGGAGCTCTCCAGGTGAAAGGTGTGGAAGATCAGTTGTACTCCTTGAAAAATGGAAAAAGAACAATATTTTGCTTTTTGAGTACAGGATGGATGACAAAATATGTCATGCTTACCTGGAATCTGACCTCCTGAGCAGAACCACTGGCAACCTGAGTCAGCTAAAGGCTCAGGCTTCACTACCAGGTGTCTTGTTTTGTTTTGCTTTTGTCACCCAGGGTGAATATGAATCCAGTTCTCAACTCTCTTACATATAACACTGTTGTAAGCCTTCAAGCAGGCGTATTCATAAGTGAGTGGCCCTGAGCATATGCTTGTGAGCCAGTGTGGTGTAGTGGTTAAGAGCGGTAGACTCATAATCTGGTGAACCGGGTTTGATTCCCCGCTCCTCCACATGCAGCTGCTGGGTGACCTTGGGCCAGTCACACTTCTCTGAAGTCTCTCAGCCCCACTCACCACACAGAGTGTTTGTTGTGGGGGAGGAAGGGAAAGGAGCATGCTAGCCGCTTTGAGATTCCTTCAGGTAGTGATAAAGTGGGATATCAAATCCAAACTCTTCTTCTCTTCTTGTACGCAAGATCAGTGTAACTACAATCCTGCTGTGCTTGGCTCAATTCTGAAGGCTGTTACCCAAACTACCACCATTTCCCCGGGGTCCAGAAACCTATCCCCTGGTATCGGGGAAGCCCGGAAACTGAGTGGAAGGAGAAGCTACATTAGAACTGCTCAATGAACTCTTGTGGAAGCTCTAGGGGAAGGTTTCCCACAGTGTGGTACCACAATGCATCAATGACCACATTATAGCAAGGCTAGCCAATGTGGTGCCCTCTGGTTGTTGTTGGACTACAGCTCCCATCATCCCTGACCATTGGTCATGCAGTAGGGGCTGAAGGGAGGTTTAATCAGACAACATCTAGGAGTGCACCACATTGGCTATGCCTTCATTATAGTATGAGAACCAAGTGAATAATGAAGACACAGGCAGTAGAATGTAAACTACAGCAGGTTGTGAAAAGGTTCCGAGCACAATTCAAAGTGTTGGTGCTAACCTTGAAAGCCCTAAATGGCCTTGGCCCAGTATATAAAGGAGCATCTCCACCCCCATCGTTCAGCTCGGACTGAGGTCCAGCTCCGAGGACCTTCTGGCAGTTCCCTCACTGCAAGAAGTGAGGTTACAGGGAACCAGGCAGAAGGCCTTCTCGGTAGTGGTGCCCACCCTGTGGAATGCCCTCCCATCAGATGTCAAGGAAATAAACAAGTATCTGATATTTGGAAGACATCTGAAAGCATGCTTACCTGTTTAGGCAAGTTTTTAATGTCTAATGCTGTATTTTGTTTTTAATATTTGGTTGGGAGCCACCCAGAGTGGCTGGGGCAAACCCAGCCAGATGGGTGTGGTATAAATAATAAATTATTATTGTTATTGTTATTATTGGAAAGAGCTCAAGCTCAAGAAACAACTTCTCTAGATCTGGGGCCACGTTGTTCACACAATGGTTTTTCACAAGCAGGTCAAAAACAGACCCTTCTTTAGTAGAAGACTCATTCCATTAGTAGAATGGCACCTTTAGATCCAAGCGTGTGTGTGTGTGTGTGTGTGTGTGTGTGTGTATTCGTTTGTGTACATATAATACGAAGGTTAACAAAGACAGAGCCATCCCAAACTTGGTGCAAATGTTGCACATTCAGGCTAAGTTGTAACAAATATAATTATATCCTTGTCACACATATGATGACCTTCAACACTGTCTATAATTCATACAATATTATAAACTACAATTTTGCTATTCTCTGATGCATACACTATATAGCTAAAGCTTTCCTGTTTCAGAACTCTTTGTGCTTGTTTTCTTAAAGTCCTTGCTTTTGACCCTAAACAACTACATAAGAATTCTCATTTCTAAAATAGTATAGGGAATGAAAAAGTGGGGAGGGAGAGAGAAAGTACAAAGAAGGACTGCAAAAAAGAAAGAAGTGTATCTCAAAGGTCGACAACCAGAGGAGGGGGAAAAATCCATTAATTTTAATTCTCTGCTTTTAAAATCCTATTTCATCATTTCAGTGCTTGGAGTTATCTAAACACCCATACTGTTCTATTTAAATAAAATGCCACACTTGTTCAAAAATATATTAAAGCAATAACAGAATCCAGTGAAGAAAACCAGGAATTATTTTCCAAACAGAAGTACTATAATCGCAAGACAGGTGAGCATTAATGAAGAAAGTTAACATTTTAATTACCAATACTGACTGGCATTTAGTGATATCAACAGATGGGATGACTTGACAGTATATAAATTTTTAAAAAGCAATGCAGATATTATTTTGATAGATTTTAGAAGTGACAAATGTTGACACATGAAAATGACAAATATTACTCTCATATTATGTACTTTCAAGGACATTTACAACCAACTTTCTTCATTGATCCCAACTCAAAACAGATTGTCACTGCTCTGGGTCTCTGCTGGGGGCAAGTCTGTCCCACCCCTCATTCAGGATGGAATGGGAACATGTGGGGAAGACATGACTACATCCCAGCACAGGGTTGTGGCCAACAGTGGAATGAGCAGCACACCTATTTTAGACGGTGTTGCTGCCTCTGCAACCAGCACAACAACTCACCCACCAACCCTGTGCAGTGATAAGGGATTAGCTAGTTGTCCTTTCCAGTGGTGAGGAGGAATTTTAGAGGCAGTTTCTAATTCCCAAGTGGGGGCATCATTTTTACATATTCCTTACTGTGTTGTTGATTATGGCAAAGCTATATTGATTTGGTTGACTGGCTTTGCCAATTGTTTCATTTGGTCATTGCTTGACAGGCAGTGTGAACACCCAAGAATATAATCTAAGGCACCCTGATGAGCACCCTGAGGCACTTGGCAGCTGATGGTCCATTTGATCAATCGACCTCTCAATGCTGGCGAACTCAAGTTGTGTAAGAAGGGTGCAGTTCCTAGGTCTTGGAAGCTTTACCCAACTAAATGTTGGCCAGAGGGGGTGGAGCTTCAGGTTATACCCTGAGAATTGCCAACTCCAACATAGAGTCAAGATAATAACTCTCTCTCTCTCTCTCTCTCTCTCTCTCTCACACACACACACACACACACACACACAAACACACACACACACACACACACTCTTTATCTTTTTATTAAGTCTATATGGGAGTAGAGGATGGGTTCCCTTACTTTAATTTTTTTCAAAATCTATCTTCAGGAGGCATTTTAAACAGATATACCCTGCAAACTTTATGTTCTCTTACCCTTGCCATGAGAAACTTCGATTGTCCATGTGCAGTTTAAAGAATTTGGATAAAAATCAGGAAAGCCTGGTGATAGAATGGTTCCACTTCTCCCATGAATATAGCCACCACACAGAGCTGTACAAAAGAAAGAAATAATAGTAATAAAATAATTACTGATGCTCTGCTTGACCCATTTTTTAAAAATTGAGGAGCATTATTAGGCTCATTAACTTCCTGGGGCCACAAACAAATGCTAACCAACACTGTTACCAATTCAGCTTAAACACACACACATAAACACACACAGAAAGAACACCATGTTGTTTATGTTTTACAAATAATAGGTCCCTGCTGAAATAGAAAAGTTGTAAACATCATCAGAGCAAATGAACTGATTAGGAGCAGGCAGTAGTAATAACACTGAAATGCATATACATCTGCATTAAGGTCTACTCAGAATTGCCAGTGAGCGCCTCATCTCCTTGGCAACCTGAGAGATAGTAAAGAATCTGACAAGACTGTGTCTCAAAAGAGATGATAAGAGAAAACTAGAATATGTGGGTTTTACATTTTAGAGAGGGTAGATTATGCAGAGCACTGATGAGGAAGGCTGTCAAACGTAGCGTCTAGCCAGAAAATGCTGTTCCGGTGGATGGGGTAGGGTGCAAGATTAAATGGGAGAAAGAACCTATGTTCAAATATATACCAAAAGGTATCACAAATAAAATTAGCATACACAGAGACAATAATATAGATCCCTATATTTTCGGATTCTCAGGCCAATCACAAGGATAGTACAAAATGTAGAAACGGGTGTCTTTAGAAATTTCTTTATTTTTCTTTGATCTAGATTTGAGAGCTAAAAAACTGCATTATAAAGCTGTTATACTTATTCTATTCACACACACCCTAAAATTAATAATTCAGGGTGGGTTGTTCAGCAGATTTATCACATTTCTCTTCTTTTGTTTTTAAAGGAAAAAGAGATACACATTACCCCTGCAGACATACTAATTCTTTCAAAACCAAAACCCTGTGAAGATTAGAAGGCTGCTAGGACACTAAAAGAATACTTTCCATGGAATTCATAATAGATTGTTCTGATTTGCATGACACGAGTTGTATTGTTTATATGGGTAAATTACACAGTGTTTGCAAAATTAGATTGTGGTATGTGCCCCATAACTTGCTTTGGTGTGCCTATAACTTGCTTTCCTGCATCTTTCCATTTTTAATACATTAAATATCTGACAATCAGCATTATATGTTGGCATATCTTTTCAGCTTTTGATTGACACGACCCAACATTCTCAAGTAAAGAAGCAATTGTAGTGTGAGAAAAATACACAATAAAATTCCACTTTTAGCGTGCTGGGGGTGGGAAGGGGAATGGTTGTATTATGGCTGGCACGTCATTCTCAATTCGAACTCTGACCTTAAACTAGAAAAATGTAGGGGTACTTTAATTGGGATTGCTTTCAGAAAAGAATAGTGTACCCATACATATTCACTCTCCCCCCGCCCCGTCTCACTCCCCTCCTCCCTCTCTAGCAAAATGCCCCAATTATGGGCAAGAAAGAGGGGCTCGTCCCCCAGTTCTGCAATTCATAACCAAATGTCACCACTGGGAAATGGAGAAATGGGGTTATAACTTCAGTACAGGCTCTGCCTCACATCTTTCTGACACTGTGCTGAGGCTACTGAAACATGCTTCTGTCTGTAAATTCTTCATAACCAAAACAAAGCAGGCAATGCCACCCTCTCACTATCTCTGTCTCAGCTTGTTTGTGTGTGTGTGTAGGGAGGGAGGAAGAGAGGAGATTGCAATCACTGTAGGTTTTAACTAGAAGCATTTGAAAGAGCAGGGTGCTGAGATTAAAGAAACCGAACATTCTAAATTATACAAACTTAGAAAATCTCATAATAAATACAGCCGTGATTTTCAGAACAGCTATAAAGTATGTTAAACAATAAAACATAGCAATCCCATGAGCCATAAATAAAGCAGAAGAAAAATGCAATGTGTCAATAAAACTATCTCAAGAACTATGCCACAGTGTAGTTCAGCACTCTGAACAACATCAGCCCAAGCAGAAACTTTATGATTGAAATCTATATACCTGAAGAAGCACCATGAAAACTGCAATTTTTAGATATTCTGCAAAGTAGAATCACTCTTAGTCATATCTTATTCATAATAAAATGCTTCATAATACTTCAGGTGGAAGTATTTTGCAATATTCAGACAATAAAGAAAAGCCCATTTTGGTCTGTAGTATGTGATGGTTCTCCTGATTCTGTAAGATAATTTTCAAGTTGGTTGGTTCTACAAGATAGCTTTCAAGTTGGTTTTATTACTGTGTTCCGTAGGAATATGTGGTTCACTGACGAGAAGATCATTAACGACAGTTTCATCATTACTTATCTTCTTCTGCAATATGTACATGCGGTTATGTATTCTAGCGTGTGAATACATTTTTTTGCTGTTGTGATTTGTAACCATATCAGTCTTTCCAGACTTTATTGGAGACCTCTCTAGGGAAATTCAAAGGTTTTTAGGAGTTATTCTAAGTCTGGAAAGAAGATCGGCCCGGGGCTCACTCTCGTCACAGTTTCTCAAAATCTTGCATCACCTGCTCTCCACCCAAGTGATGTGTACAAACATTATTATTGTTGTTATTTATTGAATTTATATACTACCTATATGGAGGTAAAATATGCACAAAGTGCTTACATCTTAATAAAAATTACTATTAAAATGCACCATATTAAGGGAAATTGCTTTGCAACAATGTGTCTTTGGGGAACAATTGCATAGGGAAAAATGTGTGTACTAGGAGAAATATGCACAAAAATATGCACTGGTGAATTTTTATGAGAATTTTTTTTACAAAGTAAAAACAGATGTGGAAATGTGAAGAACTCAATTTAAGATGGGAAAAATGAGAAACTGAAAGAAACTGAAAGCAACAGATCTGCCTGTCCTTATCTCCAAGTCTTGGAAAGGAATTTCTTTAATAATATTCTAGCATAAAATGAACACTTCGCGTAGGTTTAGTGTTTCCCATCAGAGTGCTAGAATGGAGGAAGTTGGACCAGCAAAGCATTTCTCTCTTAGAGGTTTCGTGTCCTATGCTGAGCTAGACACACTTAGCACAAAGGTATATTTTCTGCTTTGGAATGTGTCCCAGAAAACCATACATTCATGGGAGCAGAGGAGTAGATATGATAAAGTGAAGAGGAGTTTCAGGAAAGAGCGTAGTGAATAATGCAATTTCTTTCTGTGTGTCCCCCCCCCCCTTTTCCCTACATGAAAAGATGAGATATTACATCTTTTTAAATATAATTTATTTTGCAGAGGTCCAAGAGCAACTATTGTATAGTACGTACCATCGCAGCTAGGTAGTGCATGGTTCCACTGATGATTTCGTTCACACACAAGTGGTTCATCATCACTCAGAGTGTAACCTGGATCACAGCTAAAAGTGACTGTAGATCGGATGCTGAAGTTATTACCACGCCGATGGCCATTCACAGGAATACCTGGGTCAAGGCAGGAATCCGATTCCAGTGTAACACCTGGTCAGAGAAAGGGAAGATGGACAAATATTAGAAGTTCACTGCAGAAGAGCAAATTATGTTGAGCTAAAACTAAAAAGAGAGAGAAAGCACTGAGTTTATAGAGGTTGGAAGCAACCCTTTAAAAAAGAGAGAGAAATGTGAGCAAGATAATTTTGTTACAAGTTATTTAAATAATCTATGCTTCAAAAAGAAGGATACAAAAATGTAATACGAGCAAGTAAGGAGAGGAATTTGACAAGGATATTAAGTAACGACATTGGATAGATGTCGTGATCATTTACTTTCCATTGCCCCCCACGTTGTCTTTCTATATATTTGTACTTTATCTTCTACACAGGGAATGCTAATAAGGACGGTTCTTCCATGGTGTACTCTGCATGCTGTAACCTCCCTTTCTTCCCAGTTGAGACCTCAGAGTACCACCAGGAGCTAAGCAGACTTTGACCTCTGGAGAAAGAGGTGTAATATTTCTGGAATCACTAATGAACGAGAATTGGGACAGGCAAATATGACCTGTGTGTGGCTTGTCTCTTAGAAGCAGCTTTCCTCCAAATGCACAAAACTCCAGGGAAATCTCCAGTCAGGACCAACCTACATGACCTATTGTAGAGAATGACAGATGTTGTAGTCCAAAACACATGCAGGGAACTATGTTGGCTATACCTGATTTAAATATTCTCCCAGCCATTTGGGTATTAAACTTTTCTAAAAAGCACTGGAATGCCTCTGAACATTGTATGGTGCCAACTGTGTGCATCTGAAGTTATGGTTTAGTACTTGGATTAGAGTACCACTGCTGTCACTGAAATAGTTCTCTTTCCTGGTTATGGAGTTATTTTTCCCTCCAGGTAAAATAACTTTTAGCCCCTTCAAATAGCTGTAACTTAGTTTCCATTCCTCAAAAAGTGCTGATGCCTCTCTAAGTGCCAATCTCTGTAAAGCCACATGGTAGTTATTTAAAGCTTAGTATTACTGAAATCATAGATAGCAATCTTTGAAATGATACCCTGCCTAAGCTTTCGTTCTCAAGAGTTGTGTCAATAGTGGCACAATGTTTTCAGCTTTTCATGGTGCAGTGGGTGGCTATTTTGAATCTCAGATGTTTAGCAGTGATAACTGATTCTCATCACAACTGGATCGAGCTTTTGAGTGCTGGATAGGAAAAAGTTATTCAAATATGCCTATGTCAGCAGTACAAAAGAGGAAGCAGGTCCTGTTGTGGACCTGAAATATCTGAATAATTACTGGACAGTCACTAGCAAACCTTTCCTTGGCAAATGGCTTAAGTGGGAGGTTGCTCTAAAACTTCAGACACAGTTGGGTGAGGCCTGAGTTCCCAGTTCCATTTTAACCAGTTTTCAGGTGTGGATTTGGCACTGAAACTGCTTAAGTTGTCCCAGTAAACAACATATTTCAGGACAGAGAGATGGTGTGTAAGCCCCTTGATTTTCCTGGACATCTTGGAGGTTTTTTATACCATCCAGTTCCTACTGAACTGGTTTGCCGTTTAGGTGGTTCATTTCCTACTTGGACAGTCAGTTTCAGAAGATGGTGCTGGAAGACTTTTATTTGACTCTAGCAGCTATGTGATAGAGTCCCACATATTTTTTTGTTGTTCCCCTCTTGTATTTAAACATCTGCATGAGACTGGTGAATGAGGTCATACGGAGGTCTGAGGTGAGGTGTCACGATTATGCTGACAGCGCCTGCTTTTATCTTCTTTTCATAAAAGTAATGCAGGAATTGCACTAAACCACACAACTACTGCATTACGTGAATTTATAGTAATGGGCTCAAAGAGAGCCAATAAACTGGAGCCCAGTCCAGACAAAACAGAGATCCCATTGGTGGATGAAGGGTGGTTTATGTACCAGGCTTCATGGGTTTCAAAGCTTGTATTCAAATGTGCCTCCCTATACACTATGATGTTCAATGGAGGAGGCCCATGTCATCTGAGGTTGAGTGACTACAGGGGAAAATGCTTGCTCGGCGGTGGCACCTCAACTATGGAATGCATTACAGGCGGTGGCAGGGGATGGGGGTCTCCTGCTAAAGTATCAAATAATATTTTGCATCATTTATAAATGTGCTATCATTGCACTATTTCCAGCACAAAGTCAAGACACACCTCTCCACCAAGACTTTCAGATGAGTGGATATTTTCCTTCCTCTTCTACTGTTGGACTCCTATTTTGCTGCTCTTACAATTTTGTTTAGTTTTGCAGTTTAATTTACTGTTTTTAATGAACTGAATTTTGCTTTAAATTGTGGTTTTAATGTAACCTGCCCTGGGACCATTTGGTGGAGGTTGGGCTATAATAAATAAATAACCATACGCACATTGCTATCACGTTGCCCTGGTGTCTGTTTTCAATTCTGCTGACTGCTTTTATGCTGCTCTTTTTGTATTATAATGTCTTAATATTGCTGTAATGCTTTGGTTTACGGTGATTTTAACTTTTTTCCTAAGCAACCATGGGAACTGTTGGGAGGCTATGATATAAACTACTTAAATAAATAAAAAATACACATAGATACTAAAGCCAGTTCACTTTGCACAATATAGAAATACATTTTCATACATAATTTCTCAAAGTATCCTCCTCCCACCTCTTTCTAAACATATGGTAATCTTTGAAATTTCACTGCAAATGTAACAAGTTAGCGACGATTGAAAATGATTAGCAATGATTCATTTGCAGTAGTGAAGTAAAAGAATGTGCATCTTAAAAACTGCAGTGCGCCTCTCACTGAATAACTGCAGCCTTTCTCAAGACAAATGCAATAAAGAATAAGAGTTTAATGTTGAGAAAGACAGCATGGCACCAATGCAAGGGCACTATGTCTTCATTTCAGCACAGTCTCCACTTCCATTGCCAGTATTCTGTACGTCTGAGACACAACCCATTCCTTGTTACATAAAATCCACTCCATGTTTCTCCCTTCACCTCCCTTCTAGTCTGTCTCCAGCAGGAAAAAGGTAATGTTCTTATTGGCTAAAATTGGGAAGGCAGCCAACCTATTTCTGATTTACCTATTTTTAAATAGAATTTTAAATAGAAAATAGTTTTTTTCCCTTTGTCTAAGATAACCTGACCTGAGCCAAGGGAAACCACCCTCATTTGCAACCAATAAATTTGAGGGGTTCTTCCTTGAAGCATGTTTTTGTGGGCAAGGTGGTTGTGAAGACCACCTGCATCACTGCACTCCAGATCACTGAAGGATCCCTGCACTCCATAGAGCCCTGTAGGAGTACTGTTTGATACTTCTCTAGAGAGGCAAATATTGTAGTATTTGCTATGGCAGCAAAAGTGGAAACCTTCTACAGCTAGCTGGCAGGCCACTGGAGGGTGGCACATATTGGTGCTGATAATGGCAGTGGCAGGCCGGCCTATGAGTGCTGCATGGAGAGCATGATGCGCCACTCCTCTCAAGCCACCGGCTACCCCACGCAGCTCACTGTGGCTCATGGCAGAGCTGAGTGTGATTCTCTTCCAGAACTGTAGAGAAACAGCATTCTGTAAACTCCACTTTTCAATCCTAAATTTTCATTTTGTTAGCATGCTTGTTATAAATGGGAAAAGATGAATGCTCTAGTCATTTAAGCGCTAACAATGAAACTACTATCTACTTGTTAATAATGCATAAGGATACAATTGCTGCAATACATCCATATTGGAATGAATATTGGAAATTACCGAGCATGACTCTAGCACTACTTATGACAACAGAAATATGAAAAACTCTACTAGACTAGTTCTATATTATTATGATCACAATCAATATATTTTCACCTAAAGAATTATAGAGTATGAGAAACCTCTTATATTCTTTGGGAATAAATTCACACTTGAAGCCTTCACCACTGTGGGATTTTATTTTACTTGCATTTTCATCTTTCAAAAATTGTAAGCAGGTTCTGACATCATAACCATAGAACGACTTCATAAAAGTCTGCTTCCTGGTTCATGGAAACTACCATGATGTTCAACTCTGGTAATTTTACTTTGTTTCTAAATCAGAATCAAAGTCCCAGTTTAAACTGTGGCTTCTGATTTTGCTTTGGAGGCAAGTTATAGGTTGGTGTAACAATAATTTGTCCCAATTCAGATATCAACAATTACTGTGAACCAGGAAGCAAAGCAAGCAATCTGTGCCCTCTTAACCATTTAATGACTGCAAAATTTATTGCAGGCATCTAGTTAGTTATACCAAATCAGAGAACAGAGGCATGCATCATAATGCAAGCAGAACTCTCGGAAATGAGACTTATTCCACTCTGCACACAAATAAAGAATGCCATGTTCCAACGTGAGGCGCTCCCATGCTCACAGTGAAATTCTGTATTGGGATAAATGTTTTGATTTATTTTTTAATACACACCTGCAGCAATGTATGATAATTGTTTTTTTAATAGTTTTTTATGTTGAAAAGTGCAATTCCAGAAATGTCTACTCAAAGGTATGTCCCATTGAGTTCAATAGAGCTTACTCTCAGACAATAGTATAGGATTGCACACTCAATGTATAATAAGTGGTGCATACCTGATTCCATAAGTACAAGGATTTCCTCTTGTGCCATGGAACCTCTCCTCTCCTCTTCTTGTGCATACCCCATGTTCTCCCCAGATCTACTCCAGAGGGTTGGGGCAACCCCCAGAACAAATTTAGGGGACATGTGGGGAAAGGGGAGAGGGGAGAAGTTACACGACACAAGCAGAAACCCTAACACAGATTAAATTAGTCTGATACCACCCATTTCACTCTTAACCATTCCTATGTTACAGCCATTTACATTTTTTGCTGATTTATCAGGCACTCTGCCAATACACTTCTCATTCCCCACAATACCCACATTCGGTTATTACACTCATTTTAACTGAGAAAAATATCAGACTTACTTTCATAGTGAATCAAGAAACCAACACTTGAACGGCTGTTATCTGTAGTGAACAGGAGATACATGAAATTCCCAGTGCTAATAAGGAACTGTGGTGCTTGTGTGCCATGGTATTCCCCAATTAATGGAGAAGAACTCGTCGGCCCATCTCTGACTTCCAGTGTATCGTAATTTACTTCTGTCTGGAACCTGTAAAAACAGAATGACAAATTGCAACACGTATGACTTCAAAGCTGACATTTCAAAAACAACAACAATCTCATTAGATTGCTTGGGCTTGTTGGTGGAATCCCATGGAACATTTATGCTGCAAAGATTTCTGCTCTCCGAAGGTTATTGCTTACTTCTGGGTAAAAAGAACATAATCCACAGTAGGTAGCAAAATAAATTGAAGTAGGATGAGGCGGGGGCGCTTGCAGGAAAGAAGCAGTGGAGGATCTCTCAGAAGAGGATGGAGTGTTCCTGCCTGTCATAGTAGTCAAATACTAGGGTAGATGGGGCAATGGTCTGGTTATATTTGTGGATACTCCATGTACACAATATTTTACATGCAGGAGAGGGATTTTAGCTCAGTGGTAGTGTCAGAAGGGAGTGTGGATGCTTGCGAAGATAACAGCCCGGACTCCAGCCTCTCTTTTCAGGATTTATTGAGTGCAAACTTATGTACAGTGCAGAAGTTTCAAAACCATGTCTGCCTCAATCGCTAGCAGAATCCGGAAGTGCCTTCTTCCTATTTCCCCTCCAGCAAAGAAAAACTGGAAGCCCCTCTCTCCGTCTTTTTTCATTACGTGGAAAACTAAGCGACGGAAACTGCTTGTTCCCTCCCCTGGTAGCAGTTTTTTGGCTCCGCTCTCTCTTGTCTTCCTTGTCTCCTGAAAACTGCCCCTCCCCAGACTCTGACGAAGTGCAGCTGCTCAACAGAGGAGGAGGCTCTCTGTACGTTCCTGTCTCTCCCCTCCCCTGAAAACAGATCCCTGACAGGTAGGCCTCATGATATGCATGCACTAGGCCTCCAGCAGCTCCAACCAAGAAATTCCAGGTTGCAGAAGGCCTTAGAGATCTACTATCCAGAGCTGACAACACTACTCAGTGTAATATTAGAGCAGTCCAGGGAGGACAGAGGCCCTCATGGAAGAGCTGTGGTGGTTCAGTGGTAAGAGCTTATGCTCTCCATGCAAAAGATACCAGTTTCAATCCCCATCATCTCCAGGTAAAGCTGGAAGAGATCCCATTCTGAAATCCTGGAGAGTAGCTGTCAGCCAGTGTAGATAATACTGAACAAGATGGACTAATGCTCTGACTCGGTATATGGGAGCTTCTTATGTGTTGCCACAATTCTCACACCAATGACATATTATCAAAAGGTGCACTGAAGTCCTTTCTTACCTAACTTTTCATTCACTTCATTGGTTCTTGAATTAGCTGGTGGTGTTGAGCTATTAACTCTTACATATGGAAAATCATTATCACTATGACACACAAAGCAAGGAATAAGAGCGGGGTTATTTAAAGAGGTCAGTGGAAATGGTGGCCCAAGAAGAACCATGGTCCTCTACTCCGTTCCAGTCTAGTTCCCTGTCTCCTGGGAAATAGTGTTTTCCAGTTTAATAACTTTAGATTCACAAAGCCTGACTGAGCATGAAATCATCCTCCAAGGGTCATTTCTTCATCAAATCCACTCAGTTCCCCAGTGGTATATACAGCTTGGCTTCAGTTTTGACTGATGTGCAACACAATCTAATTGCGCCTAAATATTTGTAGATACATTTGACAGCCACTTGAACTAGAAAAATATGAACCTTTTACTGCAGTTTTTGTGTCAAGCCTTTTTCCCTCCTCCTGTTTGCGAAGGCATCACCAAAGGCATTCATGTAGAAACAAAACACTCTCATTGTGTAGCACTGCTAACCTTTTAAACCAGATATGACACATAGTAGAGCTCTATAACGGTAATAAGTTTGGTCTCAAAGGACGAAGGAAAGCTGCAGGAGACCTGCGTTCATATCTAATGTGGAACAGAACTGGGGAAGGGCCGTAACTCAGTGGCAGAGGATCTGATTTGCATGCAGAAGTTCAAAGGTTCATTCCCCGCATTTCCAACTGGGGCTAGGAATGTACTCAGAACAGACACTCTCAGTCAGTAAAGACAATACTGAGATAGATGGACCAATGGCTTCACTCAGTCTGAGGCAGTTACCTATGTTTACTTCGGATAGCAAACACTTTGCAGAAGTCCTGACAAAAATAAGCATGCTTACTTGGATCAAGGGAGCATGATAATGGTGTCGTTTTTTACTACAGATGACTGAAAACAGGAGTTTATGCAAGAAATATTTGTGAAAACAATATATACAACACCCTTGTACATTATATAACAATTAGCAGGCACACATAAATATGAACCTAAACTCACAAATCCCATAAACTGATAAATTGGGGAGGGAAGGAAATACATAATCTTTTAAGGGACTCCCTTATCCAGGCAGTTGAGCCACTGCCAATATATGACAATTTAGTAGAACTGCTAAAACCTTCGTTGGCTAAGACCCCGGTAATGAATAGTAACCATTTCTCTCATAAAAAGTGGTTTGACGAGGAATGTAGACTCTTCAAGAACAACCTATATAACGAATTCTTGGCATATAGGGCATCAAATGACCCCGCACCTAGCAGTCACCTTATGAACCTCAAGAGAAGGTATAAAGCACTATTAAAGGAAAAGAAGCTTGCGGCAGAAAGAAATGATTGGAAGAACCTTCTAAAAGCTGCAGAAAATAGAAATCCCTCCTCCTTTTGGCACCAAATTTCCAAATACCTGGGTAGACCGTTGTCAAGGATAGAACCTCAAATTTCAGCTGACACCTGGGAAAGCTTCTTCTCCGATTTATATGCAGCTCACGCACCCAGCGGAGGAAGGTTAGATTTGGCCCCCTTGCCAGAGTGGGATCCTGTTACCTGCTCTGAAGTGGAAACACTTATAGGCCAATTTGAGGCGGGCAAGGCACCCGGAGACGATCTTATTTCCATAGATGTTATTAAAGCCAATAAGGATTGGTGGTGTCCACCTCTAGCAGCTCTTTTTACTTATATAAACAAAACAGCACAATTTCCTCCAAGCTGGAACTCTGCACTGATTGTGTTAATTCACAAGAAAGGGCCGCGCACAGACCCGGCCAATTTTAGACCAATTAGCCTGCTAAATGTTATTGGGAAGATCTATTCAAGATTTCTACTTAACAAATTAACGACCTGGATGGAAAGCAACAATATCATCGCAGAGGAGCAGGCGGGTTTCCGCCCCGGAAGTTCAACAACAGACCAAATCTTAATCCTAAATCACTTGGCCACCAAGTACGCTGGCAATGGCCTAAAAGCCCTCCACGTCGCCTTTATAGACTTTAAGCAGGCCTTTGATCTAATTCCCAGGAACCAGCTATGGACAAAATTGGCAGCGACATCTATCGACCGCCGCCTTCTCTTGCTGATTATTAATTTGCATACAAATACCCTCTTGAGGATTAGGATAGATAGTAAGGGGCTAGTCTCCAATCCGGTTGCCACCACTAGGGGGGTAAGACAGGGCTGTTTGCTTGCCCCTGCTCTGTTTAACTTCTATATTAATTCGCTAGTGGTGCATATGGCAAATGCTGATTTCCATCCACCAAAACTGGCAGGACGAGCCTTAAATGTCCTACTGTATGCGGACGATGCCGCCCTATTAGCTACCTCCCCCATCGGATTAAGGAGGATGCTTCGAGCTCTTCATGAATATGAGACCCAACACGAGCTCCAATTAAATTATGCCAAGACCAAAATAATGGTCTTTGCTGCTCGACCGAAACCTAATTTATGGTCAATTAATGGTATTCCTTTAGAGCAGGTCAGTTGCTTCAAATACCTGGGTCAGGTTGTAAGATCAAATAGGTCCTTCCTGGCGCACAGAGAATACATAGCCTCGAACGCATCCAAAGCAGCCCTGGCGATTAGAACCCTGTACTCCAAGAAACAGGCACAGACTGTCAATGTTGCCTTACGTCTCTTTAAAATGAAAGTCCTCCCTCTTCTGCTGGTGGGCATTGCCTTGGGCTCACGTAGGGATTTTGAAAAACTGGAATCTATCCAAACCCAATTCCTCAGGGCCATACTCAGGATCCCCCCCTCCGTGGCAGGCGCGATCATGAGATTGGAAACCGGTTGCCAAGCCTTTAGGTATGTGGCCCTGAAAGCGAAGCTATGGCTATGGCTCAAGCTCTGTTTCAGACCGGTGGGTTTGGCCCCCTTGATTCTGAGGGATAACTTTAAATCTCCATGGGAAGGGGAGATAGTGGAGGAAGTGCAGAAGTGTGGGTTGTCCTCCCTTTATATAGAGTCCATGACGTATAGCCACGCAAAGGCGGTGATCGCGCAAAGATTAAGGGATATTGCCAGACAGGAGGACATAGCCCGTGTGAAACCTGGGTTGTTTCTGGGGGAGCAGTTGTATCGGGCTGCCCCAGCTCGCTACCTGGCGGATATCCACTACGTGGAATACCGCAGACTATTTACTGCGGCTAGGCTGAATGTTCTTGACTCGGCGGTCCTGAAGGGAAGATATGGAGGAGTTCCATATGACCAGAGATTATGCCACTGTGCATTGGGTGAGGTAGAATCCACAGAGCACATTTTATTGAGCTGTCCCTTCTACAACGATTTAAGACAGTATCTTATAACTCCATACTTACCCCAGCTCAGTTCCCGACAAAGAGGAATCCAGACAGCATATCTGCTAAATAAGTCTTCTGGGAAAACAACCTTGGCAGTGGCTAAATTTCTTTTCCTGGCACTCAAGCGTCGGAAACGTATAACTGAATGCTTTGATGTGGGTTATCTGTGAGAGGTCTATTTCTGTGGCCCTACCTTACCTATGTATCTCCTATGATGTTATAGTTTATAATTATTGTGTAATGTTTTAATTCTGACTATCGGTCGAATAAAGAAATTGATTGATAATCTTTTAAGGCTTTTTCCAGAAATAATGTACATTGTATTATGTCCATATATTAATATACAACTGAAGCACACAAACACATGAAACCTAGTAAGTTTCACCGAAAACAAAATACAAATATAATCAGTCTTTGAGGCAAAACTGTACTAGATAACATAATTAGAAATGTAACCAATCATATACAGGATGAGTCTTTTAAAAGAGGCCCCATGGAACATGTGTACTCTGTATCCACGGGGCCTATTTTAAAGGACTCACCATATATATATATATATATATATATATATATATATATATATATATATATAAAAACTATGTTCATTTATTTGACTGTAAGTCGTCACACAGTACATAAAATTAGGCTGCATAACTGAAATCCTGAACAGAGACTGATTAAGACTGCAAATCTAAACACACTTCCACTGGATACAGTGAGACTTATTACTGAATAAATATGAAAACCATTGTGCTATAATCCTATTGATTAGATGGTATTTGATGCTAAAATGATCATTCCATCAGGGCAACAGCACCCCTTCCCCCGCTCCTCCCACGCACTGTTCCAAAGGACCTTGTGAACTATTCACAGGTGAAGAACTAATGTATATCCAACCTCCATGATTACATTCAGGATGCTGGAACTCATCCCATCAAAAGTTATGCTCTGCAAATATTCTCTAACCCCTCCATTCTTCCAGAGGCACTCTTTAACAAATTCATTTACATATATTCAACTTCAGATGTGTAAACTATCTTGATTTTTCAATGAAAGAACATCATGGTGTCCAGCCTCAAGCTGACACTTCTTGATTATTTAAAATAATTTGGGTTTGTAAGATATATTTGATTTGGCAACATCAAAACCACAGCAGTGGGTTAGAGTACCACTGGTTTCAGTACAGCCAGATATTTGTAAATTGTTCACCCACATCACATAATTCCCTTTTACCACCGTAAATCAATTACCCAAGGCATCTCTTTCACCACCTTTGTGAAGAATGAAGGCTTATTACAACTGTGTTCTTAAGAATAAGGTGGTTGTTAAAAGCATTCAAAATATATAATTACCCAGCAACATGAAATTGACCCAGGTTATTCTGTTAGTTATACAGAACTCTGTGTGGTGGATAGTTACACAGAACTAATGTTGGATTAGACCAAGGTTTATCTAAACCAACATTCATAATTAAACAGCAGCTAGTCGGATGCTACTCAGCAGGAAATTCCCTGGTGTGTTCCCTGCATCTGATATTTAGGAATACACAGCTCCCCTATATGATAGCTTCTTTTAGCAATTATAGAGAATTACTGTCCACATTAATGCAAGGCTGAAGTTGGTGTCACAGAAATCTCTGTTGCTTTCAGTGCCAGAATGGAAATGTAGCCCCTGAGGCTATCATTGTATCCCAATGTTTTCCCAAAGATAACTCTCAAGGGTTAGACAAAAATAATAAAGCTTTTCGGGGGGGGGGGTGCTATGTTTATAAGCAAGGTGACCAAAATAAGTTCCCCTTGTTTTTTGAAAGAAAGGGGAAAAGCTTTGCCATCACATTTCTTTACCAAAAATGAATCCCTGCAAATGATTCTACACCATTCTGTTTGAATGGAGAAGGGATGCTACAGGGCTGTCCCATGACCCCCGCCACACAAAACAGATGAAATGTATTATTCATGTAGTTATCAAAAACAATATTTTTTTAAGAGGGGAAATCAAAGCGCTAATGCCCATAACTAAATGCTGAATAGTTACAGAAGCATCTACATAATGACTGTGGATACCATATAGACTGCTGCTAAGTTCAGGCATTAACTCAAACCCAGACTGTTCATTAATCCTCTTATATCTCTAGAAACAATAAGTTCACCACTCTAAGACAAAAACTCAGCCACCCTTGCAGTTACGCCCAGGTTAATGTCAGATAGAGTCTGATATTTTCATTGTGCCGTGATGTTAGACCACTGAAAAAAGGGGATAGCACATTTGTGTAGCTGGTTGGACAGTAGAAAAGAGTATGTTCTACACTGTCCGGCACATTCAAAAAACACCCACAATGTCTATCATTTCTGGGAATTTTTAAAAACAAAAGCTGAGGGGGGAAAGTTCAATTAGGCTAACATAAAGGCCCTGCGTTTCAACTGGAATTATTAATTTTGAGATATAAATGACCCTGTGAACTGTTTTATTTAAACCATAGAACTTGGGGGAGCAAATTATATGTACAGCTTACTCGACATTTTGTTTTTCAATGTCCCTTAATCTGGTTTGAATATTGCGATAAATATATTGCTCACCTGAATTATACAAGAATAAGAATAATAATAATAGTAACAGTAACAGTAATAGTAATAGTAATAAGAATAAGAATGTTACTATTTATACCCCACCCATCTGGCTGGGTTTCCCCAGCCACTCTGGGCAGCTTACAGCACTTTTTTTTGGTAAAACATTTTTTTGTAAAACAAAACAGGGTTGCCGTCTGATTTTCTACAGGCAGATGTTGGCTACCCCTGGTTTACAAGAAAGTGTAGCGACAATGCCTTAAAAGAGGGATGGGGAAGCTGTGGCCGTCTAGATGTTTATGAGGTATTTTTATACCACCTTTCTATGACTACACACAAGGCAGTTTAGAATTTTCAATTAATCACATATAATCTGATAGACCTAAAAAGGGGGAAAGGGATAGAAAGGGAAGTGAGAAAGATAAGGCAAGGTCAGGAATGGTACCAATCATTACGTAATGTTAGACAACTGTTAAGGCGACCAAACTGAGTGGCCACTGAAGGAGAGCGTGGAACCAAACTGCAGTCAGCCCAACCAGGCCTTACGATTTCATTTCTGCTGCAGCCAGATGGAGTGGCTGCTAATTCTGGGAGTGCAGGAATCACATAGTAATTGGTCCCAGGCCTTGTCTCATCTTTCATTTGGATGCAACATGGTGGAATGGGTAGTAAGAGACAGCTGGGCAAGGTTGTTGGACTCTAATTCCCATCAGCCCCAGCCAGCCTGGCCAATGGTCAGGCATGATGTGTGTTGTAATTCAACAGCATCTACACTGTTACCATGTCAAACAATTGCAACATTCAGCTGCGGATCTGTTTTTCAGATACTCACTTATCAAATGTGATCTTTATAGAGTGCCCTTGCTTTGCCTCAATTACCCATTCACAGTTTAACGAGTCTTTGTAGTAACCTGGCCATCCTGGTGGCAAGATAACGCCACTAGATGCTGTCAGGTGGCCACCGCAAGGTGCTGGAAGAGAAACAGAAAGATACAATCAAATTGGTAATCCCAACTGAGAAATGCTATAAATCACATTGCATAAAATTGCTCAACTGCAACTTCCAGCATGCCTTATCACAACCAGAAAGTGCAGAATATCCTTCAGTGTTGAACACATAAGGCACTCTTAAGTGTTAATTCTGACGCTCTGTACTTTCACTTAACCACTCCATATTCCTGCTTGTGGTTGCACCAATTCACCTGCTCCATATATTGGCTAAGCTGCCTGGTGCTATAAATTTGTTGTGCCCTGGCAAGCCCTGTCTCTCCCCCGCCCT
Source organism: Podarcis bocagei (assembly GCF_964188305.1). NCBI lineage: Eukaryota > Metazoa > Chordata > Lepidosauria > Squamata > Lacertidae > Podarcis > Podarcis bocagei. The sequence goes on along the minus strand of NC_138127.1, from coordinate 8,449,824 downwards.
CTCTGTACCATAAAAGGTAAAGGTACGCCTGCCCGTACGGGCCAGTCTTGACAGACTCTAGGGTTGTGCGCTCATCTCACTCTAGAGGCCGGGAGCTGGCGCCGTCTGAAGACTCTTCCGGGTCACGTGGCCAGTGTGGTGTAGTGGTTAAGAGCGGTAGTCACGTAATCTGGGAAACCGGGTTTGTGTCTCCGCTCCTCCACATGCAGCTGCTGGGTGACCTTGGGCCAGTCACACTTCTTTGAAGTCTCTCAGCCCCACTCACCTCACAGAGTGTTTGTTGTGGGGGAGGAAGGGAAAGGAGAATGTTAGCCGCTTTGAGACTCCTGAAGGGGAGTAAAAGGCGGGATATCAAATCCAAACTCTTCTTCTTCTTCAGCGTGACGAAGCTGCTCTGGCGAGCCAGCACCAGCGCAGCACACGGAAACACCGTTTACCTTTCTGCTATAAAGCAATACCTATCTATCTACTTGCACTTTTAAGGGTGCTTTCGAACTGCTAGGTGGGCAGGAGCTGGGACCGAACGACGGGAGCTCACCCCGCCACGGGGATTCGAACTGCCGACCATGCGATCGGCAAGTCCTAGGCGCTGAGGTTTTACCCACAGCGCCACCCGCGTCCCTTCTCTGTACCATAATGAAGGCAAAATGTTGTTCTATTATTGCACATCTAGTATAAATGGCAGCTGTTGGCCTAGCAGCACCAATACAATATTGGCTGGGATACCAGCACAGAGTCTTAAAACAATTAGGTCATAAGCACACCTTATATTTAAAGCACATGGCTTCCCCCAAAGAATCCTGGGAAGTATAGTTTACTCCTCAAAGAGCTTCTATTCCCAGCAGTCTTAACAAACTACAGGTTCACAGGATTCTTTGAGGTAGCCATGTGAGGTAGCCAAGTGGATGTGACCTTAGTTGTCTGCATAGCAGCTGAGTGTGTGCAAGTGTGGTATAATGAATGTTAGACTTATACCAGGAATATTTATGCTCAAATCCCTACTCAGGCATGAAATCTACTGGGCGACCTTAAGCCAATCAATCTTCCAGCCTAACCTAAGCCACTCATATGAAAATTTTGGTTTTGTGGAAAGGAGGGATAAAAATTTAACATATAACAAAGAAATTATGAAATTATACAATGAAATTTATATAATCCAGCACAAAATGCATTTTATGTAAATCCTGTGGCTTCTAAACCAGTCTTCTTGAGTGATCATTTTTTAACAGGCTGCGTGGCATTGCTATTTCTCTCATTGAAGTAGGCCATTGCTTCATAAATATTCCTATTTCATGTTAAATGCACTGCATGTAAGCTCGTAGGCAGATACACCAGCTGGTGTAAGTAAAAGAGCACCCAAATCCTATTACAGTTCACACTAGATGAAATCTGTTAAAGTTAGATTTATTAACACGGAGAATATTCAAAAGCAGATGTTAGGCCACTCAATCTATTTGTTAATTGCCACCCATATTCAGCATGCCAACTAGCAGAAGAGGAGAGGTTGTATAGTTGGGAGGCGAAAGGCAAAATTTCCCAGTGTTGCTTTTGATTTCATGACTTAAATCAGCCAAATAATCACAGAATCCTCTGGACATGAACCTACATTTTAGCTGCATGTCAAGGTTAGCCAATGTTGAGCCCTTCAGATGTTGTTGGACGCCAAGTCCCACCATTCCTGACAACTGCGCATGCTGGCTGGGACTGGTGCATGTCCAACATCTAGAGGGCACCATTTTTGTTGTCCCTGCTGTATATCAAGTCATTTATTAAAATAGCGGTCCTATGCATGCTTACTCAGAACTGTATTCAACAAGACAAGCATCATTATGATTGCAGCCTAACCCACTTTTATCTCTAGATACAATTTGTGAGAGTCTATAGAAAACTAAAGCATTGCTGCCTTTAACATTTGTGTATGCATGCGCACACACATCAACAGTAATTAATATTCTCTAACTCCACATATTGTCATTGATGCTCCTATGGCTGTGGTTCTTCTTGTGGGAAGTCAATGTTGTGCTCAGTTTTTTCCAAGTACAATGGCCCAAACATTTCTATGCCAAGCAGATAAGTCTAGATATTCCAGGGATTTCCATCAACTACTGATCACCATGCAGCAAACAACAAATAACATACCAATTGCTTACATTTAATATTATGGTTTTCTTGCTCAAATACTAAGATCCGAAACAATTCTAGAGTTAAGATATTGTGTCCCCCTCTTGGTGGATGCCTGTCATTTCTCTCTCTCTTTCTCTCTCTGAGTTTTATACTGAGTCTTTGATTTTTTTATTTTATTGCTGTCTTTATTACCTTAATATTAACAGTATACATAATATCTAAAGAAAATCAGTATGTGCATTCTAGAGCACGGTCAAATCCTTACCTTCACATCTCGGAACAGTTGAACTCCACACAACATTTCCATCCTGCATAACACAAGTTATGGTCTCTGAGCCCTGGGTTTTCACAAAGCCATCGTCACAATGAAAAGAAACAGAACTTCCTAGAAGGAATCTGTCTCCAAAGCGCTTTCCGTTTATGGGGATTCCTGGATCATGACACTCATTCTGACCAAATGCTGAGCGCCAAAGGAAATAAAAAGTGAAGCCAATTAATTAATTGGTTGTAAGTATATTTGGATGCATGATTCAAAACAAGACAACTAGTCTCCTTAACTGACCTATCTTTGGGCTTACATGATTCTTCAGTGATTATCTGACTACCTGCAGTCAACCATGTTCAAAATGTATGAGCATTTTGATTTTTTCAGTGGTGACATATGTTTTTGAGTCAAACAGAACTACTGAGATCAGTATTAACTTTGTTTCTAAATATCCCAGCTCAGCTAGAGAGCATGCATGTGGGGAAATGCTTAATTCCATCATGCATTTTAATTTTTAATTTAATTTCTTTTTCATGTGCACATTACAAAAAAAAATATTACAACCCCAAAATTAACATGCAGTGATTAGTAATGATAGCTTTGGACACCTTTATGTTCAAAGGGATTATACCTCTGCATACAAGCTGCTAGAGGGTGAACAGCAAAAAAGCAGTAACCTGCACACAGTTCTTCTGAATTTTCTGAAAACATCTGCCTGGACACAAGACTCAGACTAGATAAAACAGATAGCTGCTGTTGACTCCAACCATCTCTGATTACTAGCAGTGCTGGCTGGGGCTAATGGAATCATAAAATTGTAGAGATGGAAGGGTCATCTTGTCCAACCTCTTGCAACGCAGGACTCTTTTGCCCAATGTGGGGCTTGAACCCACAACTCTGAGATTAAGAGTCTCACGCTCTACCATCTGAGCTATCTGACCATCAACACCTGGAAGTGCACAGTTTCCCTATCCTGATTTAAACTAACAAATGCTTAATGATATTTCTGAAAGACATTGTGCAGTCAAAGTCAAATGCTTTTAAAGCCCTAATTATTTTGTTGGGTTTGTTAAGCATGTACTTCAGCTCTCTGAAGCCTAGCTCTTAAAAGTGCTTATTCTTAGCCGCATAATGCCCATTGTGTTTAGTATACAACTCAGAGAATGCACACTTACTCGTGTATGATATATTGAATCCTCTTCCTGTAGTGGAATGATCCGACTGAAATTCAAGACGTACTATGTGCCCATTGCTAGCTATTTGGGAAGGCACATCATTGCCAGAAAAAGTACCGAGTGCTGGTAAGTCAGAAATCCCATCATCCTTCACTGTCAGGTAATCAAACTGAGGCTCTACATCAAAGTCATTGAAAATAAGATGTATTCTGCTTCCTGGTTCTGAAATTATCAACCATACACAATTCATGTTGTTTCCATACTCCTCAGGGTAGTTTGGTGAAAGTATAATTCCTGAAGGTGTTGTGAAGTTGAAGAAACATGAGACTATTAAAAAAGAGAAAATGAAACACTTTGAACGATGCATGTGTTAAAAATACAAATTCTAAAAGGCATCATGTCTAGGCTATACCTCCTGAAAAAATGAAATGTTTTCCATTGTTGTAGGGAAAAGTCCCACCTAAAAAACAAAGCCTGCAGTTGTGACTTTGCTGCCACATTTTCATTTGGGGGATCTTTTTTTAAAAAAACACAACACTATATATATATAGTGTGTGTGTGTGTGTGTGTGTGTGTGTGTGTGTGTGTGTGTGTGTGTGTGTGTATATATATATATATATATATATAGTGTGCGTGTGTGTGTCATTTTGTTATATATATATATATATATATATATATATATATATATGCTTTCGTAGATTTTCACGGGTACAGGAATGCAGGTTTTGGTGTCTTCGGGTGTCTTCCCGTGTAAGAGTTGGGGTGTCTAGGCGACGTTTCGACGAGGTCTCACTCGTCATCTTCAGGCTGGTGCTTTCGGCTTCTTGTTACTGGAACAGAGCAGGATCTCAGTGTTTGAGTTCCTATAAATACTGTTGAGGGGGTGTGGTGTATAGCCTCCAACGTTCTGGGCAGAGAGGAGGTTCCCAGGTTAGTGTGCCTTATCTTCTTTTGTTCATTAATTACTTGAGGGATATCTTGAGTGATTTCTTGAGTGATATTCTGAGTACCACTTAGGAGGGTCATTAGGTGTGGATTAGTTGCTAAAGCTTTCGTGTCTTGACCTCTTGAGCTTGTGAATAGTTTTTCTGAGAAGATGGTTGTACTGCAAATAGTTGTGCTCTGGCTTGGCTTCGTGTATAGGGGCGAGCTGTGGTTTTGTGCCCTGTGCCAGCCAGATCTGTGTAGGGATTGCAGGGGGGTGCAGCATCCGGAGGTGCCACTATGGTTTGGTTACTGGATGGTGTCTGTAATTTATCTGTGGAGAGGGTCTGGGTTTGGGTCTGGTGTGGTTGATTGGAGATGGCGTTCTGTGTGCCTCTGGTTCTGGTGTCGGTTTTTGTGGGGAGGGCTAATTTCCAGATGTCTGGCAGGCGGGACGTGTCGTCACGCTTGTTCATGTTGTGAGGGTGTTTCTCTATCTCGATGGCTTCCATGATTATTCTCTTGTGGTGATGTTCCATGTTAAAGAGCAATTTGGAATCTGCAAAATTAATTTCGTGTCCTGTTTCTTTCATGTGTTGGTAAAGAGAGGAAGTTTTTTCTTCTTTTTTGACGGCATTCTTGTGTTCTGCGATACGTGCATTTATTCGTCTGTTTGTTTGTCCAATGTACGTGGCTGGGCAGACTTTGCAGGGTATTTCATAGACCCCTTGGTTTTCTAGCTGGATTTTATCTTTGGGGTTTCTGAGGATATTGGCTATTTTTTGGTTGGTGCAAAAGGCTGTTTTGATATTGTGTTTATGGAGGATTTTGCTAATTTTATCTGTAGTGCCCTTGATATAAGGAAGGAGGGCCATGCCATTGTTTTCTTCTGTGTCTTGGTTTTTGGGGGGTGTTTCTTTTTGGTTACAAACTCCTTCCAGTTCATAGAAACAATAAAGAAGCAAAACCTACATCCCGATGACCTACTTGTGAGCTTCGATGTTGTATCTCTCTTCACACAAGTGCCCATTAATGAAGCCTTGACAGCCATTCAAAACAAATACAATCCCCCCGAATACATCCTGGACCTGACCAACCACTGCCTAACCAACACGTACTTCATCCACAATGGACAAAGATACAAACAGATAGAAGGAGCACCTATGGGATCACCCCTCTCTCCGGTCATCGCAAATCTGTACATGGAACACTTTGAAACCAATGCTTTAGACAAGTCAGAACACAAACCCAAACTTTGGCTCAGATATGTTGACGACACCTTTGTAATTTGGCCACACGGGAAGGAAAAACTAGATAGCTTCCTCACACATCTCAACAGCCTACACCCCAAAATACAATTCACTATGGAAATAGAAGCCAACAACCAACTTCCCTTCCTTGACGTCCTAATCTACAAAAAACCTGATGGCTCCCTAGGACACACTATCTACCGGAAAAAAACACACACCAACCGCTACTTACATGCACAATCACACCACCACCCTGCACAAATAAACTCCGTAGCCAAGACTCTCATCTCCAGAACCAAACGCCTGGCTGACAAAGACCACTTGACAACTGAGTTACAGAATCTCTCAAATGTGTTAATCGCCAACGGATACCAGCAAAACAGGGTTACGAAGCTAATCGATTAGCTTCGTAACCCTGTTTTGCTGGTATCCGTTGGCGATTAACACATTTGAGAGATTCTGTAACTCAGTTGTCAAGTGGTCTTTGTCAGCCAGGCGTTTGGTTCTGGAGATGAGAGTCTTGGCTACGGAGTTTATTTGTGCAGGGTGGTGGTGTGATTGTGCATGTAAGTAGCGGTTGGTGTGTGTTTTTTTCCGGTAGATAGTGTGTCCTAGGGAGCCATCAGGTTTTTTGTAGATTAGGACGTCAAGGAAGGGAAGTTGGTTGTTGGCTTCTATTTCCATAGTGAATTGTATTTTGGGGTGTAGGCTGTTGAGATGTGTGAGGAAGCTATCTAGTTTTTCCTTCCCGTGTGGCCAAATTACAAAGGTGTCGTCAACATATCTGAGCCAAAGTTTGGGTTTGTGTTCTGACTTGTCTAAAGCATTGGTTTCAAAGTGTTCCATGTACAGATTTGCGATGACCGGAGAGAGGGGTGATCCCATAGGTGCTCCTTCTATCTGTTTGTATCTTTGTCCATTGTGGATGAAGTACGTGTTGGTTAGGCAGTGGTTGGTCAGGTCCAGGATGTATTCGGGGGGATTGTATTTGTTTTGAATGGCTGTCAAGGCTTCATTAATGGGCACTTGTGTGAAGAGAGATACAACATCGAAGCTCACAAGTAGGTCATCGGGATGTAGGTTTTGCTTCTTTATTGTTTCTATGAACTGGAAGGAGTTTGTAACCAAAAAGAAACACCCCCCAAAAACCAAGACACAGAAGAAAACAATGGCATGGCCCTCCTTCCTTATATCAAGGGCACTACAGATAAAATTAGCAAAATCCTCCATAAACACAATATCAAAACAGCCTTTTGCACCAACCAAAAAATAGCCAATATCCTCAGAAACCCCAAAGATAAAATCCAGCTAGAAAACCAAGGGGTCTATGAAATACCCTGCAAAGTCTGCCCAGCCACGTACATTGGACAAACAAACAGACGAATAAATGCACGTATCGCAGAACACAAGAATGCCGTCAAAAAAGAAGAAAAAACTTCCTCTCTTTACCAACACATGAAAGAAACAGGACACGAAATTAATTTTGCAGATTCCAAATTGCTCTTTAACATGGAACATCACCACAAGAGAATAATCATGGAAGCCATCGAGATAGAGAAACACCCTCACAACATGAACAAGCGTGACGACACGTCCCGCCTGCCAGACATCTGGAAATTAGCCCTCCCCACAAAAACCGACACCAGAACCAGAGGCACACAGAACGCCATCTCCAATCAACCACACCAGACCCAAACCCAGACCCTCTCCACAGATAAATTACAGACACCATCCAGTAACCAAACCATAGTGGCACCTCCGGATGCTGCACCCCCCTGCAATCCCTACACAGATCTGGCTGGCACAGGGCACAAAACCACAGCTCGCCCCTATACACGAAGCCAAGCCAGAGCACAACTATTTGCAGTACAACCATCTTCTCAGAAAAACTATTCACAAGCTCAAGAGGTCAAGACACGAAAGCTTTAGCAACTAATCCACACCTAATGACCCTCCTAAGTGGTACTCAGAATATCACTCAAGAAATCACTCAAGATATCCCCCAAGTAATTAATGAACAAAAGAAGATAAGGCACACTAACCTGGGAACCTCCTCTCTGCCCAGAACGTTGGAGGCTATACACCACACCCCCTCAACAGTATTTATAGGAACTCAAACACTGAGATCCTGCTCTGTTCCAGTAACAAGAAGCCGAAAGCACCAGCCTGAAGATGACGAGTGAGACCTCGTCGAAACGTCGCCTAGACACCCCAACTCTTACACGGGAAGACACCCGAAGACACCAAAACCTGCATATATATATATATATATATATATATATATATATATATATATATATATATATATATATATAAACACATCATAGCATATAGTTCTCACCTTTTGCAGCTGGTTATAAAACAACTACAGTATTCCTAAATTAATTAATACTCTATGCAACTTCAATAAGTTCATTATGACTATTTTGCAATATTGTCCACTCTAAATACATGTTCTACAGGGCATGGTCAATTCCTTTAGGCATGTTTTAATTAAGAAAATATTATATTGAAAGCACTAGCATATATATGAAAGAGGTCAGGTATAGTAAAATAGAACTAAGTGATAGAATCAGAGAACTGTAGAGTTGAAAGGAGTCCTGAGGGTCATCTTATCCAACCCCCCAACGAAGGAACCCTGCCCACAGCATCTCTGGGTGGGCTTGAACCACCAACCCTTTGGTTAACAGCCAGACACACTGACCCATCATGCCACCTATGGTATGCTGCATGCTGTTTCTAAAGGTAACGGAAGGTCAAGAAAGAAAATGAATTGTAACTTACAAACACAACTGGGTTTATTGCCGGACCACTGGTTATTCTGCTGGCATGTGATCATTCTCTCTCCCACAAGTTCAAAGGCCGCTTGACATTCAAAAGTAAGTGTGTCTCCGTGTAGAAAACTATTGCCAGTCCTCTTCCCGTAGGACGGAATCCCAGGATCACCACAGCCGCCTTTCTCTATTTCTATAGAATTGGAGGTAAAACAACTGGCAGAATTAAAATTAGCACTCTGCATGCACACAGAGACACTTGCTTCACTAGTGATTACTTAACCATTACATTGTTGAATATTACTTTATTTTATATAAGTCATTCCATTTTAAAGTTCTGTTTTATTATGATGTTCTGTATCGGATCAGATTATTATAAGGTTATGTTCATTGTTGTGTATTTTGTTGTTGTAAACCGCATTGTGCATAGTAATTTGGAGAGGCAGTACACAAATTAAAAGTAAAATGAAATGAAATGGGTTCTTTAAAAATGAAATAAAATACTGTGTCTGATTCTAGGTACCATATTTTAAGAAAGGTGGAGGCACTGGGAATAGATTCAGAAGAGAGCAATGAAGATGGGTCAGGGATGTGGAAAACAAGTTCTGTGAGGAAAAGTTGAAGAACTGGGTATGTTATGCCCAGAGAAGAGAAGACTGGTGGGGAACATCATGCCTTATACTGGGTAAGACCCTTGGTCAACTTAGCTCAGTTTTGGCTACACTGACTAGCACAGCTCTCCAGGATTCAAGCAGAGGTCTTTCTCAGCCCTATCCAGAGATGCCAGGCATTGAACCTTGGCCTAACACATTCAAATCAGAAGCTCTACAGCTGAACCACAACCCTTTCCCAGACTACACCACTCTTCTAATGCCTGAGAGTCCAGAGGAAGGACTAGATCTGATGAGCTTGTTAGACAGGAGAAACTTCTGAAGGGTAAGAGAAGTTTGACAATGGAACAAATTAAGTTCCTCCTGAGCTTGTCTAATGTAGACTTTATATGAATACTACATCTAGCATAAAACACTGTTTGAAATAATAGCAACAATGATAACCGTTTCTGTTGTTTTGCTAACCTACTTATACTGGCAATACAAACTTCACCCCCTCTAGGATTATTTTTTGTACTCATTCCATCTCAAACTTCTTTTGATCTAAGTGATTAGAACTGCAGGAACTTTCTGAAGTTTGAGAATGCACTATGAAGTTCTTCAGCTCGGATTTAACATCAGCTTCCTCTGGTTTGCCAATAATATTAACATAAATCCTATTCAATTGTTTCCTGCTTTCATGTACTCTGTTTGGCGGTTCAGGCAAAAAGACCTTTTTATCTTGTTTGTAAACCAGCAATATTTACCATCTTTGGGGACTTATTATCTTCTCAGTGTAAATAGAATGACAAGATTAAACTCCCCCACAAACTGGGATGAGATGATCATACACTTCTGAATTTAATCAAAGTCTTTCTGCACCACAGCTTTCTTCCTTCAAGGGAAGAACTGTGGCAGTTTTGAAGAAATATATGCATGTTACAAATAACAAAAATTACAAGAAATTCTATAGATATTGGGCATTAGATTTGAAGAATAGGGAATTCTAGGTTAAAGGTTTTCATGCTTTTCTAAGGTGTAAAAACATATGGGAGACAGAAATAGTACACCTATAACAAGCTGTTACAATACAATTAAAATTTAATACATTTTGGACCAATAATCCACAGTTTCCATTTAAACCACTACAATTATGAGTATGACAAAATGGCTGAAGAAATAATCACCTATCTGATCATGCATAATTGGGAGGCAGGGAGCAGAACGGCAACTGAAGACCTGGCCATGGATATGTGTTTTGATGGAGGTGTGAAAGAGGGCATAGAAGCTGCATAAGACTATGTCTTCAGGATCATGAATGACTGAATAAAGCAAGACCTGTGATCATACAGAAAATGTGGGAATGGGACCAGCTCATCTTTGTAACGTGAAATGGCTACAGTGTCACAAGGCACCCAATATTTCAGATCCCTAAAGTAAATGAGGAGCAGGAATGACAGGCGTTAGTCAAATCTCCCAATCTACAGCCTGCATTGGACTGCTTCTACTTTGGTTGTTTGCACAAGAGCCAGTACTTTATGCACATGCAGAACTATTCATTTATCTTGTGAATTCATTGTGCAAACCCCTAACCTCAAGCTATCACAGGATTAAGAAATGTAGCCACTGCTAAGCAGCTGTGTTTTAGATGCTACCAAGAAGCTTCCTTCCATATATGAATTGCTCTAGTTGTATTAGGGGCACCCAGGGAAAAAAATGTGTAAAAAGCAACTGAACAACAATCTATGTAGAGGGTGAATCTGTGGTTATTCCAATTACACAGCATCAATACTAATTGCAGTTCAACACATAAACAGTGAAGAGAAAGCCTATTAAAGTATACGATCAACACAGAATAAACAAAGAGTTTTATGGTACTTTAAAGGCTAACAAATTTATCATAGAACAAGTTTTCCTGGACTAGAATCCAATTCATCAAAAGCTTGTTGGCATGAAGGGAGAAAAAGCCTGCAAAAGGTGGAGTTAAATGGCAATGAAATACAAGAAGTAGCTTGTAACGATTCAATTAAGAGTTTAAATATATGCAAAACAAGTATAGTGACCATTAATAATAGCAGCAATTGGTTCCAACACAATCATCTTAGCATTACTAATAAATTCACATCTGTACTGTAGTGGAATTTTTTTTATATAGACTGATAACTCTTGTCATTAGTTATTATTTAGCCACTACACACTAGAGTTTCCCTGTGAAATTCTTCTGTTGGAGAATGGCAACTTGCCACTGGCACTGCCTTTCAGAAATGGGAAATTGCCAAGACTGCCATTCTGCAACAGAATGGCTGTTGTTCTTGCTGAATCTGAATTAACGGGACCACCCTCCCGGAAGGTGATCGACACAGTGGTGTTTGTCAAAAACCAAAAGAAAATAGTTAATAGGATACTTGACAGCTTAAGTGTTATAGGAAGAATATCTGTTATTTTAGCTTTCCTTTTATGTTTCTCTGAACAATGTAAAGTACTACAATTCCACAAATGCATGGTATGTGTCTACCGAAGTGAAATGTTACAGCTACTCATCTCCCTCCTATCACTTAGAGAATATGAGAGTACCATTTTTCATGCTCAGTTTTAGCTCTGTCCAAATTATTTATAAGCACCACTGGAGTTCACAATTTCATTTTTAGCTCTGTAAAGGAACACAAGAAATCTAATAAACCAGGCATTGCAGAGCACTTCTCATTGTGACAACTACCTTCAAGATGCTAATAAAGAACGAGGCTGCATTTATCTGGGAGAGTTTATGATTTTCCTACTAGGCAACTATAACAAGGTGAAGGTAAAGGACCCCTGGACGGTTAAGTCCAGTAAAAGGCGACTATGGGGTTGTGGTGCTAATCTCGCTTTCATGCTGAAGGAGCCGGCGTTTGTCCACAGACAGCTTTACGGGTCATATGGCCAGCAAGACTAAACCGCTTCTGGTGCAAAGGAACACCATGATGGGAGCCAGAGCACATGGAAACACTGTTTACCTTCCCTGCCACAGCAGTACCTATTTATCTACTTGCACTGGCATGCTTCCGAACTGCTAGGTTGGCAGGAGCTAAGACAGAGCAATGGAAGCTCACCCTGTCATGGGAATTCAAACCGCTGACCTTCTTTCTGATCAGCAAGTCCAAGAGGCTCAGTGGTTTAGACCACAGCACCAGCCGGATCCCGACTATAACAAGAGGATAAGGTGGTTGGGTGATTATTATGGGTACCTGACAGTGCCATTGTAAACCTCCGTGCCCCAAACTAGGTCTGGGAACACATTTATCCATGAACAGAGGACGTCTGTTAGAAATTGTGCCTTAAACAAGGACAGTAGGACCATTCTTAAAATTGGCCATGAACCTGAGAACATAAGAAGAGCCGCCTAGCTGCTGGATCATGCCACTAGCCCATCAAGTCCAGCTTCCTGGTCTCACAGTAGCCACCCAGATTCCTGTGAGAAGCCAGAAAGCATGACATGAATGCAACAACATTCTGCCCATCTGCGGGTCTCGGCAATTGTTATTCACCAGTCACCATGGCTATTACCTGTTGATGCTGAGTATCAATTCAAGTCTTTCCATAGGACATACAATTTTGTCTAGCTCAAGCCCATCTATTATATGGCACGGCAGCAGTGGAAAACTAAAGCTAAAGAGTCAAATACAGATTTAATCAAATTTGGTACCAAAATGTCATAGCAGCAAGTACCATAACAAACGGCCTCAGCCCAGTATACCTGAAGGAGCATCTCCACTCCCATCATTCACCCAAACACTGAGGTCCAGTGCCAAGGCCCTTCTGGCGGTTCCCTCACTGCAAGAAGTGAGGTTACAGGGAACCAGGCAGAGGGCAGAGGTAGTGGTGCCCGCCCTGTGGAATGCCCGCCCATCAGATGTCAAGGAAATAAAGAACTAGCTTACTTTTAGCAGACATCTGAAGGCAGCCCAGTATAGGGAAGATTTAAATGTTTGTTGTCTTATCATGTTTTTAATATTCTGTTGGGAGCCGCCAAGAGTGGCTGGTAATAATAATAATAATAATAATAATAATAATAATAATAATACTTCGTAATGTGCATAAACATGTTTTGTAACTTAAGAACTCCTTCCTTTCTGATTGTCAACTGATTAAGGAAAACAAGATTATTTAAGGCTCAGCCCGTGCCTTAGAGGCTTCTAGATGCTAGAACTTTCCCAATCAACTTTGCAAATGATATTGTTAGTGACGTGCCAGGGCTTAAAAAACACATGGCCTCCTCCACCAGCACAGACTGACACTCACTGCTGTTGCTTCCACCCCTTCTCATGCAAGGGGCATGGCTTGCTCAGATTACGCTGGTCATGTTGCTGGATAAATACAGTGGCTTAAATGCTTCTGGGAAGCTCTCAAGCTTTTCATTTCTGACAGACTATACACAGTGTGAGAAGGCAACAATGAAACTGACAAACGTGCACTTTAACTGAAAACTGAAAGTGGGAGGCAGGTACTGGGAGGTCTCTTAAACCCAGACATGCTATCTAAAGGACATCAAGGAAGATCTGAAATCCTTATCTCCAATCTCAATGCTTCTGTGCTTAACACTGAGATCTGAGATAAAAGATCCCTCTAATTGCTCTCCAGATCAAGAGAAAGCACTCTGCCTGCTCTTATGGATATCACTCTCTAAAGAACAAACAGATCAAGAGATAAAATTCTTAGAGCTGGTATCACAATTCCTTTAGCAGATGGTAGATGTGTAGCCATCACTTTCTAGATCCTCTCAGCCCTTTTCAGATTCAGATCTTAAAATCACCGAGTTAAGATAAATAAATGAATTAAGTCTTCCCAGAATTCAACTGCAACTCTTTTTTGCATCTGCCTTCATTCTAAAAAACAAAACACTATTTTGAAGCAAATGTGATGTTTCTGTTCAATACATCTGTAAATGCTATTGACTCAAAAACTAAACTTATTTGTATCTATTCAGGAAAGTATCATACAGAGATTTAAAATTCCACATTTTCCTAAAACTGAATGCCTCTACTATAAGTTTCAGTGTCTTGGAGTGTGAAGTCCCTAATCTCTGCTCTCTCAAATTCACATGCATCATTTAGTACATTAGGATGACACAGTCTTCTCAATCATTTTCCCACACAGCAGGCCCTAATTTCACAAACATCCTGTTTATTGCAGTTCATTACCCTTCACATGTAGAAATCTTTACTCTATAACGTTCCATGAGCTCCTGGTTCGCAAAATGTCAGAAGTGGATATTTTAGGAAATCAATCTTTCTAGGAAACACCATTACACTTGCCTAACAACCTTAAAAATGAGGGATATTTAAAGCAATAGAAACAGTGTTTAACTTCAGGAAAAGAGTAGACATGCTTCTATGTGCTAGCTAAAACATGCAAAACTAGGTACATTGGATATATTAGTAAATGCAATTGGACTTACAAGCTTTTTAAACAAGTCCCTTTGGTAGGACGAGACAGAAACATAGATAAAATGTTTATATGTGCCTGTTGGTTAATAAGCTATTGCTTACTTTGCAGTAAAAAACACATAGTTTGTGTGGAGTTTTCCTACTGTGGATAATACCAACTTTGTCTAATCAGTTCACTAATGGAATGAGAGAGCAGTGAAAAAAAGGACTGGTCTTCGGAATACACTATGCAACAGGTGGAAGAATTTTTGTGGCAAATCCATTGCTTATTTCCGTATTCTAACTCATAAAATATTGACTACTAAAAACTGTTTTCTTTAGAAACCTGCTTTCCTTCATAAATACATTTTCCTAAAATTATGTTAACTTACCACTGTCTAAGGAGTCATATGTTTGTTTCCTTAAATAAGTATTCTGAAAGAAAATACCCAGGCAGTGATGTACTTCCTAGTCACCCATTTCATTTAGTCAAATCATTTGGTGCTTCTCTCCTTGAGAGGCGGGCTACTAAAAGTAACACGATTTAGAAAATGAAAACAAGGAGGCAATATGGAAGGTGAACACATCACTTATTTGAAGCATCGTATTTGATTTTTATCATCAGAATGTAGGTGTCACACATCAAAAAGCTTCAGACTGAAGGGCAAACTAATTTTTTCTTACTCTTCCTAATAAAAAGGACCATTATAATACAGAAATGTTATTGTAGAAATTGAATGTAATACTGTTCAAGCTAATTGAATAAACAAACATAAAGAAACAGAAAAAATGCGGAAACTTAGCATCTAGATCAAAAGATTTTGCTAGAATTATTTTCAACCAATGTTAGGGGGAAAGGCTGTGTGTGTGTGTGTGTAGGAGAAAGTAAGTAGGTAACAATGTAACAAAAATAATTTGAGATGTTTCCTTCTTTTTGTGGTGAGCTATTGGACTGACACCCCACTTACATCTTTACACAGAGCCATGGTAATCCTTTAATTCCATTTTCATTAATATTAAACCTGGTGTCCAGCAGGATAAAAATAAATTGCTTTGGTGTCAAGTAACCTGGCTGAAGTGATGTGTACAATTATTAATATTCTTTCATTATTCCTTTTTAGACAGTAGCAAAATAGTAGGTCATCAAGGCTGCAAGCCAAAGATCTTCAAGGAACTTAAAGCACATGTGCAATTTGAGAGCTGAGGTGGGAAACCCCATCAAGCACCTTACAGTTTTGGGACAGCTATATGAATACTAGAACTCGTGTGAAAAATTCAGAACTTCTGGATCAGGTTAATTGGGTTTCACTTATACTATGTGAAACTTATCATAGCCCAGGCTTCAAACAGTGATTCAGAGTCCAGGGGTAGAGACACACTAAGGGGGTTTAACAACCTCCAAACTGGAAACACCCTGGGCAACAGCCCTGGGCTAGGACCTTCCATGGAGCCATTACCTTCACCCCAAACACGTTTTGATTTCCTCTCCATCTTCTGAAGGCAACACCTAGCTAGTCACCACTATGTGGAGTTCAACATTTCAGGCACTAGGACTTCCCTTGAAGCATGTCCATCTAGTCCAAAAGGGTAGATGCTGGGTTAGGGAGACTGGTTTTAAGGGCTCAGCTGGGCACCAGACCATGTTGGAGCAAGTTGTATGCTTAGAGCCATCCAAGTCAATTTGATCCAATCTGATCCTACTAGCTATTGGCGGCGTGTTTAATGACAGCCATCCCTATGACCAGAGAAGAAGAAGAGTTTGGATTTGATATCCCGCTTTATCACTACCTGAAGGAGTCTCAAAGCAGCTAACATTCTCCTTTCCCTTCCTCCCCTACAACAAACACTCTGAGGTGAGGTGGGGCTGAGAGACTTCAGAGAAGCGTGACTAGCCCAAGGTCACCCAGCAGCTGCATGTGGAGGAGCGGGGAAGCGAACCTGGTTCACCAGATTACGAGTCTACCACTCTTAACCACACCACCACACTGGCTCTCCTTTGACCACCTTTGGCTGTTTTCTGCTGCACCTTCAAAACTCACTCACAGTCAGGGAAATATTGATAAGGAAAAAGACAATTCCCAAAGAGGATTGAATGAAATATAAATATGTCCCATTTTTTCTAAAAGGTAGCAAGCTGATCTAGCAACAAATTAAAAATAGGAATGAATTTGTATTTACTCTTAACTGAATTATTATTTCCAATGCTAGCAACCAAAGTATATGTATTACATTGCTGTAAGAAACAAACAAACAAAACTGGTTGATATTTTTTTAAAAAAAATCAGACTGCATCTTATGCAAAATGCTTAGCATTATACATTGCACAGTACTTTCCTGCATAGCACTGAATGCATATTTTTTATGATCACAGAATCAAGAATAGTATTATTTGAAGCAGTGCACATTATTACACCTTGTCCCCTTTGTCACTGTCTTTTCTTAAGTCCAGGTAAACATTGTACAGAACCTACCATGCTGCTATTACATTGTTGCATTGAAAAACATTTGTCCAGGCATAGCCTATACATTAGCTATTACACGGTTAAAATTATTTCCAGGGCAGAGAGCAAACCCTGGTAGAGAAAGTCATAATGAAATTCAGCTACAAGCTAAGACTAAACAAATAATTCTAAAATGACTGTAATTTTTTTAAAAATAGTTTAATGGTTTTAATTATCATAGCACTTTAAAAAATCATCCACAAAATGTTTAGCGAATGCTAAAATAAGAGTACTTCTTGGCTGAAATAGGCACCACAGTCTTAGATTTGTAGTATTATTTCTTAAATTACATACTAGGTTAAAAATAAAATATAGCATTTCTCGTTAGCAATTTCTAAATAAGTCTTAAAAGCATCTTTCCAACTCTTCCTTCACTGCAAATTTAGCAGTGTATGGTTTTATCACAGTACAGTTAATCAGATAGTGCTAGGCTGAGTTTTTTGGGTTTTTTTGAAGACTTCAAACAACAGAATTCAGAAATGGTTGCATAATTTTGTGAAAGATTAGATGAAATTGCATTCTGATTGTTCTTATTAAAATCTGGGAAATTGACAAAGCTAAATATAATAAAACTCATTTCACTGTCAAACATGAGTTTGCCTGCAAATGTTGCAAATACGAGCCATCTTACTTGGAAGCATTCTTTAGCTATGTATCTAAAAATAGGCTTGTTTTTTTGCTACACGGCAGCCCAGCACGAAGGAAATCTACTTTAATTTACCCCCTGCTGCTACTTAAATAGCTATAGCAAATTACACAAAACATGATTTGTAGGAATACATTTTATCAACAGGTGCAGTGGATTCAGAATTTGACAGCTCAATAGGATTTTTATTGACAGAAGTGACTGAAATTCTACTGCATATTATTTGTTCATTCCCCCTGTAGGACAACATTGCATTTACATTGCACCTGAAGCAAGAGGTGTGTGTTTTTTGGTCATTCTTTGCAGGTGAAAAGAAAAAGAAAAAGAAGTGTACGGGTGCATTGCTTTTATTTATTTTTTATTTCGAGCTGACTCTAACAAAGCCAATGCACAGCTTGCCCTCACAACTCTCAAAATTGGTTCCAGAAAGTTGTGTGTAGAGCAGGCATCGTTCGTTCAGCTCCCTGAATGACTTTGTTGGATACAATGCTTAGATAGTTTGAAAATTATTTATTAATTCAATTTATTTATTTTTATGTATTTTTTTTTAATTTATACGCTGCCCTTCATCTAAAGATCACAGGGTAGTTTACAATATAAAAAACACAAAATGCATAAAATAATCAATCAATCAATCCCTTCCCACAGTGACATTTAAAATGTCATGAATCATTTAATCAGCCAAAGGCCTGGTTGCATTGAAATAATTTTGCTTGGTTGCCTATAGATGTGTTACGGAGGCGCCAGGTGAGCCTTCTTGGGGAGAGCATTCCACAAAAGGACAGCCATTGCAGAAAACGCCCGTTCTCATGTAGGAAGCACACAAAGAAAGGCCTCAGGTTATGGTTGCAGGGTCCAAGTTGGTTCACATGGGGAGAGGCGGTTCTTGAGGCATTTATATCCCATTACATCCCACCCTTTTTCTCTATGAAGCACAAGGTGGTTTGTACGGTCCCCTCCACCACTAATTTAATCCCCATAACAAGCTTGTGAGGAAGGTTAGGCTGAGAGTGTCTGACTGGTCCGACGTCACCCAGTGAACATCACGATCAGGTGGGGATTCAAATCCTTGTCTCCCAGGCCCTAGTCCAACACTCTAACCAATACGCCACACTGACCTTCCTATGTTCATGCAGCTTATGACCTAACAATGGCAAGCTTTTGAATCTACTGTAATAGTTCTTATATTACAATGAACAATAGGTAAAGGTAAAGGGACCCCTGACCATTAGGTCCAGTCATTACTGACTCTGGGGTTGCAACACTCATCTCGCTTTATTGGCCAAGGGAGCCGGTGTACAGCTTCCGGGTCGTGTGGCCAACATGACTAAGCCACTTCTGGCGAACCAGAGCAGCGCACGGAAACGCCGTTTACCTTCCCTCAGGAGCGGTACCTATTTATCTACTTGCACTTTGACGTGCTTTTGAACTGCTAGGTGGGCAGGAGCTGGGACCGAGCAACGGGAGCTCACCCCACCGCGGGGATTCGAACCGCCAACCTTCTGATCGGCAAGTCCTAGGCTCTGTGGTTTAACCCACAGCGCCACCCGCGTCCCTACAATGAACAATAAAAACTTACAAATAACATGCCACATAAACAGGGATGTGAGGGACTCAGTCTGAGTAAGCAGGGAAGCCCAAGGCAGATCCTTCAATAATCCCTCCCTGAAAACAAAATTCTTGCCATCGTCATTGCAGACATCATGTTTTGAAGATCCATGCAATAGTAGTGAATAGAGCCTTTCAGCTTTGAGAGGGACCTGGGCATCATGGTGGGCCCCCTCCTCTATCAGTGGGCCCTGGTGGGCTTGTCTAGCTGTAGGGGCAGCACTCAAAGCAGTGCTCATCTAGCCATCCTTTTAATTTTCCACAATTCACCAAAACTGCACATTACTGAAAATATGTGAATAACTAAATTTAAGACTGGAAAAATAAGAAACTCAGAGAGTTGATATGGACAGATCCTTCTATCCCTACTCTGCCTAGAAAAAGGCCTGTCTTGTCTCATCTGTTCCCAGGCTTTCTCTATTCCTACCTTAGTGCTCTGTACCGTAAGAAATATTTTGAATGTTCTTAATCTGTTGGAGGGGTTTGCTTTCCAAATTAGATAAGTAAACACCACTAATGAGCAACACAAACATTTTCCCTTTCAGGCTCACACACAACGGCATTGAAATATTGCTCTCATTACTTACTAATAAATCCTGTACCTGTTTTGTCTGACACGTTCTTAAGTACTTGGCTAAAAACTAAGGTAGAAGAACCAAAGCCATTTTTAATGTGAGCAGTGTATTAATTAGGAATCTTTAACAAACTCCTTGGGGAGGCTCACCTTAGAAGCCCCCCAACACCAGAGTTGGGCTGAACTGCTACAATATGTCACCACATAAAGCCAGCCAGCCAATCAGCAGATGTGGAGCACTTCAAAGATAGCAGATACGCCATTTTGTTGTGGGGAAAAATC
The DNA here is from genome assembly GCF_964188305.1 of Podarcis bocagei. Taxonomy (NCBI): domain Eukaryota; kingdom Metazoa; phylum Chordata; class Lepidosauria; order Squamata; family Lacertidae; genus Podarcis; species Podarcis bocagei. The sequence continues at coordinate 8,429,709 of NC_138127.1, read as the reverse complement.
ACAAAAAAACCAAGATTAGCTCAAAGGTAGCTAAACTACACAAGAAGGCTCCTGCTAAAGCACGATGCTTGTAGTATGGAGCTTTGTTAGCAAACTTTGCAAAGCTACAGCACTATGCCCCATGGGAGTTTCTGTTTCTAAGGAAATGTAGATTATCCCTTTGCTTTTCCTGAAAGGGCAAATTCTGCTTACCTTAAGGTTGAGGTGCAGTCTTATCAGACCATACACCTGGTAGCTACAGCTCCATATAAACAATTTCTTCATTCCTTTTTAGCAAGCAAATTCTTGGACTCAGTAAGACGGTCATATCATATTACACCATTTCCTACATACACTTTATGAACATTTCTGCTTCTAAAATCTTGGAAAATGAACTGGACAGTACAGCATTAATCCTGCATGACGCAAAGAAAACTGAAGCAAAAAAAAAAAAAAAATAGCACATATGTTTCTTATCAACATACCCATATACAGTACATGTTTTCCACCAGCATATCCCCTGCAGCAGGGAGGGTGTGAATTTGAATAATGCAAACACAGAGAGGAGGGCTGATCACATGGGCCTTTCAATGGTAATAAGAATAAGGAATAAGTGCTTTTGTGATTTAGCTGCAAAAGCACATAACCCCTTTTCCATAGACAGAACCCTCAAGGTTGCGGACTACATATAAATGATGGAACCATGTGGAAAGAGCCGACTGCATAAATACTTACCAAGGAAATAGTACTCAGTGAACGACCCCATTCACTTGTGCCCTCGCATATGATTCACTCATAGAAAAGATGTCCCAAAGTTTCTGCAGGCCTGTCTTGAAATGTTAGGAATCTGACCAGAAGCGGCGTGATGCAGAATTATCCAATTAAGATTTAGGGGTGCCAATACTATCGCAATCAATCAGTAGAGAATGGACTAGGAACATAGGAAGCTATGTTATACTGAGTCAGACCTTTGGCTCATACTGCTCAGTCTACACCGAGGTCCCCTCTAGCTATCCCTTGTATTGCACATTGATGCTATCAGAGTTGTCACACACAAACTCATTTTCAATACTGTTTGCACTTGCAAGAGTTTTGGGGAAGTCACAATGCTTCGTTTCCGGTCAATGCATATCTTGTAACTTGTTCTTATCCCACAATTGTCTGCTTTCTTTTATCCCTTTTTTGTTGCAGTATAGCTCCCAAAGGCAGCAATAATTTGCTAGCCTTTGCCAAACAGAGAAACTAATAAAGCAGAATAAACCCACCAATCAGCTAACCCTTTCCTCTCCTGCTACAGTCCTGGGCTAACTCTCAGAGAAAATGCCTTATCTCCTGCAATTTCCCACTTCATTCAGCAGGGTCCCATGACCCTCAAGACAGCCTTTTGGGGGCACTTGGGGACTGCCAGTGAAAAGATGGAGGAGGGAAGTCAGCTTCTAGCTACCTCTTTCTACAGATCGATCTCTGGATCCATTCCTATAAGAACAGCGGGTGTTTTTTAATGATCCACAGACAAACAAAGTATCACTCCTAACAGCAAAGTTTGTGCCAACAGCACTGTACCCAAAACGGGGCACCTGAGAAACAAAAGGTACGTATTAGTATGCTCTGGGGAACCCAACGATGTATAAAAGTACAGTTAAACAAAGAAAGAAAGACACCTAAGGGGAAAGCCTTAATTCTGATGGAAACTGAGCTTGCTCAGGAGTAATGGAATGTAGTAGCAGTTTTAAAAGAAAAATGAATGAGGTGCAGCAGGAGTGGGTTGAAACAGTACTGGCTGTAACACCCAGTTCTAGTTTACTTTTCTAGCACAGACTAGTTGCGTTCTTGCCTAGAGTGGCTTCATTTATTCATTCTAACAGAAATTTACCTTGATATACAGCTTTGAATCCAGGTGAGCCAATGCTGTCATCCGACTGCAAATGGAGCCACATTTGGTTGCTCATGCTCACTATGAGATCAGGGACACTAGAGCCAGTCAGCCTGTAGATAAAAGAAACAGTAGCATCATGCACAGACACAAGTGTGACGCCTTGTCATATCTGCATTATGCTCTTCAACTTGTGTCTTCCAGTTACAGAGTGATTGCTCCACGACGACTCCAGGTTTGGGAGTGAAATGTCACGCTAGAACAAAGATGCTAAAGGAGGACCTGCCAGTTATAAGAGCTCTATGAAGTCACGGCAGGTAGCGAGTGATATGTTTGCATGTTGAAATCAGAGGCTGGCATGAGTCGAAAGTGTCAACTCAAATGGCAGGTGTTGGAAGTCCACGGTGAAATAAGGCAACTTGTAGACAACACAAGATTGTCAGCAACAATCTGGGTAGAGATAGCAATTACTGGATTTTATTAAGGAAGCCAGAACATTCTGTTCTCTCAAGAGAGGAATGCGGTGAAAGCAATTGTCCTTATTTAAATACCTCCGCAGGCTCCTGGCTTTCTACATTATGTGCACTTTCCGTATGAAATCTGTGACACTTAATGGATGCATCTAGCAGCCTATACCACCACTCTTTTCTTGCACAATTTGCATCGTGGAAGGAGCTCCTAAACTTTCTGCAAACATTTTCTTTTAATAAAAAGAAATCCCACTAAGAGGGAAGTCACTCCTTCTGCCCTGAAAAATTACCATTAGCATAAGCCCAAAATGCCAATGCAAGGCCCATAGAAGTAATTGTTCCTGAAGGTAACTGAGGTAGCCTGTGCTCTTTGAACATGCTCATTTTTTTGCCCAGTGTGGGTCTCAAATCCATGACCCTGAGATTAAGAGTCTCATGCTCTACCAACTGAGCTATCCCTCCAACTATCACTGAAGTCCCAATGTCCTTGTGATGAGCACAATAGTTAAAATAAAGCTGTACATCTCAATACAAAAGGCAGTGAGTGCTCTTCCTCAACACTGAAAATTATGGGTCTTGGGGTCCACCCAAGCTTACTTTTTAGCTAGAATTAACAGCAGGCCTTTAAAAATATTAAGAATAAGAAGCACTAGTTCCATCTCCAAAATCTGGATGTGCACAATGTTAGCTTTTTAAATATATATATATAATTTTATGCATTAAGTGGTTTCACTTGTTTTCCTTCCCGTTGTTGTTCCATCCCAGTTCCTGCTCTGTGAATGTACTTTCCAAAGAGTCTTCAGACTTAAAAAAAAACAACAACTGCACAATTTAAGCTAAAAATGAATTTTAAAAACGAAGTCGTAAAAGTCGGGATCCTTTCTTCGAGAAGGTAATACAAAGAGTAAAACATGAATGTTATTGTGTACTTACACATACAACACTGTTCTGGTATCTCCCACTTTTCCAGCGTCACCTACTGTCAGGGTGTCGTATCCTCTTTCTAGCTCAAATTCTTCAAAGGCAAGCTTTATGACCTGTTAGGATAGGAAAGGACCACATTTGTCAGCTGATCACATTTTTTGCAACTGTGCTTTACACTGTAGTATCGTTATTTTAAGGGGGCGAATGATAATTTTTTGGGGGAAATTCAGTGAGCGGTTCAAAATATATAGATTTGGGTGTGAAGAATTCAAATATGCCATACCAATAATATTTTTTTTTCTAGGACAGCATTTGGCTTGGTAAGTCTACAATTGGTGAAGAAGCACATAAACCGGTTTTTGGAAAACCAAAGAAATTTAAGTTCACCTTCTAAAAATGCCAGGTAATGCTAAATAATACAAATACTAATAAATTCTGTTGGTCCTGTTGGCATCTGTCTGTCTTGAGAGACATTGGGGTGCATCTCTGGGGATGCAGGCAAATGCTAAGGAATAAACCCTACACAAATCCAGAGTCGAGTATCTGAGGTGGTTGTACGGTGTCTCCTTCCAGCAACTCTTGCAACAAAGCTGGTGTCAAACATATTGCTCTGCTTTCATTTGGACCACATCAGCAAGGCCAGAGGGCAGCCCAGGTGCTCCACACACACTGCCGTGGCTTGTACCATGGAAAGGTCACTTAGGTGCTGCTACTGCAGCAAAAACAACATGGAAGGCAGCAGTTACAGTGGTACCTCGGGTTAAGAACTTAATTCGTTCTGGAGGTCTGTTCTTAACCCAAAACTGTTCTTAACCTAAAGCACCACTTTAGCTAATGAGGCCTCTTGCTGCCGCTGCACCGCCACTGCACAATTTCTGTTCTCATCCTGAAGCAAAGTTCTTAACCCGAGGTAATATTTCTGGGTTAGCGGAGTCTGTAACCAGAAGCGTATGTAACCCGAGGTACCACTGTATTAGTTAAATTATATTAATAAAGAATATAACTGCAAGTACATGGCAATCTTTAAAAAAAAAAAATTGCAGTTTAACACACAAGCTACTTATCAAGCAAAACTACATTTTATTAATTTAACCGAACTATCCTATGAATTCCCAAGTCATGTTACAACCTGTTAACACCCTTCAATTTTGGAATTTGGAAGCTGAAAAAAATCAACATGCTATAGTGTAGTATACATTTGACCAAGCTGGGAATATTTAATAGTGCAGCAGTGTCTCGGGTATAAAAGTTTTTGATAGAAAAAGAATTACTATCTTTTAAAAAATAATAGATTAATAAAAGTAAACACAGAGAGAAGTATCTGTCTCTAGGAAGTCTTTGAAAATTAATGTTTTACGGTTTGCAAGACTACAGACATATAAAATGAAATATATAATCATTAAAAGATTTGTAGTTTTATATTTTTCTGCTGCTCACATCATAGCGGTATACATTTTTATAAAGCTCTGGACATGCAATTGTATATAAGTTCAGAGATTAGCAGATAGTATACCACGATGATATGGAGAACAGAAAAAAGAATATTGTATATGTAAAACAACTTATCATTTAAAAGCAAAAGGATTTTATATTATAATGTAATACAATTTAATAAATCAGGTGAAGGCATTTGAAAAGCACTTAGAACATGTATATATCATCAGTTTCATGTGAAAGAAAAGAAGGGTTTGAACAGCAGGATCAGGTATTAGCACCACAAGGAAATAAATGTCTTATCATTATTTAAACCAATTCAAAGTTTTGTTGTCAAGCTCATCAAGCCCTGAAGGACCTGATGCAGCGTCCAAATGACCAGGGAATTATAATCAAAATAAGATGTCCTGCATGTGGTCCAATCCAAATGAGAAACTAGGAGGCTGGTAACAAGATATTCTTGGTAGTGGCATACCATCTATGGAACTTCCTCCCAGGAGGCTTTCCGTCTGTCCACACATTTTGAAGCCAAACTTCAGCAAAAAGAAAGAAACAATGCTGGTTGCAACAAATATGGGTCAGAACAGATCTTGCTAACTTTCTACATCCCTTGTTGAAATTAAACTACTTTCAACGGGTCAACAACAATGGGTGTAGCAGTGGCTATTTTCAGGCTCTCATAAGAGCAGGATGTCAACAAGAGTTGTTCAAATATGCTGGAAGTCAATGAATCCCTAAACTGCTTATATATAGTTCAAGAAACTCTTAAACTCTTAAATTGTGTGATCATTTGTGAGCTGAATATCATATGTGTGCATTTTTCATGGGGGTGGGGTGGGGTGATAACTCTAGTTTTCTCCCCCTCTCTGCAGAGCGAAGCCATTTTAAAAACACAAACAAAATACCAATTTTTCAGTTCGTTGCTGCCTTTGCTGAGCAGACATATGTTTCAAAATGACTGATGTGATGTGCTTTCATAACAATAATATAATCCAGAACCACAGTAACTGTGCACGGGTGAATATTTACACTTGTATTGAAGAAGATAAAAAAAAAAAAACTAGAAATAATTTTAATGGGATCCAAAACATGCTATTTGTGTAATAGTTAGTTGGCACGAAAGAAAAGAAGTCATTATAAAATCAAATCACATACAAATTTGTTTTGACCGTATGCCAGAGTTCAGTGATCTATTACGTGTGGACGTTTTATCCTTTGTCTTTGTAAACCTGTTACACTCACACTTAATTGTTTCAGTGGAAAACAACTTTTAAGGCAATACTACAAAGGTTTAAAAATACATTTTATACCCTTTCAAGTCCTTAGGTGAGGGCAATGATTAACATGAAAAATACTTTTTATGTAACCATGGTTAAAAAAGAAACATAAAAAGTAGCTAGAGATATGAAAATCCAGCTATTCCCTCTCAATAGAAGAAGAAAAAGAAGAGTTTGGATTTGATATCCTGCTTTATCACTCCCCTTCAGGAGTCTCGAAGCGGCTAACAATCTCCTTTCCCTTCCTCCCCCACAACAAACACTGTGAGGTGAGTGGGGCTGAGAGATTTCAGAGAAGTATGACTAGCCCAAGGTCACCCAGCAACTGCATGTGGAGGAGCGGGGAAGCGAACCCGGTTCCCCAGATTAGGAGACTACCGCTCTTAACCACTACACCACACTGGTGTAAAGATCTTTACATTCGAAGGTAGCATCCAATGCCATCACACTGTCAGCACTAAGATTTCCACTTCTTGCACATAACTCTCCCCACCACCACCACCTCTCCACCTGACAACCTGTGCCCTTCCAAAATAACTTTCAGAGAGTTGGAGAAAACTTCAGAACAGGGAGGAGAGAGGGAGAGGAAGGTCCACTTCACAGTCAAAACTCCCAGAGGCGTGGAATGCTTTTGGCTTCATGGGTCAGATTCTTACCAGGAATGGCCTTATTGGCCAAATGGGGCAGGTAGGTGGGGCAACCCACCTGCCAATCACATGATGTTACAGGTCCTGGCCAGCTGTCAACCTCCCTTGCTGGATTTCCAAGCGCCCACTGGCACTGAAAGAACCCTGAGAAAGAGTCTGCAGCAACAACAGCAAGAAAATGGAACAAAGGGGAGACTCTCCCCCCCTTTTTACTCGGACTTCCCTATTCTACTTGCAACCCCAGGGAGGAAAGCAGCAGCATGGGAAGCCTTTGGAAACCCTTTGTGACCCTACCCCACTCTCCTTTGCACACTTTGTTGGAGGTGTAAAGGAAAAAAAGCAGAGAGAATTGCAAAGCCCTTGTGCCAGGGATAGGACAGGTGGGTGTAGCCTCCCCAAAACAGCCGACTGAGTAAGTATGTTGAATACTGCCTGTCTTGAGTAAGTATGTTGAATACTGAAAGCCATTAGCTGGAATGGGACACATTTCAATCTATCATCTATGAGAAAGGAAATGAAAAGTTTTGCTTTGGCGGCCAAAAAGATCAGAAAGAAGACCCTGGACATTATAGCAGTGAACTGTAAGGAAGACGCAGAGATCCCAACAGAGACTGTTATTTGTGGCACGGCACCCCTTTTGCTTGTATTTATTTTTGATTCAGATTTGTCATGGCCACTGGCTAGTACAATAAAGTTATTTGGACTGGATTAAAAAGTGCTTGTGGAGATGATATGCATAATTCAGCAGTAACGTTTAAATCACTGATAGTAGTTCTTTTTCGTATTGAAATGCTGTTCCTCCCATTGAACTTTGATTATCAAAGATAATCAGTCATTTCGGATATTAAGTGACGCAACTGATATTTACTCACAATTTACATGTTCATTCCAACAATAAATTTTACAACTAGTGCAAAGTCTCCCCCAGAGGTCCAAGGTGCTACTCATTCTAAGCCTGACATTAAAAAAATAAAAATTGTAACAGATTCTACCATATGACCTTTTACATTTGTCCTAAAAGTAATTATCACTGGACTGAGAAACACATGCAAATTCTGAAGCGTAATATAATGACTTCATACTATGAGACAGGCATCATCATAAGATTCTGTGATGAAGGTGTGTCTTAGAAATTTCATAATGTGCTAATTAATAACAGTGACTTGAATCCAATGGAATGGCTATATGAGTGGTGCAAGAGGCTGCTGAAGGAAGAGGGTGGTGGTGAATCTCTTTTCTATGAGCTGAACTCCACCCACAGTGGTTAGCATCCAAGTCAGAAGCTTTTTTAAAACAAATTATACTAATTAGCATGCTGAGATTTGCTAACAGAGTACATTCATACAGGTATTGCAGTAGCTCAGAAAGTTGCATCTAAAGACATTTCAAATGTAAAATGTGTATTGCAAACAGCATAAGCCATTAAAATAATTTGAATTACACTCAAATGTCAGGAGGTCAGAAGGAAACTAATGGAAATTAAGCCTTCCAACGGATCTGCCGGTAACGTTCAATAGAATTTGCAGAAAATGTACATTGCGCGTTGACTCTGGTGTCAACATTAACACTACTTAATCATAAAAAACCACAATTGATAATTTAATAAGTTCTTTTTGTGACTTCATAGCTTTAAAGCTCCATTGCTCTCTACCCCCTGTAAAAATAATTTTTCAGCTGAATGCAGCGATTGTGTCATTACAGGTTCAATTCTGCATATCTTTAAATACCACATATTAAATATATAAAAAAGGTTTTTCTTCCTGGAAGTGAAGTATTACCAGCACAGAGCAGACAAGAGTGCACTACACCAGTGTTTCCCAACCTTTTTTGGGCAAAGGCACACTTGTTTCATGACAAAAATCTCGAGGCACACCACCATTACAGCCCCGTGACGTCAGCGCGCAGCGTCACGCCGGGAGGGACGCACGAAAGTGTAAGTTTCAATTTTCCCCCTCCCCCTTGCCTTCCTTCTGTGCCAACCGCCAAAAAGCCAAGAAAAAAGCCAAGACTTTAGGGCAGCAGGTCGACACGGAAGAAGCTCCTACCTAAGGACAGGTGCGACGGCCGTGTCCTCTTCTGCCACACTTGGGAGCCCTGCCTCACGGTCGTGACTCCCACCCTGATTTCTCGCCGCAGGTCGAGCGGCACAGGCAGCCCAATGTGTCCAGCCCAGACACAAGCCCCGCTTCCCCACTCTAGATCCTGAATGCGACCAAGTGCTCTGGACTCCCGAGCAGGGTGGGAAAGAGGACTCGCATCTGGTAGCCTCCGGGCTCCTCGCCTGCTCGAGGGATGGCATTGCAGGCAAGCTGCCGGCCGTCGCCATCGCCGCCCCCTCATGCGAGTGGACCTGCCCAGAGTGGTGGGCCGGGGGAGGCTCGCTCTCTGTGGGGATGTGGCCCGCACGCGCGGCCCCGCTTCCTCCTGCCCAGGGCTGAGCTCCTTACCCGCGATCTCGGTCTCGCGCACGCGGATCCCACTTATTCCGAAGCTCGCGCCACTAGCCGGGGCTCTCACACCATGCCAGGGCGAGGCGGCGCGGCCCACTGACGTCATCGCGGCTCGCCGCCGCCCTCGACTTCCCTGTTCCCTCCCCTCCCTCGGGTCGCCGTGGTTACCGAGGACTGCAAGCTGCTCGGGCGAGCGTGGGGCATTAAGTGGGAGAAGGAAAATTAAAATTAAAACTCGCCTGAAGGCCGCCTCTCCGGATATGAAGCTATCTTTCGAATTTTTTAATTTTTCCCGCGGCACACCAGGCAACGTCTCGCGGCACACTAGTGTGCCGCGGAACACCGGTTGGGAAACACTGCACTACACAATACACAAAATATGCATTGAATTAAGACAAAACATTTTCAATTATGCCCGTCCCACATAACATGATGGATAGGTGTAGTTTCTTTCAAGAGAATTATAGGTTGTTTCTTTACCACTCATTTAAGCTATTGTTAAAATAAAAGGGGGGGGGGAGACCAAACGCTGCTCACTCCCACAGGCCATTTGGTTAATCACACACAGACAAAGACAGACACATCTTATTCTTGGCTATATCTTCTCTCCATCAGATATAATCTCTGCAATGATTGGCCTTAAGTGTTGGCAGTAGATGAACACTACAGGAAGTTTGCTTTGCTAGTTTAGACCTTTAAACCTCTCCCTTAAATAAATTCAGACAAGACTCAAATTTTGGTTTGGTTTTTGGCAGAATTTAGGTCACAACTTTACTGATTACAGAAAGTGAATGGTTGCATAGGTTCTGGTTCGACTAGCTCCCTGCACCCTTGCAGGTAGTGCTGACCTGAGGCACCAACAGGCTATCTCCGCCACCCAAATGCCTCCCTGGACTCAGGCACGGGCACAACCCCCTCTCAGGGGTTGACCAAACCATCGAGTCCCTGGATTCCTTTAATGGAACACCCTTCACATAGGGATGGCGGGAGCGTTCTCCCATCCCTATCACCTGAACCAGAGCCTATCCACAACCTTACAAGTTGTGACGATTTCCTACACGGGAGGCGAAACCCAAATGGCACCAGCCAATCAGCCAAGTGGGGGAAATTCCTGCTGTGCCCCTGTCCCAACGGCAGATGACACACAACAGCATCAAGCGCACAGCCCTAAATATAGGGAGAGGTGGGCGGGTGTTCCAATGCTCCATCAGGCCACAATGCTTTATTCAAGTCATTGCACTTCTGCAACTGAATATACAGAGCTATCTGCCTGAAAAGCACCTTTCAACAGCGGACTTTCACTCTGTGATCTGGTTTGCATGCACGCCTCCTCCCCAAAAAAGAAAGAAAAAAAGAAGAATCCCGAGAATTAAAAATTCTCTATCACAGAGCTACCATTTCCAGCACCCTTAACAAACTACACCCACACTAAGCTCAGCTGCCACCGACAGAGTAAGTTATAAGGTTCCTAAAGACAGTTTTTAAATAGGGACTTCTCCCTGTTAGAGAAACTCACTACAGTGGTGCCTCGCAAGAGAAAAAACGCGCAAGACGAAAGAGTTTTCCATTTTTTTGAGTCGTTCCGCAAGACGAATTTCCCTATGGGCTTGCTTCGCAAGACGAAACGTCTTGCGAGTTCTTGCGAGTTTGTTTCCTTTTTCTTAAAGCCGCTAAGCCGTTAAGCCGCTAATAGCCGCTAAGAGCCGTGCTTCGAAAGACGAAAAAACCGCAAGACGAAGAGACTCGCGGAACGGATTAATTTCGTCTTGCGAGGCACCACTGTATCTTGGCTTTAGGATAGTCCTGTTCTGCTTCCAGGTTTATAGACATTGAGTTACCTGAGCTCACTATTAGATGGAAAGATTACCGTATTTTTCGCCCCATAGGACGCACCGGCCCATAGGACGCATCAAGTTTTTGTGGGGGAAATAAAGAAAAAAAAATATTTCCCCCCCAGGCGCTTGTGGGGCAGGCAGCGGGGAGAAGCGCTCTTCTCCCCGCCGCCCGCCTTGCGATCAGGTCCGGGGACAGCAAGGAGACGCAGCGCGTCTCCCTGCTGTCCCCGGAGTGGTGGGGCAGGCAGCGGGGAGAAGCGCTCTTCTCCCCGCCGTCAGCCTCCAAACCACTTCGGGAGACAGCGGGATGGCGGCGTTCCGCCTCCCTCTGTCCCCCGACCTTGTGGGGCTGGCGCTGGGGCTCTCCTGAAGCCTGGAGAGCGAGAGGGGTCGGTGCGCACCAACCCCTCTCGCTCTCCAGGCTTCAGTGAAAGCCTGCATTCGCCCCATAAGACGCACCCACATTTCCCCTTCATTTTTGGAGGGGAAAAAGTGCGTCTTATAGGGCGAAAAATACGGTATAATCCAGTGATTTCATTTCACTTATGGCAGCAGCAATGTTTTTCTACGGCTAACACAGTGGAACAGATTTCTTGAGTTAAGAAGTGGCCCTCAGAATGAATAAGTAGTACTTCCCAGTGTTACTCAATTACTATATAGCATTATTACTACTGCTGCTGCTACTAATTTTATTATTTTTACCCTGCCCATCTAGCCACTGTTGGTGGCTTACAACTTATCTAAAAACATAATAAAAAACATCAGCCCTTAAAAACTTCCCTAAACAGGGCTGCCTTCAGATGTCTTCTAAAAGTCAGATAGTTGTTTATTTCATTGGCATCTGAAGGGAGGGCGTTCCACAAGGAGGGTGCCACTACCAAGAAGGCCCTCTGCCTTCTCAATATTGTATAGAATATTGTCTGTTATATAAGATGGGAGACAGTTTATTTATTGCCATCTACTGTTTTGTTTGTTTGCTTCTGGACTGTTATTAATGTGGGGTATAACATAAATTAAATCATAACATAAAAACATGATATGAAATAATTAAACATGAGAATATTAGCTATGTACAATATTAGCTATGTAAGAAAAACCCGAACAGTAAAATGCTACAGCAGGTACAAAGATACAGAGATAAAATTAAAATTAAAGAATCATTGAAGGAAAGGCCTGGGCAAAAAGGTTTGTTACCAGGAGAAACCTAAAAAATAACTAACAGGACCACACAAATCACAGAAGAAAGAGTGCTCCAGACAGCAGAGACAACCATGGAAAATGGGTATATTTTCCTGATAACCTGGTGGTCAAACATACCTGTATACGAGAAGTCAATCTTTCAGGTAACCTGGTTCCGAGTGTCATGCGTCAATGAAAAGACCTTGAACACAGTCTGACAGCTAGTTGGCAACCAATGAAGTTCTCTCAGTACATGTGTAATTCGTGTATATCCAGATACTTCACTTAACAATCTGGCCACAGTGCTCTGCACTATTGATACCAATAAGAAATACCAATCCCAAAAATAATTTGTACTTTGTAAATAATTGGAGAAGAGGGTTAGACATTTATTTGCTTGGGTTACAACTAGGGTTAGAATTAGGAATTCGTCTACGTAAAATGGTCCCTGATCAGAGAGTAGTTTCATTTTTGCAGGTGTTTTTTGCCAAACCAATTTGTTCTTGGCTTTTTTTATTTGCTAAGGAACAATAGCCTATTCATTGCTCTTTATTTTCAGTGTATTTTCAATGTTCTATTTTTCATATGAATTCATATGAATTTTCATATGAATTCAAATAAAATGTGACATTCTAAATTCGCTTTCGATAAGCCTAAAAGGAAGCACTTATACTTAGCTGTATTAAAGTAATGATTAATTCAAGCCTTATATTTATAATAATTTATAGCATCAAAGTGTAATAATTTACATAAAACACAAAGCAATCAACTAAATGGGATAGTTTGCTTATTATCATCCCATCTCAGCTCTACCTGATTTCAACATTGGGAGAAAGAAAAAGTTAATAAATCTAACAAAGAGTCCCGTACTTTCAATCATAAAACAGTCCCCTTTAAATCAGCTCTAGGTAGGAAAGCCATGATTTCATAAGAAACGCTCCAAGTCTATAATGAAGGTATCCTTCATTCATTCAACGTAACATGGAAATTAAAGTCAGTTCACCAGCAAATGTGGCATTACCCTGAGTGCATGACACTTCACATAAAACAAGTTCTCCCAGCTCAGTAGTAACGTCAGACCATAACTCCTATATCCTCACCACTATTCCAGAAAACAAGGGCAATATGGATTCCTTTCAAACTATTTTATCAATGTAACATGGGAGGGCTGCACCCAGAAGTGGATTGTGTGCCTGATTGTTAATATCTGAAGGAACCTTAAAATAGAACCGCGAGCCTTAAGAACAATTCATTTTAAAGAATGTGATGCTGTTTTTTCTCCTCTTACCCTGTTTTGGTACCTGGTTTACCCCACTTACGTGATAACTTTTCTTGACCTTCACTGATTCAAATAAGTTCTGATGGAGAATGTCCAACCCAGTTTGTTGTTCTCAAAATTGTGTCGTGTTTTGTGTAATATAGGCAGTATCTGACCATGTAACGGTACATTAGGACACCTCATAGGCTAATTCAAACTCTAGTCACCCCACACTGGTAAACAGAAGAGTTCCTGTCAGCTCACTTAGACATCATCTGCAATGAATATGCAATGAAGATGTTCTGCATTAAAATGTAAAGAGAATGGTGGAACGGAGTAGCTGCAGTTTTCCCCTTGCAGTATTATGTGACTTACTTTTAAAGCAGGGTTTTGTGATTTCTAATTATTGACTTCTAGAAAATTATGCAGTTTTGTTTAAGAACATAATTTACAAACAATAAAGCAACATCAATAATGTGAAGTTCGGCACACATTGGTGACATCAAGGGGTAGATTTTGGAAATGACTATTATAAAAATTAAGGCTACTATTCTATGTAGAATGACTTGAACATAATTCTATTAGCATTTATTTTAGTTCAAGGAGCCATTTCCCCTCAGAAGTGCAGTGTTTGTGTTATTGAGAGGGAGGACAGTTGAAAAATGGCAATGAAAGACAGCATGTCTATATTAACGATAAGGGGGTTAATAGAATAGTAGGTGGTAATGACAAGCATACGTTCAGCTCACTGTCAAAACAACATTCTCACAAATATTTACAAATATGCAAATATATGTAATTACAGCAAAGAAAAGAAAATGCCTTTACAAGAGGGCGACTGGGTTATAGCTGCATATTTCATTCCTTCAAAGTGGTGTAGGTTGCATGTATTCACATTAAAAGACAATGTGATGTTTTACAATGCTAAAAGTACACAGAGAAAACTAGGAAAGGAGAAACAATAAGCTCTGCGCAAAGCATATTTATTGTATTAGTTTGTTTGAGCATAGAAATAGGGCTTCAAAAACCAGATGCCGTAACACAATATGCTTTGTTAGCTTGGAACAGCATTAAGGAAACATTCTTTGAAATTTTGAGAAGGCTAGGGTGTATGAAACAGGGAAAAGAATGAAATATGTTATTTTAAAAAAAGAGTGGGAGGCAAAAGAGAAGATTGCATATAGTACGTCGCAAAGCTAAATAACAGAAAGTTTCTCCAGCTATCTAGTTTTTTACAGTCTTGGGGGGGGGGCAATGTGTTCCAGGAATATGGCATTATTGTATGGAGCTATGCAAATGAAAACATAGCTTTTACTGAAAAGTATATGCATAAACAATGAAGCCACTTTTAGCCATAGTTATGTTTATAGCATTAAATAGGCATTACAGTAACATGAACACAAATATGGTGTCAAAAAATATTCTCATAGTATGGGGTGGGGGGCAGGGGGTGTAACAGTTCATAATGTCATTTTAGGATATCATCCTATACTCATTTACATGGGAGTATGCCCCATTGAATTCAATGAGGTACTTCTGAGGAGGCATGCATAAGATTAATATAACAAGTCTCCCATGATGAACCAGAACCATTTTAGTGACAATAGGACATAAAGAAGTATAATTTGAAAAAAAATAGCACTCTAATGGGGGGGTACTTTTTAAAAATATTTTTTTTATTTTTTTACAGAGGTTTTCAGTAAGTTGCAGGAAAGCAGAAAGTGAATACAGAAGGAATATAAATTCAATTCCTGCAGCGATAAGTTTGTCTGTTCACTGTGTATATTTACCCAAATGTGTGTGTGTATGTACGCCATCAACACACAGGCATGAGGGATGCGTTAACAAACAATAAATAAAGAATGAGAGGATAATGAAAAGGTGCAATGTATCTGGGACAGGGGTGCCAATTTGAATAAAATATTGTACCAAACTGACACAGATCACAAGACGTGGTACATCCTCACATTTGAATGGCACTGCCTATCCATGGGGGGGGGGGCTCTCAAATATTTTACTGGGGAGGCCGAAGGGACCTCAGACCCTAGGAGTTGGCTGCTATGATGGGGGGGGGAATAAAAACTCAGCTCTTAAAGACATGTTAAGAGAATTAATTTCAGTGTGGGAAATTGAACATGAGTCCATTAAAGTATGTGAGAAATTTGGGGTATTGACATTTAAACCACTTAAAAAACCACAACTTGGGGGTGGGGGGAGATAGGAGCCTGTTTCAAATGGTATGATACTGCTTTACATATATAGTGCAGATGGGGTCTAAGATGCTCAAACTTTCTCAAGAATGATTGACTGAAGCAGTAATGAAAGCAGAGAGACAGATATAGCTCAGATGAATAGAGAGCCTGCCTTCTGAGATGAGATTAAAAGAGGAAGTTTAACCAGCAAAAAGTAGGCTGAGAGGAAATACACAGCAAATACTTCAGGATGATGAATACAATGCGTGGGAGATATATATAAATGTTGTAGAAACAGAGAGAAATTGATAATTGTGTCCCATAAGCACCTGGCTGGCAACTGTGAAGAGAGAATTCTAAGTTAGGTGGCACTTTGGCCTGATCCTGCAGGGCTTTTCTTATGCCCATATGAAATATCTATTAATCAATTAATAAATAATGAACTAAATGGCCTGAAAACTGAAATTTGGGAGTACCTTTGGGAGTATCCTCTGTGATCAGAGTTTTTATTTTTCCTGAGTTGGTGAAAACGACCACACTGAAGGCTGTAGATGGAGTGGACTGCTGTTAAACACAGTACAGCTATTTTTACATAGAAAGAGAGGTAGCCTTACTTGCATTGTTTGATCTAAATGGATTTTCATAAGAAGGGCTGTGAAGGAAGAAGACTGACTCTCAGAACATTTTGCCTTCCCCTGTTGGATTGTTACAACATGTCCTCAACCACATGTACACATTTGTACCAAACTGACACATATTTAGGCCTGAGCCTTTACTACCTGCCATTGTTGCAGCCCCACCAATGCCCACAGAATTTCCAATCCTAATTCCTTGCCTCCTACTATTATGCTGTAAGCACTGACCTCATCCAAGACAAGGTCTTGTAGCTGAATGTTCTAAGAGAGAAGAACACTAATGTTGCTTCAGGAACAGTCAAACTTAGACGGAATCTTAAATAGGAGTGTTAAATGTTTATTTGTGGGGAAAGTTGGATCTAAAGTCAGATAAACTGTTTTCTTACTTTTATACATTTGACCAAGCTATAGCCATATTCTTTCCACTATTTTCAAGTCCTGCTTGATGTAGCTAAAAAAGTATCTTGTATTCAAGTACATTTTCCCTAGCGATTTAAATCAGTGATCTATTTTGGGAGTATGGAGTCTCCGAACTAGGATTTCAACAACCCACTTGGCCTCCATGAAGCAATATAAAATTCAAACAGCAAAATAAATTCTTGAAAGTGCATGAACGCCAGCATATATCCTCATTTGTTTTGCTTTTATTTGGTGCAAAGAGAATGCTTCCTTGATACAATAAGAAATTTATATGGTTAAAAAGTCGATGCACACACAATAAATATCAACAGATTACTTTGGAATGAATATATTGCTACATTTCCTGTGTTGTACAGCGACCACTATTGTGATTTGTAATGTTCCCCGAGCAACCTGAGTGAATTAGAACTCTGTAGTCATTTTAAGAACGTATGTTGTTGTACAAGGCTCAGTGTGTAATTCAGTGGAACTTTTTAGCCTATCCATATTTCATTTGCCTGCGAAGCTATACCATCCATTCTGTATTCAGTTAATGTTCAAGGACAAATAGAGAACTTGAAGTCTGGTGGAAGAGAGGAAGATGGAATATTTTTGTAGGATACATACTATTGGCATTAGTGTCAGAATGTCCCCATTTTTAGAAGCTACTCCTTCAAACACATTCATATTATCAAGGCTATCATAAGCAAGAGCTACATGAGTCAAACCAATGAATCCATCACATACTGTACATAGTATCTATAATTTCTAAATTTCGAGATAGACCCTATAATAGCTGGGAAATGACCTAATGATAGTTCCATCAGTTGCAGAGCATCTCCCATATTTCACTGGGAACATTCAATTTCACTGATACAACTGCAAGATGCAATTAGAAATGGTGAGGAATTCGTCTGGTCAGCTTTTTGCAGCAGACCAACACAATTTGACACCAGTCTTTGCTGTGCCTCATTCTCAAAGGAAACACAAACACTGTGTAAGTGCCTGGAACCCCTGGAATCTCACACTGCTCAGAGATTGGGGTGGCGTGTAACAATCTGCTGCAAAATAACCTACCTGCATCTGGATCGACCATGAACAGCCCATAAAACTGAATGGCTATATTTCTAGTGAATTAACAGCAATCCAACAGTCATATTGCAACAAAGGGACAGATACACTGCCATGATACCAATGAAATGGCTGCTGTATCTGCTGCATGTTCAGCCCAGGAAAGAGGGTAAACAGACCACCAGAAAATACAAAAATGACAAGCATCCCCAGAATCCCTGAAAACATCACCAAAGCCACCAATCACATGCTGTCCATGCACAGAAGAACACAATGAACATATTCTCCGCGTACGCCCTTGCACCAAAGTGCCCTTCACTTAATCAGTCCCAGAAAGAACTGCACCACTGTCAAACACAGACACCCCTACAGTCAGGGTTTCCAGCCACATTATAAGCACTATTCTAGAGCACAACACAAAAATTCAACACGGCATTTTGGAGCATTTTGAAACAAAGAGGAAAGAATGAGAGGTTGCAGCCCAGAGCAGCCATAGTCCTCCCTCAGCAGGACAGCTGCAGAAAGCATATCCAGATAAAGGTTCAAGACCCACTAAGGGAGAAAAATACCAAGACTGAGAAGGAAGGGACTACAATGGACATCAAGAGAAGCCACAGGCACACAGAAACAACAGAACCGTCCGGGGCTCAGTTCACAGGGCGTGGGTCAGTGAGGCAGGCAATGGGAGATTGAGCCCCATCAGGGAAAAGTGGAAAAGTACTGTCACTCTCTTTTTCATGACTGGCAAACAAAAACATAACCAATCATCTGGCTCCTGCATTGGCCAACCAGTTCTTCTGGCCAACGTCCTCTTCCTTGCAACTATGTGACCAATCCCACCTTTCTATGTTGCCTGATAGGCCAGTTCTGCTGGGCAGCATCCCAGCAGGACTCATCATCCCTCCTTAGAATCAACTTCCCTTGTCACTGTCTGCCTTTCCTTTCCCCCATTACCCACGACTGACTGTCTCATACACTCTTGGCTGTAGCAGCCATCCCATTTGTGTGCCCTGAGAGGTCTTTCTCCTCACAGTCCATGGAAACTGACTGAGCAGAGAGAGGAGAGGCCACTAACCTTAAGCCTATCTGGTTTGCTGCCCTGAGTCTCCCCAATGAGAGGCCTATTTGGAGGAGAGCTGAAATCAGATCCTATTACAGTGGGAGAAAGGGGTCCCGATCTATTAGTCTCTAGTAGGAAAGGCACAACACATGGGGAAAAGTCAAAGCCTTTATTAAACAGCAGGATGGAGTGCAGCCTGAAAGGGAAAGATGGTTGTGAAGTTGTCAGCGAATCATCCCCCTAAGACTCCTGTGGCTGCGTCCCTTGTGGCTGAAACACTTGGCCTTCATGTCATGGATGAACCTTCCTGGAGCAAGTAGGTTGTCAATCCGACAGAGAAACAGCCAGGAACATCTTGGTCACTGCTAGTGATTGATGTGGGACTTCCCTCCTGGTCTGTGTGGAGCAGGACATGGGGTGAATCCTATACTTCTCTCAGAGTGGGCTAGGAAAGGGAAGAGGAGACACAAGCATTAGCTAGCAGATGGAGGACATAGTTGCTGAACTTGGAGGCACTATAGGCCTTGGTGAGGGAATGTGAGAAAGACTCAGTGTTCATACCTCAGCCTCTCCAGTGATTTTAAGTATACATACCTTCGCTTGTTTGGTGGTTGCAGTGGAACTCTGTGCATGTGATGGCAGCTTGTTGTGCTCTGTGCTCAGCGCTGTGATCCTGCAAGTTAACAGTGATTGGCTTTGAGAGTCTTTGGCTAACAGTTGCAATAGAGAGGAGTGTGTGGCCTTTGCCAATGGAGAACTTACCTGTGTGCAGGGATTAGTACCTCCGTGTTGGAAGACAGTGATCCTCAGCGTTGGGGTTGTGGAAAGGCATTACAGCAATGTCATTTCACACAAGATAACAATCGCAGATCATAAATGTGGGGGGAGACATTTGCAGCAGTTATACTTTGTAGGATGCATTCCCCCATCTCTTGCTTACCTGTTCTGTTGTGGTACTCAGTGGTGGAGTGCTACTGGGTGCTTGAATCTGCAGTCCCAGGGCAAGGTACCTGTTAAGGTTCTAGGAAGTAAAGCATTAGAAATGTGCTCATGTTGCTGGGTGAGTTGTGAAGGCAGGCTCTTTGGGCAAGGTGCTTTGTTTGGGTACAAAGTGACATGTTACCCATGTGAACCCCTAAGCAGGGCCGTCCTAAGCATATCCGGCACTGTGGTGCAAAGCTCCTTCCGGCGCCCACCCCACCCCCCGTTTCCCAGAGTTTTTTAGGGAGGATGGTGCTGTCGCTGGGGCTGGAGGAGTCAGGCAGCGGCTGGAGGGCGGCTCCTCCAGCGGGGAAGAGGCGGAGGCTGGATGCTTCGTGCCGCAGTGGCCACGGCAGACGGAGGCTCTGGGCACGGCGCTGCTTCAGCGTGGCATGTCAGAGGCAGGCGAGGGAGGCGAGCTGATGCTGGGAGGCGCCGCTTCCAGCCTCCACCTCTTCCCTGGCACCCTCCAGAACTTGGCGCCCTGGCACTCCGTGCCACTAGGCTCCATGGGTAAGATGCCCCTGCCCCTAAGAACTGATACCATGGGGCCCAGGATATCAAGTTGCACACTGCTTACAATGACATGAGTTATGATCTCTTTGGGTTTGGTTTATATACCAGCAATGGTGTGCTATGATTGGAATCACTGCTTATCCTATGGTCTGTTATTGCAAGACATGGACAGGGCAGTTGCTGATCTAGGAGTAATACAGTGGTGCCCCGCAAGACGAATGCCTCGCAAGACGGAAAACCCGCTAGACGAAAGGGTTTTCCGTTTTTCTATGCGCTTCGCAAGACGAATTTCTCTATGGGCTTGCTTCGCAAGACGAAAATGTCTTGCAAGTCTTGCAATTTTTTTTCGCTCCCCCCCTTTTTCTAAGCCGCTAAGCCGCTAATAGCCGCTAAACCGCTAATAGCGCTAATCCGCTAATAGGGTTGCTTCGCAAGACGAAAAAACCGCTAGACGAAGAGACTCGCGGAACGGATTATTTTCGTCTTGCGAGGCACCACTGTATTTTTTTCCTCCTCCCTCTACAGTCAATGGGAGGGAAATTCCTCGCATTAGGCATATGGCTGTTGTAAAGTTGTGCCATCGACGAGGACGTGGCTGTGGTCTGCTAAGTATAGGACACTGCTTAGGACCACTCCAACCCTGTGTCACCTATGTCCTTTTCCCAGGTCCACCCCATTTTAGTGGTTGTGTCCTCTTCCTTGGCGATCACTCGTAGCTGAGTATGATTGTCTTAACAGTGAGTCAGTAAATGACTGTGGACGCCAATTCTGGATCCACACGTCCTTCCATAGTGGGGACATAGGTTTCCGGGCGGAAGTTGATCACGGTGGGGGTTTGCCAAATGTGCCTTCCTCTTAGTTTGTTTCTCCTTTTCGCCCGAAGTTCATGCTTCTTCAAAGTCCTTTGGTAAAGGCTGTTCTCCAGTTGGAGCGCTCGTACTTACCAGTGGAAAAAGCTCTGGAAAGATTTGTTCCAGCAGTGTATCTCAATTTCAACTGGTGTTACCTATTGCCCCTCAGCTGATTGAACTCAAATACAGAGATGCACCTGAAAACTACTGTGTGGAATTGCTGGTCAGCTATTATGTGTATAATTAAAAACTACCTCAGAAAACCAATTTGTTTTGTAACATGTGTATTTATGCATTTAAATGGTTAGTTACTGTGTAATTACACCCCTTTTAAATTGATTCTTTTGCTAACTCGAGGTCACTGAGCACACCTAGCACTCTCTTGATAATGCAGCAGCTTAGAGATGATTGCCTTGCTCTTGCCCTTCAGTATAATAGCTAATGCCATACACAAGGGAAGAAAACTGGAGCGGAAACATAGCTCATGACTTTGGTGGTTTGAATTGAAAACTGTTACGATAAATACTATGTGATCTCCTCATTTCTCCAAGGTTTACATTCAGTTTTGGTAATTACACTTTCTTTCATTCAACAGAAACCTGAAAATGTAGCTAAATGGTCCCTTACAACTCAGCATGCGAGTGATGTATATGCTCTTTAGTATATATAAACGTGCTTATATAAGACTCGTTTTAGCCAGACCTTGAAATTATTTGGATACAGAGAGAACTACAGAACACAGCAGTGTGCTTTTTAGGGCACTATCTCACTATACTGGTGCTAAAAGGTAAGCTGCTTCTGGCAAACCAGAGCAGCGCACGGAAACGCCGTTTACCTTCCCATCGGAGCTTTAAAACAAAAAACAAAAAAACCCGCTTCATTTTGTCTATAGTTCTCATTTGTACTGAAGTACATTTTAGTTATCCACATGCTACAATCATGTGAGATGTTGAGATCATAGACAGATGTGATCATAGACATACTTTTAAGTATACATTCATGATGAAATTATGCACAGTTCTACTTTCAGCATGGTTCATGCCCAGAAAAGTTTCAGGGCAGACATAACAAATGCTTAGATTCCTATTGGTGCATGTCCAGTCATTTCTTGCTGAAATACTGTAACATTTCACACCACAGACGTTCTAGGGTGTTTTTTTTGGGGGGGGGGTCCACTTTTCTTGCAAAATAGCACGATATTGTCATCTCCAGGGGCACTAACGTGCAAACATTGGGAAAAGAAACTCAGAACAATTAAATCAGGATGAAGTGTGAACATAAGTATCATAGGTTTGTTTTAAAAAATTATATTAAAAGGTCCACAATGGAACTGCAATGCACCTTGAGGGCCAAGTTTGATAGAGCCTCCAGCCTGTCAATCACCTGATGACAGGTGATTTTTTTTTTTTTTTTTTGCCCATGAGTCTACAGAAGTCCCTTTCAAAATGCTGTTTTACACAGTGCTTTAAAAAAGGACTTGTGAATAAATGTCAGTCAGCTGACATTACTGGATCTTCTGAATACCAGCACTTCGCATAGTGCTTTGCAAGAGGGCTTTACAGGTACTGCCAATCAGCTGGCTGATGCTATCTCTGCAAAGCCTCTTTTAGCTGAGCTGGGTTTTCATCTGCCCCACACCTAATGTCAAGAACATGACATTGAGTTTAGAGAAGGTGGGGTGACTTGACTGAAATGGCCTCCTGGACCACATGGAGGGGACTAGTGGGCCTAGTAAGTTGTGCAGGGCAGCCAAGCTGGATTTTGCTCCATTTTTGTTTTTGTGGAGGGACATTAATTCCCTATGAGAGGAGGAGATAAATTCTGCTCTGTTCAGGGTGGTGGGAGAAACTCCATTAAGTTTTACAGTATTGGGGAGGGGGATTGGCCACAAGGTACCAACAATTTCTCCCCCTTTCCGCCCTTAAAAATGAACCTTATGCTGCTTTGCACAACAGGTGCTGGGTCTCCTAATCCTCCAAAACTTCCTGCTGGGGGTGGGTGGGTTAGAATGTGCATTCCAACATGTTCTCAGCAAGAAACATGGCAGAGTTGTGAGATTTCAGCGTATCCTCTGCTTTCTGCATGTGGCCACATAAGTGGCTTATTTTAGCACTTTTTAGTAAAGTACTTAGAGGTATGGAAGTGAGAGCTGGACCATAAAGAAGGCTGATCGCCGAAGAATTGATGCTTTTGAATTATGGTGCTGGAGGAGACTCTTGAGAGTCCCATGGACTGCAAAAAGATCAAACCTCTCCATTCTGAAGGAAATCAGCCCTGGGTGCTCACTGGAAGCACACATCCTGAAGCTGAGGCTCCAATACTTTGGCCACCTCATGAGAAGAGAAGACTCCCTGGAAAAGACCCTGATGTTGGTAAAGATGGAGGGCACAAGGACAAGGGGGCGACAGAGGACGAGATGGTTGGACAGTGTTCTTGAAGCTACTAACATGAGTTTGACCAAACTGCGGGAGGCAGTGGAAGACAGGAGTGCCCGGCGTGCTCTGGTCCATGGGGTCAGAAGAGTCAGACACAACTAAACAACAACAGTAAAGTAAGCCAAACCCTCCCCTGCCCCACACAGAGAAGTTTGTGAATCCATTTTGCCACCCCTCATTTTTTTATTTTTTTTATTTGTGGTGGTAGGTTTCCCTCTCTCCCACATTGCAGATAAAAGATGACCTGAAAATATTGACCCAGCTCTAGTTCAAATCAGAATATCCCAGTGGTACCTAACATATGCTTAACAATACCAAAGAAAACAATGAGGCTTAAATGTGTTCCAAGTTTGGATTATGCCTAGTATTTGCGATTTCTGTTATAAACTGCTCAGCTATAATAAAGATGCTTAGATGCTGCAAAGTGGCTGTCAAGTAGTTGTTGATACTGTTTCTGTTACTAAATGTCTCCAGTACCTCAAAGGGTTTTGGAGATTGTTCTATGCAATTTATTCATTCCTCAAAATCAGATAAGTAACACATACCATGAAACTCTTCTTAATATGTATGTAGTACAAACACAAAATGCATACAAGAAGCATTTCAAAAGAGATCACTTCCAAATTGGAAGTATTAATATTAATGCATTGAAATATAGCTTTAATCCAGAACACACTGTTACTTCTGTCTATTAAGTATTTTGAAACTCGCTTTTGCTGCTGACTTGCTGGAAAGGTAAAATAATTATGATAATAATACTTATTAGGAAATGTCACCAGCAATATGACTGCAATAAATAAATAAATAAATAAAATATTGCCCTTTCCTGTTTTTATGCAGGCATAGATGTGTTCTCGACTATCAACTCTTGCAGTTGCATCGTGGACCTTTTAATATAAAGGTTGTTGTTTTTTAAATGAACAACAACAACACAAGATTTTAAGGGGGGGAATCATAAGAATTTCAGCTTTCCATTTATAATATATAATTTTCAAAAAAATATAATTTGCATGATAATGCTTGGAAGCTGGACTTCAGGGCATTGGGACTGACAATACACTAGAATTCCCCTTAGCCAAATTATGCATATCAAAAACATTCTGGTTATCCAAGTCTACAGATAATCCCCCAAGTTACTCCATCCATGTAAATGTATGAGCAAACTGCACTTCTGTTTATCCAAAGTAGTTCATGTCCCCACAGTCCATTCAAATATATTCAGCTGCACTTTATTTGAATAACTGTTTGTCAAGACATATTAATAGGTGGGCTATATGTCACAGGATACAGCTGAATTGCTTCTGTGCACAGAAACACATTTTTAAAATATTAATATTTTTACTGCATAGCTAAAAAGCTGTAACAGTCAACATTAACAGGCATATAATTTTTGCTGTCTAATGTTCTGTCATCACAAACTGTATATCATTCACTTTCATTTAGCTAAGTTGGTAGGGTACGAGACTCTTAACCTTAGGGTTGTGGGTTCAAGCCCCATGTTTGGCAAAATATTCCTGCACTGCAAGGGGTTGGACTAGAATAAATGACCCACTTTGTCCCTTCCAACTCTACAATTCTATGATTTTATGATTTGGACCCGCCATCTTGAAATCCTATTAAAAGAGCCTTGAAATATGCCAATAGGTGCCTAAATTGGAAAATAGGAAACCAAATCCCAATTTATACATTTGTCTGTTGCTCACTAAATTTCAACACACCCCCACCAAACTGTAGATCTTATATATCCCGTTTATGTGCGTTTGCCCAGCTTCCCCATTAGGTTACTGTGACACAGCAGTGCCTCATATACGACTATTCTGATTAAGCATCAGCCCAGAAACTCTAAGTATTGGACATCAAATTAATCACAGACAATGTGATTTAACCACAGGGGGAAACTGTGAGACAATCCACCGGCTCAGCACCCTCTGCTGCCCCTTTTATGAAAGAACTATTTGAGCCTCTTTCTTCATATGCCCGAGCAAGAGAAGAGAGCAGGGATAAAAACTGCCTGTTAAATAAATGAAGGGTGTAATGCAGAGATGATTGCTGCAGGCAGAGGATGTTGAGGAATCTTACAACCCATTCTGTATTGTATTTGCCAGGGACTATGAGGTACGGGTGGGGGGAAATGCATACTGAAATACTGAATTAGGCTCTATGGCAAATATCAATAGTTGAAAGATGGGTCTGAATACAACCAACACTAACATAACTATTCTTAGTAACTTAGTAACTTGGTACACCACATTACTCTCTCTTCCTTTTTCCACATTTTAAGGCCCACACTGTTAAGTTATAATTTTCTCATAAATCAAACTAAGGCTGATTTAAATGTTATTCATAGCTGGCAGAAGCTGGAGTGAACTCTGGGTTTAGAAACCTCGGGGGCAAAATGTTCTTCCTTCTGAGGATGAACTAAGTAGTTTTAAGTTCACCTTCTTACTGGTACGCAATCATACCATCCATTCCATCCTGTTTTATTCACATCTTCTGAAATAATGCACAGTAGGTCAGCATTTAAATAGTACCTGCTTCGTACCCACTTTTTCATGAACTTTTCAATGCTTCCATCCATAAAATACAGTATATACTTTGTACATGCGTAAATATGTACTTTACTTTGTGTGTGTGTGTGTGTACCCTTTTTGCGCACCAAAACTACATCGCGAATAGTATTGCGTTTTGGTCTCAAGCGAGTTCAGGAGCATTAGGTCTGGCTGGTTCACTGCAAATGACTTCTTTTCCCTTCCCAACTTTGAATTAACTATTTTACATGTATGCCGCTGATTTCTCCACCCAAAACCCTGTTAAGAGCACACAATTGCACTGCCGAAGTATGGTATCTCATAGCGTCTGATGATGATCATGTTGTCATTGCCATGACTGTAAGGTCAATTAGATTGGTTCACATTTTGGGGATGCCCTAAATTGCTATAAATTTGGTAGGATGCAGGAGCTAATCTTAATTTGCCCTCCTTAATGAACCACATTTTAATACTTAGCCAAACATGGCTGATCTTTATGCCGACAGGAAGTTTAATTTATAACAATTGAAGGGTCACCCACTCCATCTTCACATATATAGGAGCAGTGACTAGAGATGGAAGATAAATTTATTTAGTCTGATTTTTTAAGTGAACTGACCTGATCACTGCCCTCTGGACTAATACATCCTTTGGAAGGCAACTGCCCTTCAGGTTTTGCATTTGTCTGAATCTTGAAAACATTTTTTTGTTCCGAAAGATAATAATACAAAAATACATTACCATTTTGCTTTTTTATATATAAAATGTGTTTACAAATTGATACATATTGAAAATATATTTTAATATCTTATTGCAAAGAAGTGTTTTAAGCACACATTTTCCATGATACTATTTTAAAATAAAATATTCACCAACGAATACTGCAAAGAACAGAACAGACTTATGAATGAACATGTTGAAAATGGAAAGAGGACTGGAAAAAGATTGATCCATCCATCCCTATCAGTGACTCTACATGTTACCTGAACTTATTGGGTCATGAATCCTTTCTTCACCCTTCTCTTATACATCATTTTTGTCTTTCTTCAGTTTCTTTTTCTATGTTCAGACTGGTTTTTTTTTTTGCACCTCTTAATAAATGTGGCTGCATGTTCACGTAGCCTTCCGCCTTTTAACCTTTTGTTTCCCTCTCTCTGTTCAGAGGGTTACTATGGGGAGAAAGGTCCTGGATTATGTAGGCCATCTCTACTGCTGCAAAATAACAATCTTAGCAACACAGTTACATGTGCTTCAACCTCTATATCATTTGTTGTGCTTTCTGAGTACTCATAAAGTATTACTAAGTTCCTTCCATTCATCTTCCTAATGTACAAATGACATACATATTTTAAGCCTTAATGGAATAGAGCAGTGTAATAGCTTAAATTTTTATAATGAACGAGTCAAATGAACACTATATATAGCCAAATTGTGTATGCTCACAATGCACCAGAACTAACTAATGAGCAAATTATTTTACATACACACTGTTAATCTTTTTTTAAAAAATGTTCAAGGTCATATGCAAACGGTATTTAAAAACATTTCAATAAAAATAATCCATAACTTTAAAAAAAAAAATAAATTTTCTATACCCAGTAATATCAATCTAGTATTCCATTGTCAACAATTCACATGGCATAAAAGCCCCTTCTGGAAATCTAGTGGAATCTAGTTCATTGTTTCCAGAAGAAAAAAAAATCTGCTAGCAACCCCATTAAGTTGGACCATCACAGGAGTTCTGCATTTACAAAATTTGGAATGGTATAACAGTATACCATTTCCCCCCACCATTTAAAATTTAGAGTGGCCTGGAGGTATAGTGATGAAAAAGCCACAGTTCCATAATGCAACAGACACTGTAGTGCAAAGGGAATGTTGTAAATTGGGACAGAAGTATCCACATTATAAGTAGTAAAGCTAAGGCAATAAATCCCACATCTGAATGTAGTTCAGGCTTGAGAGAGCGAGAAACAATGGAAACTTGAATGAGCCCTGCTCAGTATTGTCTTGTGGAATGGGACGGTACTTGATCTGCTCTTTAGTTTTATATCACTTTGTTTTTACAACCAAATCTTTTTCAGGATTAAATCTGCTCAACTACCTAGTCATTATTGCTAATTAATGGCACCACTGCAATTTATCTACATCTGTCAGAGACAGATTGGCTGAGAATGAACACATTATTCTACTTAATGCGTCTCTGACACCGTAATTGGATAGGACTAACATTTACCTAAACCAGCCTGGTGTTAGAAAACCTACAGCAATATGTTGCTCTCCGTGCTTATCAACAGCTTATAGTTATTCATTTTGAGACTTATATAGGCTTCCTTGACCCGCGCGATGTTGCTCATGCATTGCATTAGCTGCTGTGAACTTCATTTCAGTCACTGCTGTACTTACAGAGTATGTTTCTGAGACTTTTAAGACCTGGTCTATATAAACAGCAGAATGAAGTGGTTAAATGGACAGAACGGCTTCAGCTGGGTGATCAGTTTTCAGTGACCCCTTACATCAATAGCTTCACAGCAGAGGGATGTAACATCCTTTCTCCTA
This sequence comes from Podarcis bocagei, assembly GCF_964188305.1. Classification (NCBI taxonomy): domain Eukaryota; kingdom Metazoa; phylum Chordata; class Lepidosauria; order Squamata; family Lacertidae; genus Podarcis; species Podarcis bocagei. The sequence goes on along the minus strand of NC_138127.1, from coordinate 8,401,156 downwards.
GGTATGCTAGTTATTTTATTTTCAGGGAAGTTTTCTTTTCCTCTGGCCTATTCCCTTACTTTTTTCCCCTCAGGCAAATGGGATTCATTCAAATGATCATTCCAAATGCTTGCTTTTTGCCCTTACTATGGTTTCTTCCCAGCTTCCTTGATTAGAGGTGGCTGGAAGTAGGGAAACCTGAGGAAGTTACGCTTTGTGAATTCCTACTAAAAACCACCTAATCTGCCCCTCCCAGACGGAGCATATTTTGGGTTTTGCACTTCTTGGCTGTTGAGCCAACAGAATCGCTCCCTGTTCAAACTGTATCACCATTTCAGACGTAACCACCATGGTAACTTCCGAAGCACATATTTTCCCTTTTCTTTTATTCCCAGGTGGCAGTGCCAGTGTTTATTCTCTTCAGTCTTATGACTGCCCTCTTGCTGTGATGTGGCATGTCTTGCTTGACCCAATATGTTCCCAAGTGTCTTTCCACTTTTAAACAAATGTTTATTTACCGTATTTTTCCGTGAATAAGACTAGGTTTTCCCCCTAAAAAATAATGTCAAAAATTAGGGGGCGTCTTATACACGGGGCCATCTCCCCCCACTTTCTTAAATCTGAGTCCCCCAAAATAGGGGGCATCTTATACATGGGGGCGTCTTATAGACTAAAGAAATATGGTATTTAACAATGTACCCAAGATAATTCATTAAATAAGGGGCTGCCAATAATTTCTGGTGCAAATCTTTTGGGGGGGGGGTGTTTGTTTCCACATTGATGCCAAATTTGCAGAATTCTTGCAATGCTGTGCTTTAAAAAATTATCATGGTCTATTATTATTATTATTATTATTCCATGCGTGCTACTAGAATCAGCTGGATGTTGTGCTCTAAATGTTCGCCTTTGCTCCCCACCTTCCTTTTTAGAATTATCTGCTGGCCATTATTGCCTGCCAGTTTTCTCTAATGCACAGCAGAACAAGTGGCTTTAGAGAATAGGGATAGCGATGTGAATTGTATGTTTCATGCATAGTGGCAGATTTGAGGATACCTGAAAGAAAATTATGGGAAATGCAAAGCATCACTAGAGGAGTAGAAAGGTAAAACTGTAGTGTAACTGGAAATGAACAGGGTATAGAAGTGGACAGAAAATTATTCACTGTTACCACAGCTGTGTATTTCAACCAAAAATATTTAAATTTTCCTAAAGCCTTGTATTCAGAATAGGTCCTGATGCTGTTTAGCATAATCATTTCTTCTAATTAAAACTATACGAGATGTCATGTTGATAAGTATTTGGAAACAAAAAAATATTCTAATTGAGTCCTCTGCTTAGCATTTTAGCATCTTCTAGAGATAAAACCTTAGAACAACTCCAGAACCGAGAGCTAAATTGAGATGTTTTAAACTCCATGTAAAAGTTAATAACAGGAGAGAAAATGACTGAGGATACTTGTGCTATAGAAGGCATGTATTTGATCTGATTCAAGGATTTGAACACACCTAGTGAAAGGGTGTCCATTTAAGAAAACATAATGGTAAGAGAATTATAACATAAAAATAGGATCAGAATTATTCAGTACTTAATTTGCACTAGAGTTCAGCATCAGAAGCCATTTAATTTTTCAGTGATTAGGCTGCACCACAGAATAGCTGAATTTATAGCAGGGGAAAAGAGGGCATTTGTGAACCCACACAGAGTGTGTTTTCACTAAGAAACCCTTAACAGCTATTCTCTCCACACTTGAGCCTTAGCATGGCTACTTAGAGAAATTGAATACAATCATGATCATCTTATCCAATATTTTGTATACATTTTTTGACATACAATAATGTGCATTGTTTACAAGAAATTCAAAGGAACAGAACAAAGTTCTCTAGGACAGTGCTTAAATAATATCTGATTCTAACCTAACCACTGTGCTTTTTAAGGGTTAGTTCTGCCTAGTCCATTTCCAGGATCAATTTAGAGTACGGTTGTAAACTATGAAGACCCAAAGAGCTTAGCACTATGCTGCCTGAAAGATCACTTACTCCTACAATATGCCTGCCTGAACACAAAGAATATCTTTGGCATCTCTGCTAAGGGCACCCTCACCAAATGAGATGGGTGATAAAGGAGATTACCTTTTTGGTAACGGTGGATCTCTGCTTTGGAACAACCTCACCAGAGAAGATTGCCTACATTGTAATATATCCTAAAACTACATTCTAACAAGGCCGATGCTACACAGTGGCTGGATCTAGACACATCAAAGAAACATTTCAGTTAAATGCGTTGCAAACTTTGTACGAGAAATCGGGTTGGCAAAAATGGAACTCTACATCTGGTGTCACAGTGTTAGAATGCATAAACAACACATATAAAGCACTGTTTCTTTGCTAATATAGCTGAGTTCAGTGTATCTCACTTCTTGCCCCCCCCCCCCCATTGCATGGGAAGAAATGAGAGCAAAGCATATCTCTGCCCTGGGATCAGTCTGTTATTGAATGATGCATATGGTGAAATACATTAACATATTCCCCAGAGGGAAAAAAGAAAACAAATAATATTGCAAGGGGTTGGACTAGATGACCATTGAGGTCCCTTCCAACTCTACAATTATATGCTTCTATGATTTTAAGTGCCATGTAGCACTATGAAAATGTATGCTGCCCTTTCCTCTAGTAATCTGATGACATCATCGCACATCCATTTTCCTTTGAATATGTAGCAGATATTTCAGGCCTAAGCTGGTCCAAACTCTCATATCATTAATCTGAAACGGCACCATGCAGAACTATGTATTCATTACACAAATACAATTAATAGACTAGACTTCCCTCTTTCTGTCTGTAGGTGTAATTTAATAACAGTTCTCATTTCAATCAACAGTGGGGGGACTACAGAAACAATCAAGGATAACCTATATATAATAATTATTGCTAACAAAACTAAATTTGATTGTGAACTTATGGCATCTAGAAAGAACCCAAAGGAGCACAGTTGCAGAGCAAGTGTATCAATAGATCAAGCAGAATGTGCTTTGCTTATCATACTGTTGAATTTTTTTAATGAATGTAAAAATAAATAAATCAATGAGTACAATTAAGCAACTACATTACTGTACTTGCAAATTCAAAGGCATACTTTCAATTTTTATTTTTATTTCCTATGCAAATAGTGTTACTGTTACCAACAATTTATGTTCGAACAGCACACATGGAGAGGGTTATGAGACTATCTGCTGGATCCATCCCCTGTGTTTCGACTGGGGATATTCTGCACAAAGCCTGTGGTCAAGTGTCTATTCAATCTGTAGCCAACATTTTTGCAGGGTAGAGCTTGTAGGCGCAGCTTGACCATATGCATGTTCCGTGGTTCAAATCAGTTATACATGGGAAGATTGAGGACGGCACCAACAGACACATTCTCATTCTTCCTTCATAGGTTGTACACTGAATTGCCATGTGAAAAGTGCTGCTGTTGCTCAATTACAGTTTGCACCCAGGCTAAGCTGGTTTGGTTTCAATGGGAAATAAGCTCAATTAATTTAGTGTGAACCTTATATTCTCAACAACAAATGGCTATTTTGCAGTCTGATCCTTTGCATGTTAGAACTAAGTCTCTCTGAGCAGTGGGACTCACATTTATATAATGATGGAAACTGTAGTCCAATGACACCTGATATAAGGGTACCATATTGGATACTCCTGGTGTCAGTTCTATCAGCTGCTTCTGCTTCCTGTTACTGCTCTGGCATCAGTGTTAAAATGTGGTTCAGAAATCTAGATGCCACTTTTGCAAAAAGAACTGGTATGTATACCAAGAAGCATTAGTCCTGTTTAGTGCCAGTCTCCTGGCAGCCCCAAGATCACTGGAAGAGTGGGATATAAGGTCAATAAATAACACACACACACGGCTGAGGAAGCTGCAGATGTCTGTATAATACTTCCCCATAGCAGTCTAAGCTGTTCTCTATGAACCAACATATACTAAGAAACCCAGGGAGTCACTGGCCATAAAATGAATAAATAGGTACAAAGTTGTTGTTTTTTTATCTTTGTTTTAAATATTTTATTATATTCTACTCCAGCCAGGCTGATGGGAGTGTTAATCCAAAACATCTGGAGGGTACCAGGGTGGTGAAGGCTGTTCCACTAGTTATAGTCCCCCCTTCACCCTCCACCCACCCCACATCTCAGGGCACAATAATCCATTTCTAGGGCATGGAATGCATGGACCTGGATTCTCCAATACATAAATTCACTTTTCAGTAAGAATTTCCTCAAATGGATGGCAGGAGGGAGGAAAGGAGAAAGAAATCCTTAACATCTGCAGCTAACCTGTTTCGACTTGGCACCGATGTGTGAAACTGTCTGGCATCTTGGTCTCTTATGAAGCCTGTCTAAAATCATGTCATGCTAGGCTGCTAACATTCTGAAACCCGGGCGATGAAATGGCAGTTCCAGACTGCATGCGAGTGGCAGAATCAGAAAGAGACAGATGGCCTGCCCCAAGGCTCTCTACTAGGCACAAAATTGTTTGCCTTGCATGTAAACAATGCAAAAGAAACTAGGTTTCATATAAATGTATGTGGGTGGCATCTTTTTTTTCCATTTCAGTACTTGAGCATGGCTGTCATTACCTGTCATAGGCATGGAGGGTTTGACTTGCTTTTAAAATAAACAGACTTCCACTGATTATATATTGAAAATCGACTCTGCCCACAGTCAGCATAAATATATGAAAGGATTCAAGAGAACTCATGCTCTACCGAATGGCCCATGCGCCCTACTTGCCTCCATGTGCTAGGAATGAGCACTGACCATTGGCCATATTGGCTGAAGCTGATGAGAGCTGGACCCAACAATGTCTGCAGTGCCACATATTAATTGCCCTATTCTTAGGAGCGAGGCAAAATTGCCCCCTTGCCACCAAAGGCAGAAAGCATAACCAAAATTTTGTGACCCCTTAATGAGTTATGAGTTATTTTACTATCAGGGTTTTAAAAAAATAATTGTCTTTGATCTATTTTGATACTTTTCCCCCCTTTCTGTTCAATATTATTGAGGCTAACAATGTTTTGTTTTTATTTGAAGCCTGACAGCTCTCCACAATCAATACACAATATTGCTATCATCACTAATATTATTAAGAACTAAATGTACACAAATTCCCCTTGATTGTTGCATTATCATATGACCTAAAATAAACACTAGGAAAGATTAACATAATCAGAGTGCTGTTTATCAGAGTGCAGACAGTATCCTGAAGAAAAACTGAAACCGATTATCCCAACTAATTTAAACTGACTGAAAACAAATCTTTGCCCATAGTCAGAGGTGAATATGCATGAGTTATGGAAATCCTTACATTAATATAGACACAGAGAATATGACTTGGCACACATTTTCTTCTGTTTTTGCTATGTGCAAGACAAATACCTAGAATAAAATATATCTCCAAGGTACTTCTGATACCAGAGGCGAAAAGCTGCTTCACAGAATGAAACATTTTCAGTGCAAATGCACACAGATTCATCTGATATCACAAACTCTTTTTAAAATGTTGGTACTGATATAATTTATAAGAAACTTATTTAAGAAGAGGGGGGATATTCTTTTTTTCCTTTTTTAAAAAAGAAAGTTATACTACCAAGTTCCACTGCTAGCTATGCTACAGTGGATGCTGAAATTTGGTGAATTCAGATAATCCCAAGTGAATTCTGTGTATGTCAGAAAATTCAGATATGCTGCCAAAAATTGTCACAGGTGTATAAATACGGTTGTCAGTATACACTTGTTTATGCTACATATAATGTGCATTCTGAGATTGCTGGGATTGTCAGCATTCAGCCCAAGTGGTACCTGCAGCGTGGAGCGCTCCTGTTCAGGTTGCCAGCAAACAACCCCTCCTTATTCTCTGCCTCTGCCCACTCCATGTTCCCCCATCCTATTTACTGCCAACCCAGGAACAGTTAGCCAACATTCCAGGCCCAATATGCATAGTCAGTCCTCATGAGCTCCTTTAAGGTGTATGGAAGGGAGCTCACAGTAGTTGCCTCTACTTGATTTGGGGGCATTCCCCTTCCCTCTCAGTCCTCTGCAGAACAGCTCGCTCCATTCAACAGGGTGCTCAACCCTTAGACGTTTGGAGGGGCTGTGGTGCCAGGAGGAAGGGCAGGATATCGTCAGCTTCCCACCAGCCCTGTATGCTATTCTAGTGGTTTGTTTTGAATTAATTTTATAACAAATGATTTTAGAGTGTTGTGTTGTACTGTTGTACTGTTTTATTGTTGTTAGCCACCCTGAGCCCAGCTTCGGCTGAAGAGGGCGGGATATAAATAAAATTTATTATTATTATTATTAGATCCACTTGTTTATGGATGTCAGGGGTTTAGGTGCAGAGGCACGGGCAAGGGAGGAAACAGAGAGCGAAGGGGAGGAGACAGAGGAAAGGATGAGTGATGACGACGACCCGAGATCTCCCAGTCTTTCCAGTGAATCAGAGGATTCACAGAAAGGAGCACCAGTGGCCAGGGCAAGGGGGGAGTCTAGGGAGGCACCCCAGGAAGATAGAGCCAGAGGAGACTCAGGGGGGAGCAGCTGGAAATCGGGACCAGCGTCACCGCCAGGAAGCAGGGAAGAGGAAAGGAGCCAGGAGGGAAGCGCTGGCAGCTCACCACAGGAGGGAGGGCAGGAGTCAGGAGTGGCCACACCTCCATCGGGGAGCGAGGAAACGGTTAAGAGGAAAGTGGAAGGTTGGGCGCGCGCGCCAAGTTCAAATGCAGAGGAAGGCGGCGCAGTGAGCAGCCCCGAAAGGGAACCGGGTCCTAAAGCCCGGCGCAAGGAGGCAGAAGGGTCCGGGTCAGCGTCAGAAGAATCCCGGAAGGAAGAAGCCCCGGGGGGTAGAGGGACCCAGAGGAGGACAGTCAGGAGGAAAAGGTGGAGCAAGGCTAGGATATTAAGTTGGTGCGCACGGGGCGGAGACTCAGACGGAGCCTCGCCGATCTAGCTAGTAGACGTAGAGTTGCAGACAGCAGCGTGAGAATGGAAACTGTAATTCAATAAAGACTTTTACTTAATGACCGCTGGCTAGCGTGATCCTCTGTGAGCTAGGATCTTGAAGCAGCTCTGACAGTAGGCTCCGTCTCCTTCTCGCAGAAAACTTCCAGAAATTCTGCGTACTTGTGGGGAATCGCTTGCAGCGTGCCTAGCAGCAGCTGTGACTCCTCTTCCTCTCCTTCCTGCCTGGGTACGATGCAGTGTTCAGCACAAAAGGAAGAGCCGAAGACCAGCTGCCTCTGGAACCAAGCCATCGTTGGGCTGTGCTTGTCCAGCCAACTCATACCCAATACAATGGGCGTGTCAGACAGTTGAGTGACGTTGAAGCTGATGACTTCCCTGTGATTCCCAAGTCGCATCACCATTGGTGGCGTCTGCTTCACCACTTGCCCCCCTAGCAGCTCCCTGCCATCCACCGTGACAACCTGCAGGGGCAGTGTGGCCGGCAGCAACTGCACAGCGTGCCTGTCGACAAATTCCTGCCCTATAAAGTCCGCGTTGCTGCCGGAGTCGATGGTGATTGGCACGTCCATGGTGATTCCATTGGGCAGCTGGAGAGATGCTGTGAGCCTCACTACTGGTTTGGGCGGGAGGGGGTTCACTGGCTGTAAAATTTCTGGGGACTGCGTCACTAACACGTCTGGCTGGGCCCCAGTGCCCTCTTCCCACATAGACCTATGCCAGCAGACTTTTTCGACGACTGGCTTTTCACGCCCACGCTTTCGGACAGCACGTTCAGGGGGTTCGACTCGGACGAGGAACCAACACGAGACGTCCGTTCCCCGGAGGGGTCACCCTCGGGATCGGTCTCAGAACCCTCGTATTGGTGGGACGATAGGCCGGAGGAGCAGTTCCGCAGGAAGTGGCTGGACTGTTCCGGCCGAGCAACGCCGCCTGGAGGAAGTGCGGGAGAGACGGACATGGACATTTTCGGGGACGACCCTGGTTTCGAGCACGGCGGCACAGAGATGGAAGAGGAGGTGACTGTCGTCAACGAGAGCAGAGAGGAAGACCTGGAAGAGTTCCGCTGGAGGCCTGCCACGGGAAGCGACCGATATCCGACGTTCGTCCCTTTGCAACAGCAGCCCCCAGCTCCAGCACCGGAAGGAGGGGAGGGGGGACTGGGGGGCTTCGAGGGGGGGATGGATGTCAGGGGTTTAGGTGCAGAGGCACGGGCAAGGGAGGAAACAGAGAGCGAAGGAGAGGAGACAGAGGAAAGGATGAGTGATGACGACGACCCGAGATCTCCCAGTCTTTCCAGTGAATCAGAGGATTCACAGAAAGGAGCACCAGTGGCCAGGGCAAGGGGGGAGTCTAGGGAGGCACCCCAGGAAGATAGAGCCAGAGGAGACTCAGGGGGGAGCAGCTGGAAATCGGGACCAGCGTCACCGCCAGGAAGCAGGGAAGAGGAAAGGAGCCAGGAGGGAAGCGCTGGCAGCTCACCACAGGAGGGAGGGCAGGAGTCAGGAGTGGCCACACCTCCATCGGGGAGCGAGGAAACGGTTAAGAGGAAAGTGGAAGGTTGGGCGCGCGCGCCAAGTTCAAATGCAGAGGAAGGCGGCGCAGTGAGCAGCCCCGAAAGGGAACCGGGTCCTAAAGCCCGGCGCAAGGAGGCAGAAGGGTCCGGGTCAGCGTCAGAAGAATCCCGGAAGGAAGAAGCCCCGGGGGGTAGAGGGACCCAGAGGAGGACAGTCAGGAGGAAAAGGTGGAGCAAGGCTAGGATATTAAGTTGGTGCGCACGGGGCGGAGACTCAGACGGAGCCTCGCCGATCTAGCTAGTAGACGTAGAGTTGCAGACAGCAGCGTGAGAATGGAAACTGTAATTCAATAAAGACTTTTACTTAATGACCGCTGGCTAGCGTGATCCTCTGTGAGCTAGGATCTTGAAGCAGCTCTGACAATAACTGTATTTATTTTTAAATTTATTCTGTCTTTCTGACCCAAAGGGATGTCTCAGTGTGGCTTAAAATAAGTCAACAACCTGAAAATACATTAAAAAACAAACATAAAGTTGACTTTGGAAAATTGGGACATGCAACTCCCTAGCCAAAATCTTTTGGACACACCCCATTTGTTAAAGCAGACTTCCTCAACCTCAGCCCTCCAGATGTTTTGGAACTACAGTTCCCAGCATCCCTGACCACTGGTCCTGCTAGCTAGGGATCATGGGAGTTGTAGGACAAAAACATTTAGAGGGCCGAGGTTGAGGAAGCCTGTGTTAAAGTATTGATAGCTAAAAAAACCAGCTGATTAACAATTCACAGAAATGGGTTAAGCAAGAAATTCATGGTGAGAGGCCTCATATCTTTAAATTTTCCATATACATATTTGTGTGTTTGCTGTTTGTGTATCTTTCAGGCCTACTGACAGTATTCCATCGATTACTTCATTGGACTATGTCTGCACACACACACACACACACACACACACACACACACACAGCACTTGTCTGTATTATTACACTCTTCTAATGAAGATGCTTAAGTGGCTTTCCAAAAACCAATTCACATGTTACCAAACTATCATAAGAAAACCATTCCTGACTAGGAACTAGAATGAAACCTGTGAATAAGACATCTGCTGATCTGACTAAAGTGTAACTTGCTGCATATACAGCATATACAGTGGTGCCCCGCAAGACGAATGCCTCGCAAGACGGAAAACCCGCTAGACGAAAGGGTTTTCCGTTTTTGAGCTGCTTCGCAAGACGATTTTCCCTATGGGCTTGCTTTGCAAGACGAAAACGTCTTGCAAGTGTTCCGATTTTTTTCCGCTCCCCCCTTTTTCTAAGCCGCTAAGCCGCTAATAGCTCAGCCCATATTTACAATGTTATCATATGACTGAGCTTGCAATCCACTATTATTCCCTGTTTCGTTTTTCCACAATTGTCACATGTAGAACTTCATAAATCCATTCAAACAACATACTTAAACCTCCAGTTTGGTGTGTGAAGCAGCACTAACTGTTGCTAAAACAAGGATGGTAAAACAAATTTCCAATCTCTTCCAGTCAGACCTGTTGTGCAGTGACAAATATGGGTTGTGCTCTACATACCAGTTTCGGGAAGTGAACCAGGGCCCTCAGTCTGAGACTTCTTGAGGTGTTGATGTGTGACAGAATGTGGCTTGCAGGCCTTATTTTGCTTTATAGGAACAGCAAGTGAACTGTTTTCTATTTGCAGGAGTAACACATAAATTTTTGTTAGAAGCCCCAGAATTTGCTTGGCATACATGGTTTATGCTACAGCAGGCAAAGATTTCAGGCAACGCTGCAAATAGGGCACACCTTTATTTAACAGATCATTAAGCCAAGAATGACTCTATCCCACAGCAGCTGCAACAATCCTATAGTCTCTAACCAGTCAGGAGAGTAATGTGCTACACTCAGAATCACTGCCAGAAATGACACCACACCTGGCCCTCCTATGGACTGAAAAGTAGAGTCCCAGTGGTTAGTAAAGTTTGCATGGAATAGTGAAAGCAGCAGGACTCCTTCAGTTGGAGTAGGAAGAGGGAACCAAAACAGTAGGGGACAGAAGAATGTGTTTGAAGCAAACTGGAAGTATAGCACAAATACTGAGCAAAAAAAAAAGAGTAGCGACAAATGAAGTTGGGCTTCTGGAAATTATCCAAAGATGGCAAATATTAAAAAGCGAGAAACAAAACACAAAGGAGTGAAGGCTAAACTATCTTAGGAATCAGCTACAAATTAAAACACCTGCAGCATGGCCTAGATGAAGCCATCAGGAAATAAACACCATTGCAAAGAAACTATTTGTGAGCAGCAGAACTCTCAAGAAACAGCTCAGTAGGGTTGTGATACATTAGTAGGCCCCAAGGTAAGGTAGCAAGCCTTCAAAATAAGCAGAGCATTAAAAGGAAATACCGTACTTCTAAACAGGTAGAGAACAAACTTGAAAAGCTCGTTACAGTTAAACGGAAAAAGATAATGCCTTTGGAAAAGGTAGCAGATGCTTAATGAAGCATAGAAGAGAAATCCTAGTTGGCTCTGCTGATTTGTATATGAGTAAGAACACAAGATGGCCATTCAGGATAAAGCCCAATTGATGCCAGGTTTCTGAATATTCATTCCTTTCTCCCAATCTTGTAATGCAAGGTAATTTTACTAAATGCTTTTTTGAAAATTATGTAAACATAGTTCCCCCCATGACCTTTGAGGAATTTATTTTCTTCAAGAGGGCGTTATCTTTGGGGGGGGGTGTTCAGATTTCATGTTCCTTCATTTTTACACTTGAACCACATAGTTTTATTGGATTTAATAAAGACAGTAGGGTCTCTGCAAAATTATATGAAAAATTGAAACAATATCTCTAATGCCCCAGAATTAGATGCTGAATATTGCTTTAGATTGAGAAATGGTGGCAGGCAGGACACAGTTTTCTATCACCCTGAAGGCAAGCATAGTCTTGGAAATATGCTTTGAATCTGTGTGTAAAGTATCCACTCACACTCAGCAGTGTAGTTAACACATTGAATGTTTGTCCCTCCCACCAAAAAGTTTTGCCATTTTGAATGGAAATGGGTGAGACGTGTGATAGACCTTGCTATGGAAGTATTTTGTCACTGTATTTGAGGCCAGGAAGGAGTTTTATCTGCAGACAAATTGGGCCTATTCAGGAGGTTTTGCCAACCTCATAGCAATTGTCACAACTTATTGGCAGAAAAGAGCACTGGGTTGGACTCTAAGTCTGAAAAAGGGGGTGGCTCAGAGTAGTACCTCTAGTACATTGGTCAGTTTTTCAGGATCCCTTGTTAAAGGGGTCCAGGGGGATGTATTCTGTCCAATGCCCAGACGGGCATTTTATGGGAAGTTATTTTGGGCCATAAAACTTCCCAATATGGTGTCCTGGAGGGATTACCTAGAATTGATTTGCATCATAAAGGTAAAGGGACCCCTGACAGTTAGGTCCAGTTGTGGCCGACTCTGGGGTTACGGCGCTCATCTCACTTTATTGGCCAAGGGAGCCGGCATACAGCTTCTGGGTCATGTGGCTAGCATGACTAAGCCACTTCTGGTGAACCAGAGCAGCGCACGGAAACGCCGTTTACCTTCCCGCCGGAGTGGTACCTATTTATCTACTTGCACTTTGACGTGCTTTCAAACTGCTAGGTTGGCAGGAGCAGGGACCGAGCAACGGGAGCTCACCCTGTCACGAGGATTCGAACCGCCAACCTTCTGATTGGCAAGTCCTAGGCTCTGTGGTTTAACCCACAGCACCACCTGCATCCCTGATTTGCATCATACGGCAATCCTAAAACCTAGGATCAACCATAAAGGAATAATCACCCAGCAGACAGGTTGGGTGATTCAGGATACACATCCAATGCCTATGCCAAATCCTACTGACATCTGTAATCAATAAAGTTGTGGCCATTTGATCCCATGCTATTGGTCTTGTCATTCTTTTTTCCTTTGCACACCCCATGCCCTGATGGCCCAGGCTCACAGTGCCTGATCCAGCAAACCTTCTACCAAATATACAGGAATGGTACTTCAAGGACAATGAAAAGATAATAGTCCTCTAACCTCATTCAGAAGTGAATCAAGTTGTCTTTCATGTTATGAAACTGCCAATTTTTATTAGATTTTTTGTTCCCCTTTTCAACCTGATACACTTGCAGCACGCTAGGGACTATTTTTGAAATAGGTTTCTCATCTCAACAAAGTACAGCAGATTTCCCATTTTACTAAGAAAGTAGAGCGCTGGGAAAGATGAATGACGGAAGCTTGCAAAACAAACAGAGGAATTAACCAGGATATGGGTAAAACTGAGATGGGGAAATGTATTGCAAGAGACAAAGGTAATGCTAAAAGCCATACAATGCAGCGATAAACGGATTGCCATTTCCCTACTGCAGTAAACATGTGTAACAACCAGAATGGGCTTAAAGGGTCATAGCATGATTAATAACAAATCTGCAAGAGGCAGAGAAAGAGCTGCTTAATAGTGTAGGCAGTGCCAATTAAGCCAACTAACAAACTGCCAAATGGCTGTGAAAGTACAGATCTACCTGGCAGCCAGTTGACTGAGCTTACTCCTCCATTGCCTGATCCTGAAGAGGAGCCAAGGGGGCAGCCCCACCCGATCAGTTGGCATTCATTGAAGTATGTCCAACAGCCTGAAGGGGTGTCCAAGTTGTAATGCACCTCTAGCCAGTCAGCATTGACATGGGTTGGAACCATCCCTCACCTTACAGGTGCCCCCCAGCACACCTGTGATTTCCTGTACACATGTCTTGCCAGCCACGGCCAAAGTCAATAAGCCAAATTACAGCCTAAGATGCACAGCATGGAATAGGTGAAAAAAGAGGGGTCTACCAATCAGGGAACCCCTAAAAAAAACCTACTCAGTCCTGCAACTACTTGTAATGCACCTCTAGCCAGTCAGCATTGACATGGGTTGGAACCATCCCTCACCTTACAGGTGCCCCCCAGCACACCTGTGATTTCCTGTACACATGTCTTGCCAGCCACGGCCAAAGTCAATAAGCCAAATTACAGCCTAAGATGCACAGCATGGAATAGGTGAAAAAAGAGGGGTCTACCAATCAGGGAACCCCTAAAAAAAACCTACTCAGTCCTGCAACTACTAGGCAAAGGCCACACTGACCAGTGGGAGGGGGCACAGCACCAGAGAAGACTGACTAGGGAACAAGAGGATAGTGGTGCCTTACACAGAGGTGCTGACTCTTCCTCCCATCACAGTTTTTCGAACATTGGGACAAGAATATGCTCCCTGCAAAGTGATCTTCATTTTAGAGTCACATGGAGAGCGGCAAATTCCTTGCCTGCCAAACATGGTAGACTTGCATGCTCTGCAAAAAATATATATACAGATACATCTCCACTGGTTTCAATCCTTTTTCTTTTTCTTTTTTTTTGCATAGTAAAGGGTTCTCAAACTGTGATCTACTGAAAATACTGGTGATTCACAAAGTCCATTTGTGTGGTCTGCGGAAAGGATAACCACCATACATCCAAATACAGAAGGCGGATGAATTCTGAATTTGACCTGAGCCTTCATATGGCAAATGTTATACCCAACTTCACAGAACTTTGCTCACAAGAAAAGGAACATCCAAGAGGCATTGCTACAGTTATTAAAATGTGAGTTATGCAGAAAAAAAACAAAACAAACATTCATTACACTGAGATTCTCATAATTTGTCAAGTCATACTCTGGCTTCTCTTCAGATCATATAAAACTTTCGCCTTTTAATCAGAATTTGTCAAGTGATCTATAGGGGAAACGAGTTTTGAAACCACACTTCTAGTCCTTACTTCCCACATGTGAGAACTTCTTGAATTGACAGGCATACATTCCAAAACCTATCTCTGTGACACCACAGGAGATTTGAGAAATAAAGCAAAATGAAAAACATTTACTGAGGACAAGTGCTGATATTCTAAATATTTCTACAGGAGCAGCAAACATATGAGCATGACATTATATTCCCCACCTTGTCACAACTTTGCTACTCCCTTGATTGGCAACACACTTGATGAATGATCCAATTTGAAATGAAAATTATTATTTAAAACACATTTAGTTACAGTAGAAACCTTACACTAATTTTATGAATTATTGAAATTATATCACCTTTGTCTCTTTAGAACTTTGATCTTGCAGAAATTCTTCTCTTATGTTGTGTCACACACGCGAGTTTAACACACATATTATTTATTTATTTCAGTTATTTATAGTCGGCCCTTATGGATTCAGATCCTTCCATCTTATTTATCATAAAACCATGATCTTTAAACAAATTGCTTCCTACAGACTCAGTAAAAATAAAAAAATACTGATTATTAAATTATTTTAGCCATGTTAATGAACCAAAATGTCTGCTATTGCATGCAAACCAGTTAGACTTTGGGGTGTTGAAACCAATTATTCAAGTTTATTATACATTTTGATATTAGGACCAAAAAGTACTGGAATGGAAAATACAAAATACTAACTTTAATTTCCATTATTACCATGCCTCACAAGAGACAGAAATAATGAACAAAACAATGAATAAAGATATTTCCCCCCTCTGTATTTTTTATTATAATATTGGATTTGATAGCAAACCCACACAATTTGCAGTCAATACTGTTCAAATGCCACTTACACTGCTGTAGTTTATCAAAGTAAAAACTAGCGGACAATAAATTAGAGCATGCTCTTTTTTAAAAAAAGAAAAGAAAAAATGTTCTTTTTTAAAAAGCAAGCAAGCCTCAATTAACTCTATGTAATCATTTGAAATCCTACAAAGTGAGGAAGCATACCTTTCCTGGATCAAGTGTTGTTATAACCCACACACAATGTGCATTGTCCTCATACTGAACGGGATAATTGGGCGATGTGATGATACCACTTGGTCCACGGAGGTTGGAACCACATGTTCTAGCTAGAAGCATAAAAAGCATCAAAGCAGTAGGTAAGCTTCAGACATGGAGATTTATTTCAAGGCAAATTGGCAAACAAAATTAAAAGAAGAAAACCGACTGCCACCACCTACCAAGGGCAGGTGTACAACGTACCTATTAATAACATTGACATCAGTGGCAAAATTCATAATGATTCTAGTGGCAGTGAAACAATGGATAGCAAAATGCATGCATTTCACACAGATTTTTGTTTGTTTTCAAAACTATTAGGTGATGGGGATGATTTTGTAGAATGAATGAGTACTTCAGCTTCCTCAACATAGTGGCTGCCAGATGTTTTGGGCTACAACTATCATCAGCCTCAGCCAGCATGGCAAAAGGTCAAGGATTATGGGAACTGCAGTCCAAGAACATCTGAGAACATTTGGTTGGGTGAGGCTGATGTATTTGTGGGGGTTTTTTGTGTGTGTGTTTTTGCTTGTTGCACATACTCCACCTCCACATCTTCTCCATTCATTGCTATATTTTTGTTGCAATGATGCTTCATTTTAAGAACAATCTAAAGACAATATGTAAAATAGCACAACACAAATGTATTTATAGTATCCCTGCTTGGAAACCTATGCCTGGTTATAAATACGGAGTATTTCAGAAGCTTGCATAGATTTTAATTAAATACGCAAACTGAGCAAGTCTTTGTCTACATGGTGAGATATTTATTTAAAAGCATTTCTAAACTGCTTAATATTTAAGAGTATCTAAGTGTTTTACAAAAGTACATCTTAAAAACGATAAAATAGTATCCTAAAAGACAGGGAGGATTCATGTACAATAGGGATATATCATTATTAGGAGGCAAAACTTAACTGATTGGTGTGTTTTTTTCAGAAGAAAAAAGTAAACATGAAAGAAAATCTTAATTTCACAAGCTGCTTTTGTTTCTCACATCCAAGTCTTGTGAATGTGCTAAGAATACACTGACACTGCATCACACTCTGTTCAGGTTCAAACCCTCTAAAAAGGAATTTTAGGACACACATACTGATAAACAATCTGGCCATATGTTGAAATTGGCACAAATTTCTTTTTTCCAAAACCACAAGATTACTCTTCTTTTTGACTTCAACTTTTAATTTTAATTTTATTTATCTATAAGCATTTCTAAACTGCTTAATATTTAAAAGTCTCTAAGTGTTTTACAGAAATATGACATAAATACAATAAAACTGTACAAGGTGGCATGTCCCATTTCACCAGTTGAGGTGAAACAGAAAGCACCACCACTAAGAACTAAATTGCTGGTTTGTGTGTTTGAGCCTGTGTGGTCGTAGATAAAGTGGTACACAGTAATGATAACTGGGAGACAGAGAAGACCAAGGAGCAGGGGGGGGAATGGTCTAGAGATATTGAAGGACATTAGAAGAAACAAAAGGTTGATCTTTCCACATGGTAATTAGTCATAATGGAAACATAGAGGAAGGGATGAGAAGGCAGCTGTTATAGGGGGAAAGAAGTGAATGTAGAAGGAGCAGGAAGGACAGATAAAAGAATTTGGTAGTTTTGCAGGAACAAGCTATGAGTTGTGTGAAAGGGATAGAGAAACAAAAGCTTAATAAAAAATACTTGAGTAAAAAATGGAGGTGTGGGGAGGAAGATATATAATAAATAGCCACCTTGAATTCTGCCTTGAATGGGGAGGCTGAATTACAAATTCCTTGCCACAAGGAAATCACCGTAGCAAAGAATTTACAATTTCCAAAGAGAGATTAGATCTCAATTAAAAATGATGGCACTGGTTACCAGCTCATCATGCCAAACTGCACCTCTGCCCATCACTTTTTGACTGGCTCTGCCCTTGAACCACTATTTTGTGACTGAGTGGGCCTCGGTAATTTTCATCTTTTTCAAATGTGCCCAAGGAGTGGAAAATTTTAGAATCCCCCATCTGTCCACATACAGTTTTTCCAGGTCATGTGGCCAGCATGACTAAGCTGCTTCTGGCAAACCAGAGCAGTGCACAGAAACACCGTTTACCTTCCCACCAGAGTGGTACCTATTTCTCTACTTGCACTTTGATGTGCTTTTGAACTGCTAGGTTGGCAGGAGCTGGGTCCGAGCAACGGGAGCTCACCCCGTCACAGGAATTCAAACCACCAACCTTCCGATCGGCAAGCCCTAGGCTCAGTGATTTAGACCACAGCGTCACCTGCGTCCCCATATGATACCTAGCTGGGATCTATTTAAATGTGAATGCATATATTATCATAAACTGAAAATATGAGGTGATAAAAATGTGAGGAGTCTCAGTTATGCAAATGAAACTGCAAGGTTATAATTAACAGCAATCTTACATCCATGTGTTTCCAATTGATAAATCTCATTTATTTTGTACAGTCATTTTGAACAAAGGATACCAGCATTATGTTGTCATACTTAATCCTCATTGATTACAGTGTGAAAGTTAGTACAGAAGTACTTGATATGATTGTTATCCATTCTATATCAGTGCTGTACAGTGCACACTGTCAACGGACTACACCATATGCTTTTTAAAACATCCATGAATTGGACAATTCGAAACAAATGGCAAATTATCCATGGCTTCATTCATTCACATGAGTTTTATAACTGGCAGCTACTCACACTGTGAAGCATTGTAATAGATGTTTTTGTGCTGTTTGTAAAGTATACTCAATTAGAAAAAGCATCATGTCTATAATTACACAAAGTCGCGGCACTTGTTCAGGTGACAGCAAGATAGTAATATTGCTTCAATTTCTGTAAGTAATGAGCTGATGCAGCTTTTGGCTAACTTCTCTAGAATGAGATTGGCACAAATGCCAGAATCAAAAGCATAACTCAAGCCAAGAATCACTATTCTCCCTTGCAGTTTGTTTCCTTATAAGACTAAGAGGATGAATTAGATCAAGTCAGCTAATTACTTAAAGTGTTAGTGATCCTTCAGTGAAGATCAAAGTCGTAAAATAGTACTTATCTGTGATTTACATGGTAGAAACATATTTCCCCTCCCTAAGTATAGCCTAAAAGAAAGTCAGAATGGATTAATTTTAAATTTTGGCATATTGTAACAGTTGTAATTATGAATATTGTCTTAGAACTGAAACACAGTAATTACTGACTGATATAAGACAGATCTTCCATCTGAAGAACTGCATTATGCATCTCACTATATGGATAATATATGCATGCTGGTGTGTTGGTGACCACACACCTGGAGTAATAGAATGCATTCTATATCGTGTTTTCCTTGAAATTGTTCCAGAAGCTACAGCTGTGCAGAATGCTGTGGCCAAGTTGTTGAGAGCACCAGGTGTACATATTTTGCACCTATATTAAAGGCATCACACTGCTGTCAGTCAGTCCCCCAGCCACATTCAAGAGCCTGTTACCAATGTTCAAATCTGTGAATAACTTGGTTGTAGGTTGCCTGAAAGAATGCCTATCCCCATGTAGCCCTGTAATATCACTTAGTTCACCTGGGAAACTTTTACTCATAGCCCTATAGAATTTTCTGCCACTGACACTGCACTCTGGAATGCCGTTCCCCTCTGCCTTCCATAAAGCATCATCGATCAGTTCCTTCAGATGTCTTGTAAAGGCAGGTCTTTTCCTCACCCATAAGATTAGACCCCATTCTTACTGAATTCCTGTTTCTAATCTGTTCTCAGAATGGTGTTTTATGGGGGGAGGCTGTTACTGTTTAATTGTTTTTATACTGTATTTTTTTTTGTAAAACACTTAAGAGACTTTTAAATATTAAGCAGTTTAGAAATGCTTTTAAACAAACAAACAAACAAATAAAAGTCAAACTAAACATTGTGCTCAGAATTCTTTTAAAAGTGCTTGGACCCAAAAAGTCTTTGACACAATCTCAGTGTATTATTAGTACCTTCTTGAGACTTGGACATGAGAAACTGTTGCAGCTCGAGAAATTTGGGCTTTCTTTACTGTTTCCTTTTTTCTTCTTCTGAAAGATCTTTAGTCATGCTTTGCCAGTAAATATAAATAGATGCCTATTGTACATATATTCCCACCCTACTTCCCCAAATCCAGTCTACATGCCCCAGAATTAGACTGCAATTCCCATTGTCCTTAGCCACAGGCCATGCTCACTAGGGCTGATGGGATCTGCTCCAGCAGTACAAAAGTGTAGCCAAAACAAAGGTGAACTGAAAAAAATAGGCAGCGAATGGCATACAGGAGGCCTGTAGAACTGTTTAGCAAAGTGTATTCTGAATATGGAAAGGGGCACTAGAATCACTTCCTCTTTGGTTTAACATCTACGTGGAGCAGACATGTGCATGACCCTTGTTGCTCAAAATGTTTGTGTCTGGAAAGATTATGCATATCACATATGTGTCTTTGGCCCATACATAGGACATTGTGGGCGAACAGCCCTGCAAAGCTTCACCGTTCAAGTTTACATACTTTGCCAAACATGCCCATAACCTTAAAGGATGTTCAAAATAATAGAGAACCCAGATGAAGAGCAAGATTGGATAAGACCATTCATTCAATTTATGACACACTTCAACTGGCATGAGTAATTGCAGTGCCCTACCCTATTCCCTCCAATGAACACTACTCACCACGGCATGTTGGCCTATGGTCACTCCAAGCAGCCAGCGTATCTGTCACCTTTTGACAAGTGATGCTTTTCGTCCCTTGGAGCACATAATTGTCTTCACAGCTGAACTGAACACTAGCACCGACCCTGGGGAAAGGATTTAACAATACAGACAAGTTTCAGCTTTAGGTCAGTATACACTTAAGCTTCATTACACAAACTAAACATTATTGTTGAACTCACTGGTAGGCATACAACCAATTTCATTTGTCATTTGATATACTTTGTAAGGGAAGTGTCCAGCTTGTTAATTGTATCAGCTAGGAGGAATATAGGCTGCTTATAAACTGGAAGAAAGAAGGCAAGAAAACAGCAACAGACACACACAAAGTAAACATATTGCTATGCTATAACAAACTGATCCAATTAGCAGAGATCCTTTTCATGGCAGCATTGCCTATGACTCAAGACAGAAGCCCCGAGAAACACACTGGCACAGTTTTAAATTGGCACAATAGAATGAATGGAAAGTGAAGTATGATTGTAGGCTGGATTGCCACTGCCTGGCATTAGGAAAGGTGCTTGTGAGCTTGAAATAGCTGCATAGCCAGGAGAGCTTTGGCAGGCCAAACCTTGCTGTACAAAAATCTGAACAAATAACGCGGTGCTGTCTGATGCTGCAAAAGTGGCTGCTTTTCACTCGCAAAGGGAACATCTTCTAAGGAATTGCTTTTTCAAGCATTTTGGCTGTAACAATTACATTCACATTTATCTGAGATTCCTGGCTGGGTTGGAAAGGTATACATTTGAAATAAAGATAAAGACGTAAATGATAAATGAAATAAAGAAATGCAGTGGAAGGAAACTGAGTAAAAATCTTATTTTTTATTTTTTTAAAAATCTAAATTAAAAGGGCAGCACATCTCTGCTGCAAGGCTACATTTACCCTCCTTTCACATCAAGTCATTACTCTTAAATCCTACTAGACTGCAGGTGTAGGGCACTGAACATGTCGCATGCAGGACTCCTATGTCTTTTGCCTAGATCTTCATTAGATCACTATAGCAACAGGTCCCCAGTCCTTCATTTGCTTCTCTGCTTTTTCTGAACACTGATAGAGTTGGGGACACCAACAGTTTTGTTTCCAAAAGCAAAATGTGACATATTTCTAGTAGCATATGTTTTTTTCCAAATATAGAAGCAGGTTTCTGAACTTCTTCATCTTTTCCTTTTGGATCAGTGGAAAGAGTTGCCTGTTTCACACAGTGGGGAAGACTATGAAACGATATGGCACCGTGTGACGCAGCAAGCAGGTCAGCATCATTTTGAATGAAGAATGTAGATGAGCAATAGCCCCGGCTGCACAGAACCGCCTTCAGAGGACAAGGAAACACCATCAAATGTCAACTGGTGCTGGGAGAACTGGGAGCAGTAAAAATGCCCCCCTTTCAACCTTGTGGAATGAAGTAAATGATAACTCCAAGCTAAATTGTTCTTAGGTGTATTTTGGAAGTTTGGGAAGAGGATACTTCAAAGGCTTTTTTATTTTTCAAAATGCTTTTAAAAATGAGCCTCCATAGCCATGAAAATTTGTGTCCTGGGCTTTTTAGACTCATCTACCCATATACTATCTGAAACCAAAGGATTGCAAGATGTGATTCTTTTCAGCTCTCATACCCCACTAGTCAGACGTGTATCACACTTGCCAGTGAAATGCAATAAACAAATTGGGCAGGTATGCCTATGGAAAACAACAATGATGCTCCAAATCTTTTATTACTATCACAACAAGCAATATTGGCAAGTGTTGTGATAGCTCTTTATATTGTTTCTTTAAAATATAAGACAGTATGAGCACCAGGGGATAATATAACTAAGGGTAAAAAATTATGATAGACACAAATAATAAAAATTCTTAGTTTGATAAATGTAAGAATATGCTGAAGATCAAACAGGATTTATCCTTGCCCGAAATTCATTGTTTCAAAGGCTTATGTTCTTCTGCGCCCTTAAGTACAACAATTTGTGAAGCAGTAGGCAATCCCTAATACTTCACCAAAGAGCTCAAAGTTGATTACTATGAATTATAGACTAGAAAACTAATAAAGAATTAGAGCAACAGGTGTTCATTCAAGGCATCAGTCATCAGCACACAGAAGCAGCAGAACTGCTGTTCACAGACAGACAGTACCTGAAGAGGCCCCACGTTCCCAGGAAGGGGTTGGGGACAGAAACTAAGAACAAAGACTTCTCAGTGACCTTTCTTACAATGATGTGAAATGAACAGTGATTCCCCCCCTCCTGCAGCTCATTATCAACAACTGGCAATTAGAAAATCTGCTTTAGTATCAAGCTACAAAAGTTAACATTATAGGAGCAGAGATGAATAAACTTTATCGCTTCTCGGCCTTTTGGCTAAGATCAAGTGTGTGTGTGTGTAGAATAAACTTTACTCTTTAGTGTATTCAGCTTAAAGGTGGACCCTCTGCTGTTGCGTTTGATCTCATCTGCTCTCTTTTCATAATAATTTGTAACCCAACAAATTGGAGCTTTCATTTGCTGTGTAGACTGCATAAGGTGTTGTCCGTCTCTTGTTCACTCTCCTTTCTAGAATCAAAGAGTTGCTAGTTTTGTTTTGTTTTAAAACGTGGAACAATGATTAGCGGAGCTAGTTTTGGGGCAAAATAGCAGCAACATTCTCTCAGAAAAATGCCTGCAGAGCTCACTGCGTTACCTTGTTGGATATTAAGGAATATGATGTATTATAAGAGGAGATGGGCTAAACACCTTCAAGATTCTCTGGGTTTGATGGCAGGTCAGTTTGCTCATGTTCAGGAACTCGCTCTTAGAATCATAGAATCATAGAGTTGGAAGAGACCACAAGGGCCATCGAGTCCAACCCCCTGCCAAGCAGCTAATAGTCAAAGAAAATGTAATGCAAAAGTGAGTTATTTATAAATTCCAAGGATTTACCCAGTGAGGAACAGAGAAAACAGTGAGTGCGCATTAGCTGGTGATGGTTGTGGTGCTGTGTGTATGTATGCACACATGAACCCAAAAGAAAGTGACCAAAAGGCAACTCTGAAATCTGGATTGTATGAACTGATGGAAATAGAGCTAGCTGTTGTGCTTCGAGCCCCAAAACCCATCCCCCATGGAAATAAAGACACAGTGGAGACAGAATTTAGTTCAAATGTTAATGGGCAAATTTTGGCCACAACTTAATTAAAATGCACAAATGTGACTGGTATTGGTTTAGGCATTGGTATCAAACTATATCTGGCTCCTGCCCCACCCTGCAGGAAGCCTGGAAGGGTAAAGCAGGGGGAGCTTCATCAATGGAGGGGTCCTAGCATGGCCCTAGCCCCTCTCCGGGCTTCGGAGGAGATCCAGACCCCCAGATTCCTTTAACGGAATACCCTATTCATTGGAGGGGCAGGTGATGGCCGCACCTCCCCTCCCCACATTCCCCTAAACCAATGCCTAACCGCCAAACCTTACAAAGTTGTGATGA
Source organism: Podarcis bocagei (assembly GCF_964188305.1). Lineage (NCBI taxonomy): Eukaryota > Metazoa > Chordata > Lepidosauria > Squamata > Lacertidae > Podarcis > Podarcis bocagei. The sequence goes on along the minus strand of NC_138127.1, from coordinate 8,377,629 downwards.
TTGCTAAGAGGTAGGCAAAAGCCAAGTGGCCACAGCCAATCTGCCACATTGGGAAAAATTCCTACCTGGCCCCCATTCCAAAACAGGCGACCAACCAAAGTCCAAAGCAAGGCCAAACACGACCTAATTAATGGGTGGGCGGGTGTTTGGCAGCACAAAGCAAAAGGAGGTCCCTATGTCGTGCTGCCAAATAAATACCCCCAACCCCCAACCTTGCCACGCTGCTGATTGGCTAAAGGCCATTGGCATAACTGTGGCACCACCGGCTTGGAGCGGGGCAAGCCGCGCCCACAAGCCAGTTAGGGAAGAGTTTCAGGGCTGAGCACAACATGGACCCTCTGTTAGGAGGATCTAACTTTCTAAATATATGCAGAGCACAATCCTTTACAAGTTTAGACATCCCTCAGGCAAGGTGGATTTGAAGAAGGAATTGTCACAAATTATGTACATTTTATGGAAAACAAGACGTAGTGCTGAGATTTAGGATGTCTCCTTAAAAAAAACTGACACACTGAATTCAGTGTAATAGGACTGCAGCCTTGGTATTAGATTGATATCATTGCTTTTAAAAAAAATATGTGAGCAACTATATGTAATGGCGAAGGGCTGAGTAGCAGTTTAGCTGTCATTGCACCATAAAATTTCAATTGCATTATTAGTTTTGAACCCATGGGGAGGCAATCTCCCAGGTAAAGTGACAGGAGCAAGGCAAAAGAGAGAAGGGGAAGGGGGAGAACGACACCAGATGAAAACCATTCTTTAATTTTAAATGTTAAAATGCTAAAATCACAATAGAGATAAAAAGGCATTGATACGTCCAAGTCCAAGTCATTATTATATTTTAAACTACAAGACCTTTACAAAGAACTTGTCAGTACTGAATCAGCAGTGGTTAGACTGACTTTAAAATGAACTTTCTTCCTTTTCCATCAATTTCATTCACTAAATATATTTCTCCAGACTTGGAGAGCCTTTGAATAATGTGCCTGCTCATGTATTGCAATTCAGCCTAATAGTCACAGTCATTATTCTCCTGACAAGTGCAATAGCATTTTTTTCTAGAGTCTTTACTTGAACTTATGAAAACAAATCATTGCCTTAGTCATGCACTCCAGAAAATATTTCATTTAAAAAAAAACAAAAAAAGTGTAAAACAAAAAATAGTACCTCATTCTTGAGAATGGTGGAAACTAGAGCCTGCCATGCTTTCAAAACAAATTACTGCAGCATTTGTTGTTGTTGTTGTTTTTAAATATGAATGCTTTTGTTAACATAGTCCGTGAAAGACTAGCGTGGATATTTTTTTCAGGTGCAAAGGAAGCTAAAAAGACAACCATTTCCCTTTTGGTTGTATCTTAACAGCAATGACTGCAAATGACGTTCAGCTAGATGGAGTGCTAAGGAACAGACTCAGATAGGATGCTTCTATGTGACTCCCATTAATAAACTGTGCAGGAGGAACATTTAGAGCCTCCTTTAGTTTTGTATATATTTCTACCTCACTGAGAAGTGGCATTATGTGCTTGGAAAATAAATAAAAATACTCACAGGAAGGTGATTCTTCCAAACAGGTTAGTTCGAGTCATGGCATTAATGAAAATCATTCCCCTTTCAAAGGTCCAGAGATTGGGGTTGATGGTGAACTATTTCCATTTTGGGAGATGAACATTTCCCATCATCCCTAGTAGGAAATGACCGTGTGTTCTATGATGCCAGACAGAAGGAGGCACTAGCCTTTCAATGTTCTGCAAGGGTCCTCAGTTATCTAACAAGGCATGGGTAAAGCAGCAACCTAGATGAAGCCGCTATTGGAAGCAGTTACTCTTCCCCCACCCCATCCTGGTCCCCAAATAAAGCATTCCGCACCTTGGAGGCAGAATATGGTGCCATGATGCGGCCAGGGGATTTGCTCTCCATCATGCATCCACCAAGAGGTGTCTATGTTCCAGTGGGGGGTGCTAGACGAGGATCACTTCAGTTAAGTTGGGGGGCATAACTAATGTTCCGCTCACCCACCCCTAGTAAGTTTTTGTGCCTGCCCATTCATCTCTAGGTTTTATGGGCAGACGGAAGATAAAAGCAAACATAGCTTCTAATAATGTCTAGTAGTTTAAGGCTACAAATGTATCTTTTGGATGCTTTGATTGAAAACATGTCTTAGCGTTATGGACCAATTCGTTTCAGTATATTTGACAAAAGGAGTCCAAAGGCTACATCTTGATTCGATGCACTTTTCCCTTCTGCTCGTTGTAGCTGAAGAGTTTCTAGCAGTTACTTGAAATTTATTCACCAGAATCCTCAAGATTCTATCAGACGAATAAGTGACATGAGCTGGAAATTTTTGCTTCAAGAAACAAAATCAAATTGATCATTTAAATATCTTTAGCTAATTGCAAAAGCAGTAGACCAGTCCATCCCATTGCCAGATGTTGCCATTATGTGATGTAAACACAGTGTAATGTAATGAGACAGCCATTCTTCTCAACTGATATAAGATTCTGACAACACTGGCGATGCTTTCAAACTTGGATGCATGAACAAATCTATTTTGTTTCAAGCATAATGAGAGCCAAGAGATATTTTTCTGCCTCTATAGTTGAATGCATTATAATGCATGTATAGGGAATGTGTGTTCAATGCAGCTTACTCCTTAGCAAGCATGAAGAGAACTGAACTGCCTGAGTATTTCTAAAAAATAATAATAATTCCAGGCTACTGTAATGATCAGGAGTACCAAAGCAATATATTTACTTAAACCATAAAGCACGGCATTACACTCTCTTGTTCCTGTCCTCCTTGTAAAATAGGACTAGGAGTAAAGAATGATCAGATAATCCCATATGTAGGTATCAGGGAAGTTATGAAAATGGTATGGGCAATATGAACACCTGGCTTGGAGTAGGAATGCAATCATATACATGTCTTTTCTAAAGTCCCATGAAGTTAAATGGGTCGGGCTCCCAGTTAAGTTTATAAAACAAGGGTGAAGACCCTACGGTCCTGCAGCTTGTGTTGGACTCAAACTTCCAGCCAACCAATTTTAGCGAGGAATGTAAAAAACAACACCACCAAAACACATAACCAGTATAAGACTGCAGATCAATACAAAATACAGGAGAAACGATAACCCAACACAAGCAAGCAGTAGCAGTAAGTTACAAAGGAAGAAAATCAACAACTAATGCATGAGTAATTATTTATCAAGCAGGTGATTTCAATAACAATCAGAAGTTTTTATACTGAGGGATACTGAAATACATACTTAACCTAGTAAAACAACAAAAAATATTATGAAATTTCATGATGAACAAACCTACAAAACCCAGAAGTGACTGGAGGGAGAAGCAGTCAGAACAACTGCAGAGCAGGTAAACCTTTGCCATCTCTCCCTGCTTTGCATTAAATGCTGCTGCCCTGCTCTCCCTGCAGAGAGAGGAGAGCCACTGGGTTACACCTTGAAAAGAACACTCCCTCACTTATTTGCAGCAACTGGCCTTGATCCTGGGCTGGGTGCAGAGCGGTTTTTGTTTTTTTAATGTGTCTGACTTCTGAAATACTTCTGGCTACTTCCAGGAATCCATGCTGAGATGCAATAGGCAACCTTCTCCAAAGGTAAGTAGTATTTCAGCCTTGCAAATGACCGAATTATAGAATAAGAGCTGATGGAGGAATGAGGCAGAGTGGTTCAGCAGAACCTGATTTAAAGGAGGTGATGCTGGAACTTGATGCAGCTGCAGGGAGCAGCTTTCTCTGTGGGGTGGCTAATTAGGTCTCATATAAACCCTTCATTATTTAATTTATGTTCCAGGGCACACTAGCAATTCTATGGAACATATGAAGATGCTTTAGATAGCTAGCTAAGTGCTGCTTTTGTTAACTTGTCAGCAGCTCAGAGCGTCTCAGGCAGAAGTCTTTATCATCATCTGCGATGATCTGAGGGTGCCAGGAACTGAACTTGTGACCTCCTGCATGCAAACCATGTGCTCTGCCATTGATTTGTGATCTGTCCTCATTTGCTCACACACTGGTTTGCTCCAACACATATCTTTAGCACCTGGGAAGAGGATATGGGTTTTATAATTTCCCTTTGCCCTATATGCCAACACTCCACATACATAGGAAAAGTGGAAGACACTACAGAAGTTGGTAACATCTCTGTTGGTGAAACTGTCCTTTTTTCCATGTTATGAAATTATTTCGTCTTATCCAAATTACCTCGTCTCCCCTCCTGCTGAAGGAGTGATTTCTAGCTTTTTGAAGAAAACTGTTTGATTAAAAAGACTGTTCTATTTTCCTGCTTAGCGGGATGAATAAAGAAAGTTGCAACTCGTCAAATCTGCCTTTGAGGCATTGTGATTGCAACAAAATAAATTGGCATGATGCAGGTAGGAAATCTAAAGAGCTTCCCCAAATTTACAGAAATATACATAGGTAGAACAAATTTTACATACACCATTACAGTGGTACCTCGGGTTACAGTCGCTTCAGGTTACAGACTCTGTGAACCCAGAAACAGTACCTCAGGTTAAGAACTTTGCTTCAGGATGAGAACAGAAATTGTGCAGTGGCGGGGGGAGGCCCCATTAGCTAAAGTGGTACCTCAGGTTAAGAACGATTTCAGGTTAAGAACAGACTTCCGGAATAAATTAAGTTCTTAACCCGAGGTAGCACTGTACTGGTTTTCCAAAAGAAAGAGAGGGAGAGAAAGAACTGTTGACTTGATAAAATAGATTATTCCCCCCCCCCCACCAGGGGCATAGCGTGGGGGGTGCAGGGGGGGCGGCCGCACCGGGTGCAACATCTGGGGGTTAGGGGTGCAAATCCACGGGTTAGGGGGCGCAAATTACTTGCCTTGCCCCAGGTGCTGACAACCCACGCTACGCCACTGCCCCCCACTATGACTTCCAGAATGAAACTAAATGTAGGAAAAGGGATATTTTAAACCAGGAATGGGGATCCTGCTGTTCGTACTTCTACTTCCATTATCCCTCACCACTGGCTATGCTGTCTGGAGCTGATGGGAGGTGGAATCTGGCAACATTTGGAGGGCCGCAGTTTCCCAATCCCTGATTTAAATCCCCAGGTAGAACCATTTTGAGACCCAGTTCCTAATTCAATGTTTCTCTCCTGCTCGGCAGTGCCATTATTATTACATTGCTCCAGATCCATTACTAAGGCTGTTGGGTTTTATGCATGTTCCCATAGCAGAGTCGGCAATTGCAGCAAGTGCCTTGGTAGGTGCACAGGTTTTCTAGGTATGTCATACTTCAAAGCAGCATATCTGATATTATATGAATCACCACCACCCTATGTAGTTCAGCAATGTAGGCACTTTATTTTAATAGGGGGTATCATGGCGTGCAAAATATTGTTCAAGGCACGCAATATAGGATTCTAGAATAATACTCGTTTATTATCTAGTCATAAAACCACCGCAAAGCAACCCCCTCCAACCCTTTGACTTATTGCTCTGAATATGACATAATTAATGGGACACTATTCCAGTCTGGAACTGTGTACACGCTATTCACAAACAGATGCAGCTTAATTCATCCAGGTATTGTTATGATGGAATTATTGGCCCTAGGAAAAGGTTATAGGAGCTGTCATTCCTTCAATGCCCCAAGAGTTGCAGTTTTGGGCATGCTACTATTTTTGTAAGATGGTTAGACAGCCAAATTGTTACCCACCCTTCATAGTAAGGTCTGAGAAGCAGACAGGCAACCCTTGCAGCTGTTTCAGGGTAAATGTCCCAGCCAATCTCTGGGCTGCTGAATTCTGCACAAGTTGCAACCTCTGGACTGCCTTCAAGGGAAGTGCCACACAGAGCCAATTGCAATAGTCTAATTTGTAGGCTACCAGAACCATTATAATCTAAGTACCTTTGGGCTAAGAGAAATGCTTAGCAAACATGTGTATGGAGACATTCTAAATGACTGCAGCATATTTGCAGCTTGGCATCAATACAGAGAAGTCAAGGAAGCTGCCTGTGCGCAGTATGTCCCATGTGAACAGGGCACACTGGAGATCTTGCTCACATGCAATTGCCTGTTCACTTTGAGATCCACCAGTGGCAAGTCCATGTGGGGAGGTGCCCTAACCTCCAAGTTACTGTGTTATGTACTGAGTTGAATAGGATCCAAACTGCAGCAGTCTGATTGGTCCTAGAACAATATGATCCAAATTGCAGCAGTCTGATTGGTCCTAGAACAATAGGATTCAGAATGCAGCAGTCTGATTGGTCCAAGAACAATGCAGCAGTATGATTGGTTGGCAGGAACCACCCAATCATGCTCCAGATATAAGTGAATCCACAACCTGATTGGCTTACAGTAGAATCCCAGAATTAACCAATCATGTGCAGCCCATTGTGTAAATAATGTATATAAAGCAGATACTTTGAGGGGACATTCATTCATTCCTCCTCACCACTATGAGCTGAATAAAGAGCATGAAATCACTTTGCGACTCTGAGTATATTTCACTGGCGACGAAGGTGGGATCCCGCTGAGCTGACTGCCACACACAGCACCGCAGCACCGCCACCTGCCGCACCGCCGCCTCGCACCGTGTATCCAGGCTTCAGCTCCGGGACACAAGGAACTCAGAATGGCAACCGACAGCAGCTTCTCGCCATTCAACCCAGCATCTGGAGACTGGGAAGCGTACGCCTCCCGTTTCACCTTCCTTCTAGAAGCCAAAGGGGTCACCGATGAAGAAGACGCCAAGAAGAGGGCAATATTCTTCAGCATCTGCGGAGAGGAGACATTTGAAATCGCTCGGGCTCTCCTTGCACCTGAAGACGTCGCTACTGTTCCATACAAAACAATAATGGAACAGCTGAAGGGGCACTTTTCGCCGCAGCCCTCAGTGGTGGCTCGTCGAAATGCCTTCTACGCAAAGCGGCAAGCCCCTGGGGAAACCATAACTGGGTTTGTGACCTCTCTCCGCCAAGCTGCCCGGTTCTGCAACTTCTCAGAACTGGAGAACATGCTTCGTGACCGCCTCGTCGGTGGCCTGAAGGATGAGAAGCTGCAACGACGCCTCTACGCCAAGAAGGACCTAACGTTCCAGGTCGCTCTGGAGGAGGCCCTGGCAACGGAAGCTGCTAAGAGGTCGACGCAAGAGGCACGGCCGAGCCTGCCACCCCAACCGAGGGTCCACCATGAAGACCTCACCGACGACTCAGGATCTGACAGGGAGGAGGTGCACCGAGTACAGCAGCGCACTCAAGCAGCCCACATACCACAGCTGCCTCGACGAGAAGGAGGGAACTGCGCAAGCTGCGTGGAAAGTCACGAGAGGAGGACCTGCCGTTTCCGCAACGCAGAGTGTAGGCAGTGCAGAAAATTGGGACACATCGCCCGGGTGTGTCGAGCTCGGCCCACCCAACGCCAGGCATCAGATGACCAATCCAAGAGCCCAACGCACCAAGGCAACTCTACGGAGCTCATGGACTTCCAGGTATACCAGTTGCCCCACCCCAACGTAGAGAAAATTTATGTAGAGGTCCAGATAGAGGGGGCCCCATGCCGCATGGAGCTTGACACGGGTTCAACTCTATCCATAATCTCGGCAAGGACCTTAAGGAAACTGTGTCCTACTGGGGGTCCCAAACTCAGGCCGGCCCCATTCACCCTCCGGGACTTCCAGAAACGTAAGGTCCCCACAATGGGGGTGGGGACCTTCAGGGTGCAATATCGAGGGCGGACGCGGCAACTGGACTTGCTCATGGTCAAGGGCCCCTACATTAGCTTACTGGGATTGGCATGGTTTGGACCACTGGGGCTAGCCATCACCGGAGTGAACCACACTACCTTACAAGTGGACGTGGACGCCATCTGCAAGGAATTTCCAGGGGTTTTCGATGGGAAATTGGGACAGTATACGCCCCCCCCATTGCTCTACAGCTTGACCCCGCAGTACGACCGGTCAGGCTCAAGGCCCACCGGGTCCCGTTCGCCCTGAAACCCCGTATAGACGAGGAATTGGACCGGCTCGTGGAGCAAGGAGTGCTGGAGCCGGTGCCTAATGCCCCCTGGGAAACCCCAATCGTCACACCCGTCAAGCCTAATGGTTCGGTCCGCATCTGCGCAGACTACAAATGTACCATAAACAAGGCCCTCACAGCCCATGCATACCCAGTGCCAGTGGTCAGCCATGTCCTTGCCACACTGGCTGGGTCGAAAATTTTTGGCAAGCTGGACTTGGCCCAAGCATATCAACAGCTGCCAGTAGATGAGGCCACAGCAGAGGCACAGACGATTGTGACGCACAGAGGAGCGTTCAGGGTAAAGCGGCTGCAATTCGGTGTCAGTGTGGCACCAGGCATATTCCAGAATCTAATGGACTCGCTCCTTAAAGGGATTCCTGGTGTCACCCCCTTCTTCGATGATGTGTTGATTGCCGGGCCCACACCAGAGGAGTTTGAGGACCGCCTCCGCACCATTCTGCACCGTTTCCAGACGGCGGGTCTCAAGGTGAAGCGGGAAAAAATTCTACTAGGAGTGCCTCAGGTGGACTTTCTGGGATTTATGGTGGACGCAGAAGGGGTCCACCCGACTGGGGACAAGGTACGGGCCATCTGTGATGCCCCAGCACCCAAGAGCAAGACGGAACTTCAGGCCTTCTTGGGACTATTGAACTTTTACCATTCCTTCCTTCCCCACAAGGCGGCGGTAGCAGAGCCCCTACACAGACTCCTGGACAAGCGGGCCCCTTGGGTGTGGGGCCAGCGCCAGGAGGCTGCATTCCAGGCAGTCAAGGACTTGCTTGTCTCAAACTCGGTCTTGGCACACTTCGACGAGAGGCTGCCGGTGGTGCTAGCATGCGACGCCTCGCCCTATGGCATTGGCGCTGTCCTGGGACACCAACTCCCGGATGGAAGAGAGGTACCGGTGGCATACTTTTCCCAGACACTCAACGCAACCGAGCGGAACTACTCGCAAATAGACAAGGAGGGTCTGGCAATCGTGAAGGGAGTAAAAAAATTCCATGATTTCTTGTACGGGCGGCCCTTCACCGTGGTGACTGACCACAAGCCGTTGCTTGGCTTGTTTGCCCCTGAAAAGCAGACCCCCCAAGTGCTGTCTCCTCGCGTCCTCAGGTGGTCAATTTTCCTTGCCAGCTACCAGTATGCACTGATTCACCGCCCGGGGAAGGCAATGGGCCATGCGGACGCCCTCAGCAGGCTACCACTACCGGAAACAGGCCCCGACCCAGCACCTGCACAAGAGGTTATGAGCCTGGAGCTGCTTCCCGACCGCCCCATTCAGGCACAAGAAGTTGCACACCATTCCAAGAAAGATAGGGTCATCTCCCGGGTCCTGGACTGGGTGTGGAGGGGATGGCCCAGCAGCAGCCCTGGGCCAGAATTCGCTGGCTACACAACCCGCAAACATGAACTGTCGGCCCACAAGGGGTGCCTGTTATGGGGAAGCAGGGTTGTTGTTCCCCAGCCCCTCCATGAAAGGGTCCTCACAGCCCTACACGAAACACACACAGGGGTAGTAAGAATGAAGGCCCTCGCCAGGAGTTATGTGTGGTGGCCAGGGATCGACGGAGAGATAGAGGCCTGGGTCAAACACTGCCAGGCCTGCCAAGAATCCCGCCCAGATCCCCCAAGGGCCCCAGTCCAGTCCTGGGAGTCCGCCCGAGCACCATGGTCACGCCTGCATGTGGACTTCGCTGGCCCCTTTCAGGGGAAAACATTCTTCATAGTGGTGGACTCCTACACCAAATGGCTGGAAGTCGCACTGGTACCGTCCACTTCCACGTCCGCAGCCATCCGGGTACTACGCAGGCTGTTTGCAACCCACGGGCTCCCTGACACTCTCGTCTCAGACAATGGGACTGCATTTATGTCAGGAGAATTCCAAACCTTCACAGCGCAGAACGCCATCCGCCACATCCGTTCGGCGCCATTCCACCCTGCCACCAATGGCCAAGCAGAACGCATGGTGCGGACAACCAAGGACACCCTTCGCCGCATGACGCAAGGGGATTGGGAGTACCGCCTTGCCACATTCCTCCTAGCACAGCACAGCACCCCCAGCTCAACGACTGGCCGGAGCCCCGCTGAACTACTAATGGGTCGGCGCCTGGCAATCAGATTGGACCGCCTTCACCCCGATAGAGCTCAGGATGAGGTAGTGGTGGGGGAAGGCAGGAACCCCCGGACCTTCAAGGCCCAGGACCCAGTGTACGCAAAGAATTTTGGGGCAGGCCCAGCATGGGTACCCGCCACAGTCACCAGGGTCACTGGCCCCGTGTCGTACGAGGTGCTAACGGATGGGGGGCAATGCTGGCGCCGCCACTGCGACCAGATACGGCGACGATTCCCAGGAGAAAACCAGGAGGAGGAAAGGTCAGAGGAGTCCCAAGAGAACAGAGGGGCAGTGAGGACCATGGACCAGGAGGGGCCAGCAGGAGAGGCAGAATCAGTAAATACAGAGAGGACCCGCGAGGCCGAAAGGACACCGGAACCAGAACCACGACTGAGCGAGCCGGTTGCGCCAGACCAAACAGCCCCATCACAGCCAGCATCCTTGGAACACGAGCCAGAACCTGAACCCCGGACCAGGGAACACCCCAGGCCGCAACGCACACGTAGGCCGCCGGCGTACCTCGAGGACTATGAATGCGACCTCCCGGGCAGGACTGGAACTTAGAGGGGAGGGGTGTTATGTACTGAGTTGAATAGGATCCAAACTGCAGCAGTCTGATTGGTCCTAGAACAATAGGATCCAAATTGCAGCAGTCTGATTGGTCCTAGAACAATAGGATTCAGAATGCAGCAGTCTGATTGGTCCAAGAACAATGCAGCAGTATGATTGGTTGGCAGGAACCACCCAATCATGCTCCAGATATAAGTGAATCCACAACCTGATTGGCTTACAGTAGAATCCCAGAATTAACCAATCATGTGCAGCCCATTGTGTAAATAATGTATATAAAGCAGATACTTTGAGGGGACATTCATTCATTCCTCCTCACCACTATGAGCTGAATAAAGAGCATGAAATCACTTTGCGACTCTGAGTATATTTCATACTGCATCCAAATTTTCTGTGACTAAACCACAGGAACAAGCACTTTTTATGAGGAATTCTAACTTCAAGTTGAGCACACACTTCTCACATTAAATTTTACTCTTTTTTTAAGTCAGACATATAAAACTCTTACCGGAAATCCAAGCCTGTTCTTTTCCCATTTTCAGGAACACCTGGATCAGGACATGTGTCTGATGCAACTGCGTCCCCACCTTGACTCACTGTAGCAGACAGGAAAAAAAGAATTAACAGTTAAGTTTGGGAAGATTAATATGCGACTGTCTTTGCAATATACTTTAAATATGACTTCAGGGAGGTAAAGTTGTAAAGTTAAAATGCCTGAGTGGATAAGGAGAACAAGGTTTTTAAAAAATCCATATAGGATAAAAAATGCAATAGAGTTGCTTGATTTCATAACCACTCCTACATGCAATTTTTATGGAGGCTTGTTGTTTTGGTGCTCACTCCGATATAAATTTATCCTGCACACTTTTGAAAGTTCTATTAATTCTAGTTACAGAATTTTTTCTATTAATTCTAGTCTGGTTAATAGGGAGAGGTAGCTGGTAGATTATACATTTTGTGGCTTGTCTGCTTTGCAAGAAAAAAAATACTTATTTGTTCCTTTTTAAAAAAATGCATAGGAATTACAAAGGAAACAAATCTTGCTTTAGATGTTTATCACTCACACTCCATTTTGCCACCTGCTATATAGGGAATATTAATACCTTTCATGGGGATTACAACTAGATAATATATGAGAAATACTTTATGTGGGATAAATCAGCCTCATAAAACCAACATGTAGTCACCATGTCCCCAGTGGTGATGTGAGTTGGATCATAGACAGAGAAACAAAAACCCACTCGTTTTGAGAATAACTGGCAAGTAATAATGGGAACCTGACTTTTGGCATCTGCTTCATCAGTCCGAAAACTTCATGTGCTGCCAAATATATATATAAGTACTTAGAACAGGGATGACTTTACTGCTTCATCAGTGCTGTGATTCCATTCTGGCACTGCATTTCAACAGACATGGTTTTGCTGATAAATTCACCAGTGCAAATAATTGTGATCTCTGGCTAGCCATCCCTGTGCTGACAGCTGCCTTGGTTTCCATCAGATCAATATATATCGGATTATATTCAATTGTATCTCTCCATTTACATAAGGCTCTTTAATCCAGCAAAGGCTTCCATTGAGGGGGAAAAGGGAAATGATTCCCCTATGTCCCCCAAATCTGCTCCAGAGAATTAGAGGAGCCTTTGGAATAGCATGGCATGTGCCCTGGTGAGATGCGGAAGGGAGTGGAGGATTTGTGAAAATTAACTTTCCTCCCCTTCCAAGCCTCTGTTGGATCAAAGATAATTCCATCAGTGGAGGGGCAAAACTAGTCACTCAATTTTCATCCTGCCTGTTCATGCCAAGATACTTAAACAAGATTACAGTTGTTGTTGCTGTTTTTAGAAAATTCAATTAATTAAAGCAGAGAAGAATGAGACGAAATATAGGTAGTAACAACACAATAAAAAAATATTTTAAAACACTCGGGAACTATCCAACTCACTTTAGATGACCTCATATCTTCCAAAACATGGAATGAGAAAGAGTCCAATGGACATGGGGGGTATTCAGAAATTTTTGTAAGAATTTGAGCCAATCTTGGAACCTCTCAGTCTACACATTTTTTGAGACCATAGATACATGGCACTGGATATTTTGAATTGTGTTCATATCATACTTAAAAAAACAAAACCCACACAATTCAAAATTGAAAAATTGTACATATAATACTCAAAAGGACAAACACAATTCTCCATCAAATTATTACTATTCTTGCTTAAAACAAATGGGATTTAAATGTGCCCAACACTATTTTGACACTGCCCTGCAAATAAGATCAACAAATCATGGTGAATCTGAAAACCTCATTGATCTCCATGAAGACCCTTGGTGATCAGGCAGGGATTTAAGAACCCACATGTACCAACTTAGAATGATTTCATTGTGCAAAATTGAGAATTGATGGGAGAGTAGGTGTAAAATACGTTTTTTGTTTCAAAGCCGTGATAGGTTTAAAAATGTGATAAGGCAATATGACTAGGTATGTTTGTTTTTGTCAAGTTGGCAGAGGTGATGGGGAAGCATGACGACAAACAGGTTATGTACAATCAAGAGATAAAATAAATTAATTATGTCTGTTCCAAAGGCATCACAATTCACAGGCAACAGATGAAAGGCTTGGCGTATCTCTCTCTCTCTCTCTCTCTCTCTCTCTCTCTCTCTCACACACACACACACACACACATATATATATGCACACACAGAGACACATTCATGCACACTTGTGAAAAGAGGAAGATGACAGAAGTTGAAAATGTGTTGCTTTAAGACTTTAATATCTCAATTTTGTTAGTCACTGTAATATAATCTACGTACCTGCAAATAGAAAGCTCATGTTCTAAGTGCCAAATTGCTGGCCGCAAGTATTACTTCCCCCATAAAACTGAAAATTGCATTCATTACAGTACATTTCAGCATACAAATCTCCACAAATCTTTGCCTTGGCTAGGCTATTAATTCAAAAAGGCACAGAATATAAACTGTTCCTATCTTTCCCAGCTAGTGAATCAGAAATCGTGTGTGTGTGTGTGTGTGTGTTTCCCCCCTCTGTATTTATACAAAATACTTTTCTTCCCTTTAGCAGTACAGTGGTGCCCCGCAAGATGAATGCCTCGCAAGACGAAAAACTTGCTAGACGAAAGGGTTTTGCGGTTTTTGAGCTGCTTCGCAAGACAAATTTCCCTATGGGCTTGCTTTGTAAGACGAAAACGTCTTGTGTTTTTTGCAAGTTTGTTTCCTTTTTCTTAACACCGTTAATACAGTTGCGACTTCGAGGAGCAACTCATAGAAGTGTGGTAGCCTTTTTTGAGGTTTTTGGCGATTTTTGAAGCTTTTCCAAAACTTTTCCGACACCATGCTTCGCAAGACGAAAAATTCGCTAGACGAAAAAACTTGCGGAACGAATTAATTTCGTCTTGCGAGGCACCACTGTATCTGTCTTCAAGTGGCAGAAATTATGACAACATGAGAATTGAGAAACCACCAAAAATAATATTTTCACATGGATTAAAAATCAACATTTAACTTAAACTGACGTGCAGCGTAAATTAATAATGCAGAGTTTTAAAGAATAAAAGCTTTACTGAATTAAAATCAACTTCTTCATAAACAACATGGTTCCAAACAGTTTGACTTAGATTACATACTGACTCTGCTCACAGCTGAGGCAGACTGACTCTGACTAACATCTTACAGAGAGCACAAAGTGAAACTGGCTGCTAAGTCACATGTCAGAGTGACTCAACAGTTAGCAGTTTAGTAGAATAACTTTAGTAGGCCCAAATGATTGTGCAGTCCCAGCACTTCCCAGCCTGCTTTGCTGCTTCTGCTCTCATGTGTCTTTGTCACATGACATAAACATACTGTACAGATAAAGTCGGACGCGAAACTACTTTTCTCAAGGCAAGTTCCAAAGGTGTTTGGTTTTTTGTTACCCAGCTTTTTTTTTTTTAAGAAGAAGAAGAGTTTGGACTTGATATCCCGCCTTTCACTCCTCTTAAGGAGTCTCAAAGTGGCTAACAATCTCCTTTCCCTTCCTCCCCCACAACAAACACTCTGTGAGGTGAGTGAGGCTGAGAGACTTCAGAGAAGTGTGACTAGCCCAAGGTCACCCAGCAGCTGCATGTGGAGGAGCAGGGAAGCAAACCCGGTTCACCAGATTACGAGTCCACCGCTCTTAACCACTAAACCACAATGGCTCTTTTGAATATTTTTAGAATATTCACAGGCTTCACCCAATTGTCAGCATAGGGTGGAGCTGCTTTTACATCACAGAGACACATTAAATGTAAAGCACCAAACACAAGCGATCCAAGTGTAGTTGCTTTGCCTGACAGACTAACTATTGCTTTCCTGTTCCTCAGCTCCAGCCGTTCCCACTCATCAGCTGTAAGTGGAAGCTGACATAGGGCTACACAAAAAGTATTCCCATGCAGCAATGGTTTTAGCAGGAGCAGCTCTCAAACAGAGTTTTTGTCACTTCGGGGTAAAAATATAATGATATAAAAATGAATATATACAAATGAGTTGCAGTAAAAGGTACACACTTTAATACTCTAATTTACCAGGAACATTTAGGGAAGTAGTCTTAGCCCACTGACCACATACCACCCTCTGACCCCCAGAGATGAAAGCCTTTTCTTCACTGCCAGCAGTTGGGTCCTCTCCCATTTGGCAGCTTTGGGTGGTTGGGATAGCCATCAAGCCTGAAATTTTGAACTGCCCAATCATGGGCAGGCAGGGGGTAGAGCCTGGGTGATGGGCAGGAGTCAGAAAGTCTTCACTCTGGTCCACTGCCTAGGAATAAAAGCCAACTGCACCTGGGTCACTCAGTGAAGTTGACCAAAGAGCAACCCTCCGTCCCTCCTTCACTTCATGCTGCTGTTGTATAACTTGCGTCTTAACCTTCATTGGCTTCCTTTCGCATCATGTATATTGACCTTGCTATGGTTTGACAATGGTTGCTGTATTCAGAGCCGGGAGGGAATTTGCCTGCAGACAAATTGGGCCCATTTGGAGATTTTGCCTTCCTCGTAGCAAGTGTCACAACTTTTGGTGAAAAGGGCATTGGGTGGAATCCTAGTCCAGGCAACCCTAAACTTGGCCCTCCAGCTGTTTTGGGACTACAATTCCCATCACCCCTGACCACTGGTCCTGTTAGCTAGGGATGATGGGAGTTGTAGTCCCAAAACAGCTGGAGGGCCAGGTTTGGGGATGCCTGTCCTAGTCCATTAAAGGGTTTGGGGTAAAGTGGTGCATCATCCCACCTTTTAGCAGGTGCAATCACAGCGTACCCGGTTAGAGGGGTCTAAGTGGAAGTCTCTGTCCAGAAGCCAGGTCTGGGGCAGATGGGCCATAGAGCTTCCAGCAGCCACTGGGATTGGGCCACATCAGTGGACCTGTGCCTTGACGTGGTCCATACCCCAGGCATGACCCTGCTTAAGCCTAAGCCAAAGTCTACCTACATCTGTAAGCAATGAAGAAGAAGAAGAGTTTGGATTTGATATCCCGCCTTTCACTCCCCTTCAGGAGTCTCAAAGCGGCTAACATTCTCCTTTCCCTTCCTCCCCTACAACAAACACTCTGTGAGGAGAGTGGGGCTGAGAGACTTCAAAGAAGTGTGACTGGCCCAAGGTCACCCAGCAGCTGCATGTGGAGGAACGGAGATGCGAACCCGGTTCCCCAGATTACGAAACTACCTCTCAACCACTACACCACACTGGCTCTCAACTTCACAATGAAGTTGTGGCCAATATTTAATCCCAGATCATTGTCTCGTCAAGTTTATTCCATCACACTATCACAATTGTCTTCACCCACTAGGGTGGAGGGAGGGTGCTGTGATTGGGTGCACAGCATTTCAGCCTCGCGTCATACACAGGCAACAACCATACCTATTTTTAAAAATCTATAGAATAAAACTATACATTTTTCATCTCCGGTTTTAAATCTCTCTTGTTCAGAGTGTTCCTGAGACATACAGTCACATCCTGAAACTCCTTTTTGAAATGCTGTATTCCCTACAGCTGCATGACATCCCATAACAAACTAAATCCAGCTCTGCATAAAATGAACTGTATCATTGAATATCATGAAAACAAGGTGGAGAAGTAACAAAGAAAAGTATATCAAGACTGTGGCTGATATGTAGTGCTTTAATGATGTGGGTGAACTCTTGTGATGAATAAAATTAGGTTTGCCATCTCCATTTTTTCTGCCAGAGTTCCTGTGCCTCAACCAACTGTATGGAAAAAAGGAAATTCAGCAGCGAAGTTTTTCACTCCCTGTGTCTATATGTTGGGCAAACTATTGCTTATTAAATTTCTCTTTTCATGCAGCTATTAAAAGTCTAGGAAAAAGTTAGCAACTGATTAGGATTATTCTATACTGTTTCCTACTGAAAAGAAAGTCCCCAATTTACAATGTTAGAAAGGTGTGTATTAGATTATAGGACATGTATAATGATATGGATACTATAGAAACAGTTAAGATCAAAATTGCTGTCTATGCTTAGAGTTAGAACTGCTTGCCCAACCTTGCCCTCAGCAACTAAGCAACTATGTTCTTTAACATGAGATTAACAGCTCTCCAGACGAGAGGAGGAAAATTTATTGGAATGTAATGGTAAGGAGTTAGCACAAACGAGAAAGAAGTAGTAGTCCCAGCAAAGGAAGAATGGATACAAAAACATATGGAATATGCAGAAATAACGAAATTTACCAGAAGAATAAGAAATCAAGATAACAAACCTTTTATAAAAGAATGGACATGGTTTATTGAATATTTACAGATAAACTGTAAACACTGGCAGGATGATTGTAATAACCTGCAGTTTCATATATATTTAAAGATGAATAAATGAGCGGGTGGTGCTAAGGGACACGGGTGGCGCTGTGGGTAAAACCACAGTGCCTAGGACTTGCCGATCGTATGGTCGGCGGTTCGAATCCCTGCGGCGGGGTGAGCTCCCGTCTTTCGGTCCCAGCTCCTGCCCACCTAGCAGTTTGAAAGCACCCTTAAAGTGCAAGTAGATAAATAGGTACCGCTTTATAGCGGGAAGGTAAACGGCGTTCCGTGTGCTGCGCTGGTGCAGGCTCACCAGAGCAGCGATGTCACGCTGGCCACGTGACCCGGAAGTGTCTGCGGACGGTGCCGGCTCCCGGCCTCTAGAGTGAGATGAGCGCGCAACCCTAGAGTCTGTCAAGACTGGCCCGTATGGGCAGGGGTACCTTTACCTTTACCTTTACCTAAATGAGCAAATTAAATTAATTAGGATATACAGAAGATATTTAAAATAAATTTAACGAACTGCAGAAAGAGGGGGAAGTCAAGTTTTGAAATGTCAAAATGATTGTAAAATCAGTGAAATGTATAAACCTGAAAAGTATGTAGGCATGTATGTATGTATGTATAAATACATAAATAGGAAAATTCCTTCCAGTAGCACCTTAAAGACCAACTAAGTTAGTTCTTGGTATGAGCTTTCGTGTGCATGCACACTTCTTCAGATATGTATCTGAAGAAGTGTGCATGCACACGAAAGCTCATACCAAGAACTAACTTAGTTGGTCTTTAAGGTGCTACTGGAAGGAATTTTTTTATTTTGACTATGGCAGACCAACACGGCTACCTATCTGTACATAAATAGGAGTTAGCACAAACAAGGAGGATTGCCAAGGACAAGTTTGGGAGAGAAAGGTAACAGAGTATGTAAGCCAAAATCTGCTGAAAAGGAATGATTGAGGATAACACCTTAATACCATAATGGGAGTTTCTAAGTAGAAACTGAATTTACCTGATAGAAGAGTATAGAGGAAGAACCTAAAGGCATGTACCATGGTCAGACCATGCTTGTGGCAATAGCCTCATGGCTGAACATCCAACATGGTCTTAATGATTAATAAATCTTCGTTGAGCCTACCTTGTGTACCTGACTCCTCTTTCCTCAGAGGCTTTTGGAAGTCTACTTCAAGAAAGGAACCTTAGGAATTTTCCTAACAGCAGCCAATGTCAAAAATGCAGCAAAACCAAACCAACAAACCACTCTAGATCCCCACTCCCCACAACTGGACAGAGAGCCTGGAGAAAGAGATGGCAACTCCCCCCTCCCCAACCCTCCAGTCTTCCATGATGCTGTACAGAACACACTGGTGGGCATAGCTGGGTGTGGCTAACTCTACCACATGTTCACCTAACCCAGCTCTCAGTGATACAGACCAGATCAGCCTCCTCCTTCATAATCGGAAGTCAGAGCCAACCTGGCATTCAGCAACAGCAGCTGCAGCCCCGACAACTGACTGATAGGACAACTGGAACTCGGAGGAGGGACACATGACAGTCACTAACTGCCTGTGCCGTGTGTCCCTTACCTAGCCTGCCCCACCCCCACACATCCCCTAGCCCAGAACCACTGCAATTGGGGTCAACCCTGCTCCCCCCAGCTCCTCTCTTCCCAGGCACAAGCTACATCACTTTTAAAACAACAAAAACCCCAAATTTAAAAACACATAAGTTAAAAGCCGTTCAAAAACAATTTAAAACATTTTAAAGAGGGCAATTAAAACAGCAACAGAAGGCCCCCACCAACAAAAGCCCCTAAACCATACCCCAACCCAAGAATCTGTTCGGCCATCCTTTGTACTTTGAACAGCCACATGTTCAGCTTTTGGTTGCAAGAGTGAGTCAAGGCCCTGCCTTCCCAGGCTAGGTGGAAAAGGCTTGCAAGGCGGGGAACAGGCCCACCAGAATGCACAGCAAGGCTGCCTCACATGAATGCTCCCTTGTTTCCTACAGAGCTTCATTTCACCCATGAACGCTTGCAGCTCTTGTTTGAGGACACTACTGAATGTGAATCATTGAGGTGAAAAGCTGCTGTGATTGTATGGACACATGAAACAATATTGGTAAGGTGAAATCTTGCAAGCTAAGACTTTTGCCATCTCAGTTCCTTTCTCCCATCCAAAATTCCCACCCATCAATCAGTGCCATCTCACTATTCGCAGATATATAGCCTATCTGCTCTATATGTCCATGGTGCTCCCTGTAAAATGTGAGAACTATGTTTATCTTTGCTCAACCATGCACACTTACATGCCTGCATGTAATTGATAAAATCTTTATCTATTGATAAAATCCTTAAGCAATCTCAATAAAACTTAGGATCCATGCACAACATTGATTTGGTTTACATTTACACCTACAATAAAACAATCAAAGCTGAAATTCTAAACACATTTACTAGTGACTAACCTCATGGATTATCGTGAAGTATAGCTGATTGTATTGATAAATTGTGAACATGAAAGAAAAGAACTTTGCACAGCTGAGCACAAATCGAGGAAGACAAGTGCTGAAAAAACTAAGTTGTCATATTACACCAGGACACAAGACCAGTTTGTGAAATTTGCATCTAGAAGCCACATGCAGTCTAATGAATGACAAATTAAGAACATGGCATCAACCTGAATAGGTCATTATTTTGAATTAAAGAGTGGGAGCAGCAGGAATGAAACTGCTTTTCAGTTCTGTCAGATATATTCTCTCCGTTTTCTATTCCTTGCAGTCAATAGGATCTTAATAACAGAATAATAATAATAATAATAATAATAATAATAATAATAATAATTTTTTTATACCCTGCCCATCTGGCTGGGCTTCCCCAGCCACTCTGGGCGGCTTCCAAAAGAATATTAAAATACTATAATACATCAAACATTAAAAGCTTCACAAAACAGGGCTGTCTTCAGATGTCTTCTGAAAGCCTGGTAGTTGTTGTTCTCTTTGACATCTGGTGGGAGGGCGTTCCACAGGGAAGGCGCCACTACCGAGAAGGCCCTCTGCCTGGTTCCCTGTAACTTGGCTTCTTGCAGTGAGGGAACCACCAGAAGGCCCTCGGCGCTGGACTTCAGTGTCCGGGTGGAAAGATGGGGGTGGAGACGCTCCTTCAGATATACTGGACCAAGGCCATTTAGGGCTTTAAAGGTCAGCACCAACACTTTGAATTGTGCTCAGAAACATACTGGGAGCCAATGTAGGTCTTTCAAGACCGGTGTTATGTGGTCTCTGCGGCCGCTCCCAGTCACCAGTCTAGCTGCCGCGTTCTGGATTAGTTGTAGTTTCCGGGTCACCTTCAAAGGTAGCCCCACGTAGAGCGCATTGCAGTAATCCAAACGGGAGATAACCAGAGCATGCACCACTCTGGCGAGGCAGTCCACAGGCAGATAGGGTCTCAGCCTGCGTACCAGATGGAGCTGATAAACAGCTGCCCTGGACACAGATTTGACCTGTGCCTCCATGGACAGCTGTGAGTCCAAAATGACTCCCAGGCTGCGCACCTGGTCCTTCAGGGGCACAGTTACCCCATTCTCCTCAAGTCACATTTGCACTAGACGTTTGCCCAAAAGTAATTGTCATCTTCAAAGCACTTATTTCAATGTAATATAAACTATTATTTTTGGAAGTCAATAACTTGCATATAAATGTTCCTTTTAGTATGCACAGATAATCTTACCCAGAGTCTGTTGCTTGCCATTTTAATTACAGTGGTACCTCGGGTAACAGACGCTTCGGGTTACAAACTCCGCTAACCAGGAAGTGGTTGCTCCAGGTTAAGAGCTTTGCCCCAAGATAAGAACAGAAATCGCATGCCAGTGGCGCAATGGCAGCAGGAGGCCCCATTAGCAAAAGCACACTTCATGTTAAGAACCGTTTCAGGTTAAGAACGGACCTCATGAATGAATTAAATTCTTAACCCGAGGTACCACTGTTTATGACATTGAAGATATGTTGTTGCTGTTGTTTTATCACTGCTCTACGATTTTCCAGAGAAGAAACTGGAAGAAAGCCTTAGACTGTATTCCCAATGCCATGTTCATTCCTATGGAAGCCGTGAGATTCTGCAATTGCTACAATATGGGATCTTCTCTCTGACCCTTCAAAGCTTTAATTACAATTCCCAAAAAACAAAAGTCTGGCCTGGCTGTTTTTGAGTGTGCAGAAATTATCCCTTTAACTCTACAGAGTTTTCACCATTCAGTTGTTTATGGGACTCAATAGAATGCCTTGGATATCCATGATGTTTCCAAACATGGACATTTCTGCATAAACATGTGATTTCCTCCTGAAAAAGCTTCCTTCCCTTGACCTCTTTGCTTATACAATGGGATTCAAATCTAGCTGCTACTCCAGGAAAGTTCAGCACTAATAATTGTGCATTATCTTCTTCCCATGCAAAGGCTGCGAAGAGCAATGAAACCAAGAAGCAGTCCCCACCTCACCCTGCCCCCTGCACACACCTGCCTCTGCAGCAATTTGGAGGAAACCCAATTGGGGAAAACCCTTCCCTGTACAAGTGAAAAGCTTGCATAGGCTTGAACCTCCTTATCTAGTTCAACTCTATAGCAAAATGACTTCTCTAGATTTCCTGACATGGAGGAAAAGCTTGCCACATTCACTCCTGCCCTTTTGGCTGGCTCCCATAAGAGGTTTTGCATACAACTGCACCCAGTTAAGTCATAGTCAACTGCACACACACTGAGAAAGATTTGCAACAGTTTACACAGAAATGTCATCACTGAATCAAATGTGGAAGGTTCAGGATATTTATCAACACCAACAGGGTCAGTGAGCGCAGCTGCCTCCCCCCACGCCCTGTCCCAAACAATGTCCCTAGGAAAGACACAGCACATTTTTCTATTTGAAAGGAGGAGAAGACCACCTCATTTCAAATGGCCAGCCACTGGTGTGTGTGCGCGCACACACACACACACTAATGGAATTTGCCCCGAGTCCAAAATTTTGGGGCCGGTTTTGAACTTCCACCCTCTCTGAAGGTGCAAAGAATTCATATTCTTCAGATCAGCACCAATTCAAATATTCTTACTCCCAGGGTTTACAATGTGCTGAAAGCAGTTATTGGGTCTTAAAGGGCACTTTCTACTACGATGCTGTATTTCGCTTGACTGGAGGGAGTAAAGTACCTCTTACATGCTCCAGTTCTGCATGACACTAGAAAGGATATTTCCAAGGGATAAACCCTCCATAAAATCCACGCTGTTTGATTAGATATTTCACAGCTTTCAAACTGATCAGATTTAATTCTCGCTTTCGAAGAATATACTTTCCAAAACCAGTTGCAGACTTAAGTCAGGCCTTCACAAGGATTCCACGGAGAAAGGAAAGTGAAAAGGAGTCTCAACTGATGTCTCTATCAAGGACAAAATAAGCAACTGTTCCCAGTTGTATGAGTTGTAGGTAATGCAAGATTAAAAAAATGTATTTTTAGGGGTTTTTTATTATGATTTTTAAAAAAATATTTAATTTCTATAATGCTTAATATATTTAAATATCTTAAATGGTGCACTTAAAATGTTACAAAAATACACAGTTAAACACACAAAAATTACATTAATACAAAGCTACTAAAATATATAAACCAACCTCAATTTGTTTCCCCCCTCTCTCTCCGGGTTCTCACCTCAGGGTCCAAACAAACTCTCAGCTCACCACAAAAAATCGCACAACAAGAAGAGATCCTGGAAACAGCAGACATCACCCTAGTCTCTCACTCTAGACTTGCTTTTTATTGGCAAGTCCAAGGTAGGTGGTACTTCCTCAGGGTTCCCTCAGCTTTGTCTCATTCAGCTGCATTCTCTGCACCCAGTTCCAAGTTGTCACTATCCCTTATGTATCTTAAGGTATACATCAAATACAGGCTATTTGATGAATATTAAGCTGCATAACAGTTAGCTGTTATATGCATTAGACATTCCACTTACATTACCCCTAATGCATTAGAAAACTTGCTGGATCCTTACTTATCAGAAGCACAGTCAGGGACAACCACAAGCAAGGTAGATATTTTATTTCTAAATTACAATGAAAAAGGAAAAGGGGATGAGGGTTTGGTAATGCTGTCCCATCTTGCTGATATATAATGTTGCAGCTCCCCACCCCCATTGGTTTTTCATTAATGCCCATACAGTGGTACCTCGGGTTACGAACTGAATTCGTTCTGGAGGTCCGTTCTTAACCTGAAACTGTTCTTAACCTGAAGCACCACTTTAGCTAATGGGGCCTCCCACTGTCGCTGCGCCGCCACTGCATGATTTCTGTTCTCATCCTAAAGCAAAGTTCTTAACCTGAGCTACTATTTCTGGGTTAGCAGAGTCTGTAACCTGAAGCGTCTGTAACCTGAAGTGTCTGTAACCCGTGGTACCACTGTATTACTTTCATTTATTTATTTATGGGCATGCACTGTATACACTGTTGGCTTTTGCAGTATAGTAACGCTGCAGAGAGCTTGCTGGGGAGATCATGCATTAAAAAGAAAGGACTCAAAAAGTACTTAAAGGTTTTAATAAGAAAAACAAAAACTCCATTTACACTAAATACATCAACAAACCAACATGACCCAACCACCAACCCATCCCCCAGGGTAATGGGAGAGCTAGGTGCTGCTCCTTATATACTCTACCCAAATGCTGACACGCCTTAATCAAATACAACTCAGCAGCACCTGCTATGTTTCACAGCTGTAAAGCTGGGTCTCGTTATCTTGCTCTGGCCCTTGCTCCGGCCCCTTAAAGACATACACATGGAGTGGAACAATGATGAACCTTTACATTTAAAGAAACCATTCAACATTTCCCCTGCGGTTCATCGTTGTGAAACAAAAACATAAAGCATACTTTGTACATGTTTTTCATGTGTAACCTTTGGAAGTGCTTTAGTAAAAATGTCCGCAATTTGATTGTCACCTGGAACATATTTAAATACAACCATTTCATCAGCAATTAGTTTCTTTACAAATTCTAAACGTAATCTTAAGACTCTAGTGCGCTGCGTATTGGTCTCTGAACACAGGATAGCAAGTCCACTCTGGGAATCAAGGTAAACTTTTACTGGTAGTGTTACTTGTATTTGTAGGTCTGCAAATACTTGCAGATACCATTCTATATCACGAGTGGCCTGAACGCATGCACATAATTCACTCTCTGTTGTGGAGAGACAAATAATGGTTTGTGTCCGGGACTTCCATTCAAATGGACAACCGTTGTAACAAAACACCATGCCAGACACACCCCTGCAATTATCTTGTTCTACTGCATGAGATGCATCGCAGAAAATTTCAAAACCTTTGCCAATACTTGATGTAAACTGCAACCTATAATGTTTGGTATGTTTAAGGTACATTACCACTCTCTTAAGAGCAGAGAAACATTGCGTAGTGGGCTTTTCCACAAAGTTTGCCAGAAAGTGAAAAGCATAAGTTATATCTGGTCTTGAGATTCTTTGAATGAAATTTAGCTTGCCTATAGCAGAACGATACAAAGTTTTGTTAGGAAATGGCTTATCTTCACCTGTAAAGGTGAAACCACATGCCATAGGTGTTTCCTTCCCATTTGCATTTTCTAAACGTAGCATTTCAACAAGATCATCAATTTTTGCAGTTTGATGAACCAGAAAAGATCCATTTTTGCCTTTCTCAATTTGCATGGATAAGTAATTTTTAGCTATGCCTAATTCCACCACATCAAATTTCTTCTGTAACTGTGAAACTACCTGTTCATATTCCTGTTTAGTTTTTGTAGAAATTAACACGTCATCTACATACACACATATTTTTGTTACAGAGTTTGCCCTTTCCTTTATAAACACACAATTGTCTGCCTTTCCTTGTGAAAAACCAATATCTAGCAATTCTTTTGCTAAAGTTTGGTGCCAATTCCTTCCACTTTGGTGCAGACCATAAAGGGATTTATTTAATTTGCATACCAAACCTTCAGCAGCGTCTATGCCTTCAGGGACACGCATAAAAATTTGTTCTTTTAAATCTGCAAACAAATATGCAGTTTTTATATCTAGGTGATAAACAGAGTGTCCACGTTGTGATGCATCTTTTAACAAAAGCTTAACTGTTTCATATTTTACACTTGGTGAATAGCACAAATCATAATCTTCGCCTGGAATTTGTTGAAAACCCTTAGCAACTAGTCTTGCCTTGTACCTTACAACTTCATTTTTGTCATTCATTTTAACTCTATAAACCCATTTTGAATCAATAAGTCTCATATCTGGGGTTTGTGGTACGAGAGACCAAGTGTTATGCTCTTTTAAAGAAGCTATCTCAGAGTTCATAGCTTTATACCAATTTACAGCTTGGTGCTTAGGTAAATTCTGAACATCATTGTAGCTTTTTGGCTCAAAAACCACCTTATTGGCATACACAGTATTAAAATGTTCATCTGCGAAACGTTGTGGCTTCTGCCTCTTCCTATCTGAACGTCTCAGTCCGGAAGGAGAGTCAGACTCCTCAGACTTAATGGGACTAAGTGAACTATTAGTTTCAGGTTGTAAATCATCATTGTCAGACTGAAGAGGTGCCTGTAGGCTAAGCTCACGGTCAGAAAACTCAAGAGAATCTAACCTCCCCTCAGGTGCCTGTGCCTTTAAATCCTCAAACAAATTATCAGATCCAACAGGCTTTTTGTCTTTTTCCATTAATTCAGAAGCACCATTTCCTCCTGCTGCTGCTTCTTCTACCTCTTCTTCCTCAGTATCATTTATACCATTAGTATCTTGGAAAACAGCAACTCCATTCCAATTTACAGTTTGTATCATGCTTCTGGTAATATGAAATTTGCCAGTTGCTGGTATGTAAATTCTGTACGCCCCCTGCTGGTAGCCCATTAATTTTCCCTGAACACTACGTTCACCCAATTTCTGCTTAGCGGGATAATGCATAATTACATCTGAACCCCAAATGCGTAGGTATTTCAGATTAGGGCGTTTTTTAAACAGCTTCTCATAGGGGGTGACATCTAAACCAGAATGATAACTGCGATTTCTAACATAACAAAAGGCATTGAGTGCTTCAGCCCAAAACGCTTTGGGCAGATTAGCATCGTGCAGATAAGTTTTAACCCCTGCCTGCAGGTCACGCTGCACAACTTCAACAAGCCCATTTTGCCAGGGACTTCGGGGGCAAGATAACTCATGAGTAGTCCCCTGCGCTTCCAGGAATTTCTCAAAATCCTCAGAAACAAATTCCCCACCCCGGTCAGAAAACAGGTTCTTAATTGGTTTGTTAAAGTGTGTTTTTACCCAGTTGCAAAAAACCTTGTACTTCTCAAATGCTTGGGACTTCTCAGCTATTGCATAAGTCCAACAATATCTACTATACTGGTCTATCAGGGTAAGCCAGTACTTTGAACCTCCTAATGATGGTGGGAGTGGCCCAACTAAATCACAATGTACACGCTCAAATGGCTCAGTTACTTTCCTATCTGAGCACCTACCCTTGCGTGCAACCTTAATCTTATTCTTGCAACAAGATAGACACTGCATAAAGAATTTACATGGTTTTAAGTTGAGGCCATTGACAATATTCTGTGTCTTAATTACATCAGCAAAATTCAGGTGTCCCAGAATTCTGTGCGCCATGTGGACACACCCAGAATGTGGTCTTACATTCCTCAACCCCTGGCTTGACTGTGCTACTCTGCAATTTATAGGCGATTGGGAGTAGGTTCGAAAATACAGTCTATATAAACCATCAGATTCCCGGGCATACAATAGACGTTTGTTCCCCTCGAAAAACTCACACATTGACTTTAAGAAACGCACAGTTATGCCTTGACGAGCAAAGCACCTTACTGATAATAAATTGTCCATTGAGGGGCAGTAAATGCAGTTCGCTATTGTAATGTTTAAAGAGTCAAGTTTAACGGTACCCCTGCCAAGCGACTGCAGGACTTGTGAATTGGCTAAATGTACATTACCAATTTCCTCTTCGAAAGAAATAAACAAGCTTCGATCGTTGCAGATATGCTGAGATGCACCTGAGTCGATAACAAAAGACTTCCACTTGGCACCTTTAGGGCTTTTACGATCTTTAGTCCGAGCGTGAAAAGCTCGCGGCTCGTTTCTGTCTTTACGGTACGATGTCGGCTGCTGGGCTGACGACCGTGATTGACGAACAGAAACAGACTTGGGAGTACTTTGCTTTCTTTTGGATCTGCAGTCCCTTGCAAAATGTCCTTGCTTATTGCAGAACCAACAACGCTTTGCAGCTTTAAATGCAGTTGTATCACCACAGGTTTGCATATGGTGTTCCTCATTCTTTCTGGAAACAGGAGTGCTTATGGCACAAGCCTCCCTTCTATCCAACTCGCCCATTAATCTTGCCGTTACCCCTTCCACAGTTAATTGTGCTGGTGGAACGGCAGATATCTGGCTAGCTATACCATCAAAGTCCTCATTAAGGGAAAAAAGGATGATAAAAACATACTGAATATCAGGTATCTCCATGTCCCTTTGAATTAATTCACCGCGTATTGCCTCCAGACGTCTCAAGTGTGCTGCCAAATCACCACCAGGCTGCAACTTCGTCTGGTACAACTGCTTGAAAAACGTCACTGCAGACGCTGACTCTTTTCTAACATGCACTGCTGCAAGACTGTCCCACATTTCTCTGGCAGTTTTCTTATTTCTTATATAGACTACTTGCTGGTCGCTGACTGCCAAATTAATTATCGCCCTGGCTTTTGCATCTCCTTTCGACCAAGCATTAGTTACAGGGTCAGGAGGGTCATCAGTTACATAGGTCCATACTTCTCTAGAGGTCAAAAGTGCCTCCACCCGAAAAGACCATAAACTATAGTTCTCATCTGTCAGCTGTGGGAAGACCAGAGCCTTCTCAGCTTCAGGAACCCGGTCAACCATTCTGGATATCTTCCAGACCCACAAAAACTACGCTAACAGGAGAAGGAGTTTTCAAACCTTTCTCAGAGTCCAAAAATATGCAGTCATCCACTCAGCAGCTGGGCCCATAACCAAAGATGTTGGCTTTTGCAGTATAGTAACGCTGCAGAGAGCTTGCTGGGGAGATCATGCATTAAAAAGAAAGGACTCAAAAAGTACTTAAAGGTTTTAATAAGAAAAACAAAAACTCCATTTACACTAAATACATCAACAAACCAACATGACCCAACCACCAACCCATCCCCCAGGGTAATGGGAGAGCTAGGTGCTGCTCCTTATATACTCTACCCAAATGCTGACACGCCTTAATCAAATACAACTCAGCAGCACCTGCTATGTTTCACAGCTGTAAAGCTGGGTCTCGTTATCTTGCTCTGGCCCTTGCTCCGGCCCCTTAAAGACATACACATGGAGTGGAACAATGATGAACCTTTACATTTAAAGAAACCATTCAACATACCCAATCTTTCCTCCACCAAGTAGTTCATGACAGTGTATAAGGTACTTCCACTAAACACTAGGTCAAGCTGAGGGAGGCTGTTTGGCTGAAGGTCACCCCGTGAGGTTCATGGCCAAGCGGTGATGTCAACCTCGGTTCTCCCCTGTTCTAGTCTGATATTCTAACCACTACAGCAAGCTAGCTCTTTGAGAAAGACAAAACCCAGCCTTAATTCAGCTGAAAAAAATATAATGAAATATGGCTTTATATGTATATGAAAAGTCTTTATCATATGTTCCATTATAAAGCCGTGTGCTCTGTTAGTCTGATACAGAGCTTAGTTTTCACCCTAACAATCAATCTGTCTGACCTAGAGAGTACTGTATAAAGCTTCGTTACCAAGCTTTTATACCCTGAATCACTTTCGAGCTATACAAAAATCACATTTGTGTTTGCTGCAAAATAGTTGTTTACTCATTTTTACCTCACAGAAAGAAACAGAAGGGCTCTGTACCTTGGAGCCCACCTTGGAGGGGGCCAATATACACTCACTAATATCATTAATTTATATTGTTATTCTAGCTGCATATAGCTTTTAAGTGGTAAAAGACTGCAATACAACAGAAGAAAACTAACTTGAAATTCAAACCTACACCTACCTTTGCAAGGTATCAAAGAATAATAAAAAATGGGATACCTGAGCAGTCTTTAACCTCTTAGAGCACAATATTTGAGTAGATGTCTACTCAAAATTAAGTTATACTGACTTTGATGGGTAAGCAGGTAGAGAACTGCAGCTACGGGATGTAATGGAAACATGAGTCCTATTCAGGCAATATGAAATTTACTGTGACTAAAAACACTCATGAAATGACACACATACATGGAACAAACCTGATTCCAGCCTTCTTCTGAAAGGCATTCAGGCATATTCTGAGATCCTCCACATCTGACTTAAAGATTATCACATGCAAGTTTAGTTGCCAAGTACAGGATACCCAACTCTAGTGGGATTCATCTACACAATTGTGATTTGAAGCCAGATAGCAGATGGAGGTGGCTGGATTCAGATAATGGCTCACTATTAAAGTCTTGCCCCCTTTTGCCAAGCAAACAAGGTGACCAGTTTCCGGTCCTTTTCTCACTAGGATGGGCAAGGTAAGAAATGGAAAAGAACTCTGGGGGAATTATAGGAATTGCTCATCTCAAAGTCCTTTGTTTTCCTACTAGGTGGCATTAGCTAAGAATATGATTTAAACCCCAGACTCTCCAGTTGTTAGCTTGCTCTTCTAGATCCAAAAAAGCAGAGCTTACCCAGTGCTCCCCAGGACTCAGTACCCTTCTGATTCTCTTTAAGAACAAGTATACTTTCCTGCTCCCGGCGCTAAAGCGCTAACACATATCCATAACAAGCGCAGGTCATACTTCCAGCAAAAGATCCTAAACCTCTCAGCAGTGTGTATACAGGAGTGCTGGATGCATACATGTGAGTCCAGGTACACAATTGTAACATTCACACAGTTTAAAACTAAAGTCACCAACTGAAAAGCAAAAGCACACTCTATACTGGAATTTGAGCTTTACCCAAATATAAATTGAAATTCTTCTATTGCTTCTGTTTGGCGAAACTGCTCTATATTAGGCTTCCATAGCCATTTTTAAGCATCATGGCCATCAAACCTACACTCCACATTTTCCTCAGTATTATTCTAAAACCATCTGTCACATAAGTCTGCCCAACAAGATGGCAAGAGTCAATTTGGCTGAAACCTACATACTTCTAGAAGGTCTCTCATCATCACAACTGGTGCCTACTATTTAAGCCAAGTAGCACCTGTTTCACCAAGTGATAAGGAGCACAGTGAGATAAGCAGGCAGGGCTTCTGAAGTCTAATGAGAGAAGATGGAACAGCTTTAAAAGACAATACCAAGATAATGAATACTTTAATTAATGCTTTCTGATCCTGTTCTCTAACAATAAGCCACAACGTATCTGCTATTTATTTTATTTTATTGCCTGAAATTAACCATTTTTCTGGACTCATTCTTTCTACCATGACATGGATATGATCTTGCTATGCTTGCTTACTTGGTGTCATGCACTGGTAGAACACAGAGGAATGGTGGGAGGAACCAATAGGGAAACTCCCAAGGGAAGAAGGTTTAAAGCCCGGGGAGTGTTGGTGGGACTATGAGTGGTCAGAGGGAGAGGACTGGGAAGAGGAGGTGCTGGAAGCTGAAGAGGTAACAGGGCTTAGTGAGCTGGAAGAGTCTGTGGCAGAGAGAAGTGCAGAATCAAAGGCAGAAGCTGCAGCAGAGGAGAGATAAGTCAGGCTGGTGAAGCGGCATGGATGTCTCCCCCTCCTGCTGCGACAAGCTCTCATCCCCGCCTTGTCTCTCAGAACCAGAAGAAAGGTTGGCTTCACACAGACACAGTCTCTGATTGCCTGGGGGGGCATGGAGCGGAGGGGACTTAAGACAGCTGTTGGCAGGTAGCAACTTTCAATCTCAGCAACCAATCCATGGGGCAAGACCTACCAGGGATGAGCTGCAGTGCTCATTAGGCTTGACACTCTGCCAAGTGTGCAGATCATATTTTTGCTAATGAAGAGTTAACTGCTACTTGCACAATGTGATTTACTGCTGGCTCGCTCCTGACCCTTGGGCCTTGTGCTGAAAACACCACCTACAATGTAAGAGCCTTAATATTATGTCTATGGCTATTACCACTAAAAATAATACATAACCTACACTACCTATTTGCCTATGAATCTTCACACCCACACTTACACATGGACATATACAGTATATATATGCAGATAATTCATTTGACTCAAATATCACATATATTTGTAATGGGTTTTTTTCAGGTTTTTTCGGGGAGGGGGACTTCTGATAAATTGGAAGGCAATCTTCAGCACCACAACTTTCTTCCTCCCCAGAAAAAATACCTTACGAGTTCCGCCAACACAACATCAGAACACCTCTTTTTCAATCCCTGCGCCTTAAAGCCCTGTTCACCCTTGTTCATTTCTTTAAGAAAATCAAGTGCTTGTTGGCGAAAGTATTTTGGAACATGATCAACAGGTTCCTAGACACAGCTTGTATTTTTACAGAATGAAAGTGTGGTAGAGGATCAGTGTTATTTTGCTATCTTGCGGTTGGAACGCTGCAGGCAGAATTCTGATAGCAGCTCTTGAAAGTGTGTTTATTACCAAAAGTCCCAGTGAAGTGATTGGGATATCTGAGAACAGAGTGATTTATGAACACTCCTCTTAACACAGGCCCATCTGGAACTACAGACATGCATTGGTATTTAAAATTCCAATTTAAGCCAAAGAACAGGTTCACAAGCAGCAAGTGAAAAAGAATAAAACTCCATACTTGATTTTTATTTTTATTTGGGCAGTATTCCTTGACATCTGGCAGCACCTTAATTTTTAAAAAAAACACACACACATAAAAACCTATTTAAGAGGAAGCCAAAGAGCCAACTTCATGTTTTTCACACACTGACACTTTTTATCTGCTTCCAACATTTCTTGCGATCATGGTGAATTTTTTATGCAAGGTGGCAGGAGGTGGGAGATGGAAGGTGATTAGTAGTAAACAGAAGACATATGAATAATGATACAGGAGAGATATATTTGCTACTTTCTCCTTGGACATCTTTTATGGCTCCTTTAAACGCTGGCCGCTGGCCCAGACATCGATTACCCAGCTATTGCTGTACCTCATTATGGCTGTATCTTCCATGACTTTTTCATGATGTCTCTAATGTCCTTTTCCCAACAGAAATGAAGTGATTACCTTTCTACTGATAAAGCTGTTACAGTAACGGCATGAATCTATTCACCTACAGGGAATTCAAAGCTGTACCAGCTGCGCTTAAGTTCTTACAGCTTTGCTTCTTCTCTATTGTTTGACAACCTTACAGCTTAACCATTTTTAAAAAGTTTTCTTTTTCTTTTTACTGGAGAAAATGTGATTATTACAGTAAGAAAAAAGCAACACAAAATGCCCACCCCGAATTTTACATAATACATGATAAACATCAATCCTGATCCAATTTTGGATTCATTTTAGTCATACTTTTCAAATGCAGAAATAACAGTGGAAGGGGCAATCAAAATGAGCAAGTGGTAGGTGTACTTTCCTAAGGACGTCAGGCTAAAGCCTTTAGTTTAGGTTGGGGGGGTGGAATGAGACAAGGGGGGCAAAGGAAGGATTTATACAATGATTCATGGTGTATAGAAAGAGGGAAAATATTTATCTCCCTCTCTCTTTATACTAGCACTGGGGTCATCCGGTGTAACTGATTGGCAAGAATTTAAGAACAACGAAAGTACCTCTTCACATAGCACATAATTAAGGTATGGATTTTGATGCACAGGACGTGTGAATGGCCACAAGTTTAGATAGCTTTAGAATGGGATTATATCCATCCATGCCTGCTTGTTTCTTCAGTGCAATTTAAAGTGTTGTTTTTGACCTATAAATAGCTGCAGACCAGGTAACCTGGAGGACCACTGTCCTCCATATAACTCTGTCCCAAAATCTTCCACAGAGACTCTTCAAGTACTCCTGAACTGATGCATGAGAGGTCATTCTCTGCAGAAGCTCTCACTTCTAGAACTCCCTCCTAGCAGGAGATCTGTGCGGCTCTTTCACTGGCTGCCTTCAGAAGGTCAATGAGAGACGCTTCTTTTCAAAACCAAACTTCTGAGCCCAGCTTGATATTTTAGCTACTGTTGAGTTTTGCCATGGTTGCGTTCATATTATTGTGTTTATCTAGTTTTACTGGGCTGTATCCAAACTGAAGCTCTGCTTGCACAACAGTGCACAGCAGAACTTCCTCACCTTCTCCTGTCCCCTCCAGCCCACCAGGAGCCATCAAAAGCAGCTCTGCGAGGTTGGGTTGGGGGACACCATACTGTAGAACCCACAGAGCCAAGCAATTCTCCCCAATAATCACCTTCTAGAGCCAGCGAGCCAAGACCCAACTCAGACAGTCACCCCAGAAGAATACCACGCATGACAGTACTGAAGGTGGCTGAAAGCTCTAGGAGGGTCAGCAGCTACCCTCTTCCAATTTCTCTAGATACTAAAACATATTATATAATGCACACAAACCTGTTGTTTGCTCCAATAGGCTTTTGTTTGTTTGACAGAAAAGCAGACTGTGATTGGTGTTCAACCGTATCCCGCCCACTGTTACACCACTTCAGCAAATCCAAGCTGGCTTTGCATCTGTGTGTTTTTGAAGGTGATCACATGCCAATGGGTTGCTACTCCCATTATCCAGGACTATTGGCCATGCATTGTTGGGGCTGATGGGAGCTGGATTCCATCAACGTCTGGAAGTGACCCACCTACACCCTTATAGTGGTGTGGAAGTTTGGGGGAAAACAAATTGGAGAACAAAACAAACAAAAAACCACTGGGGGACCGGGGGGCAAGGTTAAATGTCTGTGTGGGATAAATTAAACATTCTCTCCTTTACCTCCACACCTCTAAAACTGCTTTTTGGGACAGAAGTGAAACAGTATGTGTCAGGACATTGTTACATGTGTTTGTATACCATTTTGATCAATGCTTTAAGTAACATTTCTCTCTGGGTATTAACAAAAGGGATGGGTGGGCAAAACAAAGAGAACTTTCCTGGAAACCCATATTATTCTGATGGAACTTAATGAGTGTCTATAGCAAACAAACCTGTTTAGGGACACGTGAAACTGATTTGGCCACCCATGGAGCCACTGCAACCTCAGGGTGTCATGCCTCAACATCATTCATTATGCATTATTGCACAGCTTCTTATTTCAGTCTAGGGCATTCTGCCCAGTGTGCTTTAATACATGAGGACAATATCTCTTGTGAATTAAGGCAGGCCAAAAAAAGAGAGGGGGGGAAACCCTTTCATTATGACACCGTTTCTGAAAAGCATTAAGGAACAGAGGGATCTGCAGAGATAAAAAGCAAGACGTAATATACACTACAGTTAATGTCGGCTATGAGAGTACACTTTTTATCTTTGTATTCTGCTTAGTAATTAAGTTAAATGAAATAGGGAACTAAGTGACATGCTGTGCTTGTTGAGTAAGTGAATGGGAGAAATGAGAAAGCATTTTGCAGAAGTCTATCTCCTATTTTGCAGTAATAACGCATAATGATCGCCCCATAATATTGGGTGGCTTGCCTTTCATGCCCTTACTTTTTGTAGTGTTGGGCTTTGAAAATAATTTGCACAGAAGATTACAGCGCAAATGGAGTTTTTGTGAATTAATATAGATCAGATATGCAACACAGAAATCAAGGGGGTCAGTTTATAGCACAATCTTTTGCATGTCTTCTCCTCAGAAATGAGTCAATTCAATGGGATTGCTCACGAGTTAAAGTGTTTAGGATTGTAGCCATACGTTTTTAACAACAACATTTTATAGTAACATATCTGCAAAAAACACAGATTTTGAAATTGTAATTTCTAACAAGTAATTTTGAAGAAACCCATTTCCTCCAAACTGACAACTACTAATGAATGGTTCAAGCCTAAGTAGTGGCAACCCTACATTTTGGGGGCCCTGAAAGCTTGAACTTTCATGGGGGCCCCTTCACAACAAGCAACAAGGTCTGGGAAACCACTGTTATATTCTTCAATC
This sequence comes from Podarcis bocagei, assembly GCF_964188305.1. Taxonomy (NCBI): domain Eukaryota; kingdom Metazoa; phylum Chordata; class Lepidosauria; order Squamata; family Lacertidae; genus Podarcis; species Podarcis bocagei. Next base: position 8,342,093 of record NC_138127.1, on the reverse strand, counting down.
GAGTTGTTCCATGACAGATGACCACACCTTTATAACATCTGTGCTACTGACTCTCAAACTTTGGGATTGTTGAAATATATACAACAAAACAATCAGTTTGAGTCATTCAACTTAGATGGGTCTACTAGACCCAACATTTTAAAGCAATGTGGACTAAAGTCACTTCTGGGGCCACTCTGGAATTAAGGGCCCTGATGCTTAGTTTCATAGTAGTTCCGTCCCTGAGCCTAATGGAAGACTAAAGCCTGCAAACCAAGGACTGAAAGCGTATGTAGTCTATCAATTAAATAGGCTAAGTGCAGTGAAATGGACAAGGGAAAGCAGAAGCTACTAGCAGCAAAATTACTATGTGATAATAAATGTATATGTACAGTTCTCATGAATAACTATGTTTATCACATAGCATGCAAACAAATCATGTCCTCCACCATGGATGGCACATGTTGCGATGAGATCGCCTAAACTGCCTCCCTGTTGTGGGGCGGGACCGTTTGGATAGCCACAACACCCCATTGGTTGCCCCTCGGTTGCTGGGGCAGAAATTTGGCCTGTTGGGTCGTCTATTGGGTACCGAGGGGCTATTTAAGCTGCTGCACATTGATGGGAGCTTTCTCTTTTCTGCGACGTGCATCAGATCATCCACCCTCCCACCTATATTTAGGGCTGTTCTTTGGCCTTGCTGTGCCTGTCTAGGAGTCGTCTGTTTTGGAGCAGGGGCCCGGTAGGAATTTTGCCATTTGGCTGATTGGCTGTTGCCATTTGGTTTTTGCCTACCGTGTAGCAAATCGTCACAACTTTGTAAGGTTGGCGGTTAGGCATTGGTTCAATGTTTTGTGGGGGGGAAGTGGTTGGCTGTGCCTGCCCCTCCATCACTGCTGCTAGGGAATTCTGTTAAAGGAATCCAGGGGCTCGCCTTGCTTTTGTCCAAACCCTGTCAAGGGCTAGGGCCACGCCGGAGCCCCTGGGAGTATCTGGGGTGAGCTGTGAGGTCGAAGTCAGCTTCTCGCTCCCCACAGGATTCTTTCCCTTACTGACATATGGTGGTGCCCAGTGTCAGTCATATTCCTGCTACTGTGCAGGTTCAGGTAGTCTGGAACCAATGCCTAAGCAACCACTCACATCAATAAAGTTGTGGCCAAAATTAATGCCAAAAACCTTAAACTATATTCTGTGTCTATTGTGTCTTTATTTTGGGGGTGGTTTGGGGGGGGTCTTCACACGCAAAAGAATTATCTGGGCATTTTGGTGAATTAATGCCAGCGGGAAACAGTTTATTTTTGGGTACATGGATTTTTAAAAACTTCATACCCATTTTAAAAAGACTACTTAATTTGTACTTCAACTTTTTAGAATCCTTCCAATTCCATTCTCTGCTACAATTATTTATTATTATGCATTGGTTCTACACATTAATAATAATAATAATACCTTTATTGTCATTGTACAACCTGTGTACAATGAAATTAAACAAGCCTCCCTCCCCCCAAAAAACACTCAATCTCTTATCGAACAACACACCACCTCACAAGTCAATTTCACTATGTTATTTCCTGTTCAACAGCCCACGGATAGAAGCTATTTTTTAGCCTGTTGGTACAGCTACGGCCTGTTGGTGGCTGGGGTGTGAGTCTGTTAGGATATTTCCATTCCACCTTAAAAGGGAGCAGGATGTTTATGTCACAGCCTGCGTATTTCCTGTTCACAGGATGTTTATGTTTGCTATTGCTTTCGTTTCTCTCTCTGTCGAAGACACTGTCGCAGGCAGTCATGTCTTTCTTTGTTCTGATCAACGCTGAATAAAAGCTTGTAAATAATGCTCTCCTGAGTGCGACTTCTGGCTGTGCATTATCTGCTGATAAGAGTGTGCATGAGCCCTGGAATGTGGCAAGGTATTTTCAGGAAACTCATGTCGCTAATCGCTCATACTGCGTGACTACGAGAGATCGATGGATCGTCCGGCAGCCGGCTTGGGGGCCAAGATGGACTTTATCTCCCTGACAGTATCCCAAAAGAGTCATCCCTGAGAATTTTCCTCACTCTCCTAAGGCAACGATCCCTTGTGATGTCATCTAGAGGGCTCAAGGGACAGCCCATGATATCATGTGCTGTATTCATCACCCTCTGTAGAGACTTAAATATTTTCTTTAGTTTTTTGAGAAATTGCTTATGAAAATATGTTACTATTAGTTATTAACAAAAGAAGCACCTTGTTCTGCTCCTAGTTCCAAGTGATGCTTTTCTTCTCAAATGCATATAGACAGCAATCCCCTTCACAGCTAGATTTATGAACAGCACTTTGAAGGATATTTTAGCTCCTGCAGTGACAAAGGCCTATTTTCCAGAAACAAGTATAATTTACTAATCTGATTTATGAAGCAATCTCCACAATTTAATAAAATAGCATTGCATAATATTATTACATAGGGCCGTGTATCATTGTTGAGAATGCTAAAATCTTTAACACTTGGGAAAATCTGGATTATTACGTTTTATGATGGAACAAAGTAGATCAGGGTAATTATCCCTCTTGTTTCATTAAAGCTTTATGCAACTGTGAGAGTTTAATGCTGCTGTTATTTTTCCCACTGTCAGAAACTGTTCCACTGCAAAATCTACAATTCTCAATAAAGACAGAATTAAGGTATTAACTCCACACTGGAGCAGTAGTGAGTCATGTGCTCTAATGTTGCTGCGGACCACTCTGTATCTAGCCAAAATTCTAAGTGAAAAATGTTCCTCTAGCTGTTTTCAAGTAGTTATGAATCCCAATGCACCAGGAGTGAGAGACCTATGAACCTCCAAAAGTTGTTTTAAATCAACTTCTATTAGCCCCAACCAGCAAAGCCACTAATCAGAGATTATGGAAGCTGTGGTCCAGCAACATTTAGAGGACCATAGGTTCCAAAACACTGCAATAAATTAGTCGTATAAATGTCTGAAAATGAGAGGGCTTGTTAAGAATAATTTTAGCACCCTTATAAGAGGTTATAATTTCCAAGACCCTTTGGAAAGGTTAGGTTTGTTAAAACTAGTTTTAAATTTAAGTTGTAGATCTATCCAGCAAGGTACAAGCAATAAAAGCTAGGATCAGTCAACCTAATACTGTAAAGGGCTAACTAAACTTTGGCCTAGTTTGCACATAACACCAAACCTTAGTAGAGGATCACTTGGTTTATTACCTCACAGAATAGACAAAAGCATCAGAGATAAAGACCAAACCTAGAAAGTAGATTGAACTGGTTTTGTCACACTTCACTCACAACTTTTTGGAAGGTGATTTCTCCTTTTTTATAAAAAAAAAAAAGTTAAAGGGCCCCTGGACAGGTAGGTCCAGTCAAAGGTGACTATGAGGTTGTGGCACTCATCTCGCTTTCAGGCCAAGGGAGCTAGCATTTGTCCACAGACAAATGGGTCATGTGGCCAGCATGACTAAACTGCTTCTGGCACAACGGGACACTGTGACAGAAACCAGAGTGCATGGAAATGCCATTTACCTTCCTGCTGCAGTGGTACCTATTTATCTACTTGCACTGGTGTGCTTTCAAACTGCTAGGTTGGCAGGAGCTGGAACAGAGCAATGGGAGCACACCCCGTTGCAGGGATTCAAACTGCCAACCTTCTGACCAGCAAGCCCAAGAGGCTCAGTGGTTTAGACCACAGTGGGTCTGGGTTTGCACACAGCACTAAGCTCTGGTTATCATCAACTGAAGTTTATAAAAGCCAGCTACAAAGCTGGTTAATGAGCAACCTTAAACCATAGGCACCTACTTTGACAGGTCTGTCTGAATAGGAAGATCTTGGCCTACTGGCAGAAAGAGGCAATTCAATAAACCATTGCTTAGTGTTATTTGTGGAGATACAAATGTTTGTATTGTTTCCCCTCTCTGGCAAATAACCAATTTTGTGAAGTTAGTGCATTGAGTAGAAAGGATTAAAACCTCTTTCCCATGGTGAGCTCTCAATGTAGCTCAGATCCAGACTCAGATATTTTTAGGAAAAGGGGAAGACTGGGAAATGTGGTGCAGATGTCCTGCATAAAATTGAATTTGGTCTATAGAATGAGTTACCTTGCAGACAATGCTGTTTATTTACTACAAATTATTCAGAGCTTTGTTGCTCTTAATCCCTTATTTTCTGTTTAAATGCCCACACACAAGGATCAAATAAATGTCTATTTAAGAGAGATCAAGAAATTAAATGTTTTATCCACGTGTGGTAATAAGTATGAAAATTTAACTTTTATGTCTTTGTGAAACTATGGGTAAAGTTGAGTATTAATTTCCTATGTGCTAATTGCTGCAATATTAGTAAAAGAAACTATTAAATGAGCAAATGAATGTGGGTTGTATTTAGTAAGGCAACCTTCATTGAGTAAGTAGATTAGTATTTCATATTTGAAATATTTCTCAAAGTATGTGTGTTTTGTATTTAAATTATTTAAACATGTAATTTACTCAACTATGAATGTGTTTGCAGGATCAAGCACATTTCTTAGCAGCATATTAATAGTGGTAAGTGAAGTGAATGCCATTTCTTCATTTAATGATATTCTTTAGAGCCACTTAACATTTTGAGCAAATAGGTTTAATATGTAGTCTGATCCAAACAGAATGTTTGATAAGCACAAAATGTCAGCAACTGATCCTATTGCTTATACAACACTGTATTAATTAATCAATCGATAAACTTTGAAGTGGCCCTTTGCATGTCTATAACAAAGCATGTGGGTGGCCAGGTGTCCTACTTTGATGATCAGTCATCTCTTTGAAGGTTTCCTCTGTCTGGAGGAATGTACAGTTGGTGAGTCCTGTTTTTAAGATAAAGAACCATAATTAGACAGAACAGAGGTCTTGAAGCTGACCATCAAATAGACAGCTGACTGAGCAGCCACACAGATCATCTTGTCACAGTAACAGGCAGCTTAGTGTGAAGCGGTGCTCAGCTGACTTCCTCTGAACAGGTGAGTTGCTGCTGCTTACTATAAAGAACAAGTGGAGGGACAACGCAGTAGGGACTGTACGCAGTAGGGACCAGCAGGACTGCTGCAGTGGCTCACCTGGTGCACTTGCACTCCACTGTCCTCCCCACTGCCTCACTCCTCCTCTGGGTAAGCAGCAGAGACTCAGCTGTCCACTATTGCCTGATCACAGTCTGCACAACTATGGTGAGATGCATTTCATTTCTAAATCAGTTATAGTAATTATTTATACTATTCTATATCTGCAGCTAGGGACGCGGGTGGCGCTGTGGGTTAAGCCACATAGCCTAGGACTTGCCGATCAGAAGGTCGGTGGTTCGAATCCCCGCGACGGGTTGAGCTCCCGTTGCTCGGTCCCTGCTCCTGCCAACCTAGCAGTTCAAAAGCACGTCAAAGTGCAAGTAGATCAATAGGTACCGCTCCGGCGGGAAGGTAAACAACATTTCCGTGTGCTGCTCTGGTTTGCCAGAAGTGGCTTAGTCATGCTGGCCACATGACCCGGAAGCTGTATGCCGGCTCCCTCGGCCAATAAAGTGAGATGAGCGCCGCAACCCCAGAGTCGGTCACGACTGGACCTAATGGTCAGGGGTCCCTTTACCTTTATATCTGCAGCTATACATATAAATTAGCATATACAAATTTTATGCACCTCTACACCCTTTTGTTTAGTTCTATATTTAGTTCTATGTTTAGTTCTTTCTTATTCCTTCTCTTCGTGGGGGGGAGGGTACAGGGAGACGACAACAACAATGTGTAAGTCATCTTAGATGAAGGACTGGAGAAACAAAGCCAGTTGCCCATAATGGTACCAGCAGCCGACTGGTTTTTTTATGGACTTAAGTTTGAATATGTTGATGAGATTCTAGCTTCTTATCCTTATCAGGCTAGGCTCTACTATAACTGAGCTACAAGGAGCAGACTGGAGTTATGGGTAATGAGTCAAAGGGTATATATTATGAAGTCTTCCTAATGCTCTTCAGGTTCAAAGGCCAATGCTCTAGCATGAGCTACTTATAACTTACAGTAAATCTCAGGGAACAGAACAATTACGTCTGAGTTCCAGCTTCCACTGCTGTATGTACTATACCAGATCAAGAAAGGTTAGGTTGTATATGTTCCTGATGGGAACCATTCCAGCAGATTTTTCAGCATTTATTAGGCCATTATTTTGTTTATATTATCTCTATATAAAGGTTTCTGAGATCCATTAGCACAACCATACACATTATAGGCTAAGCAGAAAGGATCAGACTCTGTTTGGAATGGCTCCCCATGACTTGTATGTGGAAGAATACACTAAATATAGGGTATAATTTTGGAAAGGTGAAGGGGGCTCAGAGATATAATCCTACCAACCGCTCCTGAACTTCACTTCAGCTTGTCAGGCCTGTCCCCACACTTTCACAAACCTACTATGCTGGAGGAAAACAGAAGCCAACAATTAATTCTAAGCTGTCCTGCATTGTGGATGTAAAAGAAAGTACAGGGTTTTTATTCCTCCTGATGCCTTGAACTGAAGGAATAATAAAATTCTGTTCACAGATTTTTAAGCTGATTCTCACTCTGCAATGAAGCTGTCTGTGCATGTGTGGAGCCTACTTTGATGTCTTTGGGAGGTATGGGTTTTTATACCTCATGACATGTTGTCTTGGAAGAATATAAATAAAAACATAGGAATTGCCAGACTTCCCATCTGCAATGGAGGATCAGGAACACAAGTCTGGAACACTGGGATCTAGAAATTTAGGGAGAAATTTTGGGCTGATGCATTGGCTGATGTTTTCTGTGCTTACACACATACACCTTATCTTGATAAACTGGCAGACAAGAGGGTCAGCAGTAGGGCAGGAAATCCCCACCCCAAGATTGGTCTTTTTGAGCTTTGGAGAGTTCTTGGGAAATGCCTCAGCTTTTTACGATTTTTTTCCAAATGGTTCAGACGGGGAATTAAGAGGTCTCACAGGTTTCAGGAGTAAGCAGGTTGACATTACAGTGGAACCTCGGGTTGTGAACGTGATCTGTGTGGAAGGCACGTTCACAACCCGCGTCTGCGCACACGCGTGGCACGATTTGGTGCTTCTGCGCATGTGCGAGTGCTGAAACCTGGAAGTAACCCATTCTGGTACTTCTGGGTTCGGCGCGGTCCGTAACCTGAAAACGCGCAAACCGCAGCGTTCATAACCCGAGGTATGACTGTAATTCCAATTGGGGAAAGGAAACCACATTCCTTGGGACAACTGCCTACCACTGCTCACTGCCTATCACCACTTTGCTATTACTGTACTGGCAGATTTGTATGGGTGCAATCCTTGGGATGATACACTCCAACAAGGTCTGCAGGTGCTTCTTTCATGTATCCCTGTCATCATAAATAAGGGCATTTTGCATTTGTCTGAGCAATATATCTGGGTACAGGATGAGAGAGTGAGGAAGCAAATGTCGTTGCATTTTAATGCTACAAAGCATCAGGGATTGCTATGAACTCAGCATGAATGAAGACAGAAATATATTGTTTGTAATGTCACCCTGAGCTTTTATATCCCATTGCATTACATTAGTAATAATTTCCCCAAAATGGTTAACCAATGTAAATACTGCTTTCCCCCTAATTTTCCTCATGCATCCAACACTGAATCAGCAGGGCTAACCTGTCTTAGAATTAGCTGTTTTGGCATCAACTGCTGAGTAACACAGCATGTGCCATCAATTCATCTAAATGTGTTACAGCAGATCAATACTGAATCTGTAAAGCCATTTGTTCTTTGACTCTACATGGCAAAAAACATTGCCTTAAAAATAACTCAATTTTCTCCATCTGAGACAAAACGGAACATCAACGCTATAAAAGTAAACAGGCAGCACAATGGGTCCTGCATTTGAAAAATGTTGTGTTTTTTTCCAAATGAGGTTTAAGTGGGAGTTGGTTGTTGTTGTTTTTTTGACTACAGAAAATATGTTATCTTTATAGAACATTTTCTGAATATTGTTTTTATGCAAACTGTTATAGACAGGGAAAACATGAAGTTTCACTTGCCTCCGGAGAGAAAGAGAATATGGACAAGCAATATCCTATATATTCAAAATTGAACAAATTATTAAAGAATGAGGCTGCCATCCTATACCCATTTACCAGAGAGTAAGCTCCACTGAACTGAATGGGGTTTGCTCCTGAGTAGGCATGTATATGATTGGGCTGTGAATCAAAAAGATATGACACATTAGCAATAAATAATGTAAGATCTAATCTAAATTTCCTTTACAAATGTGCCATAGGGAATGTTACACAGAATAAAACTGGCAGTCCCATCCAGATAATTTTAGCTAATGCAGTAAGCTGAAATATTATTAGCAAGCAGCTGGTCTGTGGCACAACATCTCACTTTCCCTTCATATCTTTTCTCAAAATTCACCTTTTCCATGAAGGCTCTGTTTAATCTCACACCCCCCAAATGTTGCCATGCAGTCCAAGCACATTTAGTGTTTAAATCATAGAAGAATGTCAAAATAGAGAGAGAGAGAGAAATGCTACAAAATTTGCAGTAGGGAAGTCTTACATAATCTTGAGGAGGAAACAAGGAACTAATACAAGGTTTATCTTCATTAGCTGATAGTCTGTATTAATAATTCATTTGTTTAATAGAATATATAATAGCATCATTCCTCTTCAGAAAAAATAATAATAATAGAATCTGGTCTTTGAAAAACAAATCAACAGCAGACTGCACCATAAATATTGTTAATAGCATGTCCTTTGTTCACTTTCTGTAATTAAAGACAGCATCCCAACAAGACATACTCCAAAAAAGTGGCTACCTTCAGAATTTGTAGGTTCAAATGCACACTCCAAGGGCAAGGCTAAAAACCTATAACATTTGCCTGCAAGTAACTCCCATTGAACTCAGTTTTCAATCAACCTAATTAGTATGACTATCTCTGCTTTCTGTAACATACTTCCGTGCAAAGAGTAATCCTAACACTGTGGGGCCTACAGTACCATACCTGGAAGATATACAAGTATACCAATTCTGTTTATCAAACACGTTCACTTTGCGCAACGCATCATATTTATACCATTTTCATTTTCCTTGACTATTATGCTGTACTCTTGGGTTCTCAGACACAGGGCCAAACATAGTCATACCGTTCACACTCTGGAGATACTGAGAGTCATTACATTAAGTATACTTTGAGATAACCTGCACCCGATTGCAAGGCAAATACACAGCCCCCAGATGGAAGGGAGTGGGAAAGGACCGGGAAAGAGAAGACCCACCTCATTCCCACTATTCAGTTGCCTCTGTACACCCCCCCCCCCGACCAACACACACACACCTCCTGGGTTCTCTCTCTCACTCCATTGGAGATGAATGAATCTGTCAATTTAAGTTTCTCCCAGTTTCTCATTTTTCCACTTTGAAGTTCAGTTCTTCACATTTGCTCATCAGTTTGTGGTTCGTGTTTAACGTCCTCACGAAAATTCACCAGCGTTTTAGTGTGAGAATTTCTCCCAATACGCAAATTTCTGCAGGGAATTTCATTTTTACTAAGCAGTTTTCCCTAATATAATGCATTGTTATGCTACTGAAACATGGTTGACATGGATTTTTTGGTGATAATTGTCCATAGCTTAAACTAATTGTTTTCCTCATTTACTTCCATTTTCTCTCTATCCTAATTTCATAAGAATGTGTGAAAACTGTCACTGAGCCATTTTGCTAGCCCTGTTGAAATTCCTTGGATGTTTCACACCTTCCACATTCATCTCAACATTTTTGGGTTATTTTTTTTTTTTTTTTGTCAACCTTGGTTTTAAAGCTCTGTGTCTGTGTTTTTCAGACCAAATAATCAAAAATTACCCACAAAGTCTTAGGAAAATAATTTTTTGTTAGGGACTTACAGACGGAATTCTTGTGGTTGCTGTCTTTGTTAGGTAGCATCTTGACCCCTCTTGATTTTAGTTCAATTGCCTTTTTCACTGTAAAAGAAAAAAGACAAAATGGTAGAAACACATATTGCATTCAATATTTATTTACTCAAATTTGAAGAAATGTGGATATGGGACAACAGTTTATTTTCCTATAAGCAGTGCTATTTTTTCTAGAAAAAGAAGTGCCAGAACTTACCATGAAAACCTCACTTATTCTCTTAGAATGGCAATGGCATCCACTTGAGAGGTGCCGGAACTGAGTTCCAGCTGAAAAAAAATCCCTGCCTATAAGTAAATGTATCATTTAGTCATTATTTTAAATGATTTTGTAGCGAAGTCTTTATCTCCCACAACCAAAAGTAAAGATTCCCAATTGCCCCACTACTAACTTGTTAAATGAATATGCATTTTTATATATGAAAGTGGATACAGATATTAAGCACTTAATCATAATGGAATAGAGTTCAAACATGTTTGACTTTCTTTAATTCATTGGACTGCATTTGACCCATCATGCTCAAGTTTTTCATGGTTGAGTGGCTACTGACATTCAAATTTATGTGGCATGTCCTCAACAGATCTTGAGAACCCTGAGCTTCATACTTAATCGGCCTCAGCACAAAACATGCACCAACTATTTAGTGCTAAAAATACCTTTCTTTCCAAGCAACAAGACTTTTGCCAACGAGCTTCAGTGATGACAGAGATTTACAGACACACTGACTAGACCATCAAAGTCAATGAGCATGTGGCAGTACCTTGAGCAGTTCCTATGACATGGGAAAAACCTATTTGTTGGTATTTGCTGTTGTTTGAAACTCAATAGTTGGGAGCAGCTTGAGGGAAGAAAAACTCTGGGTGGGGGAAGGGTTAAGTACTCCTACCCTTCATCCCATGGGTTATTTCTCCACTCACAAACACCACCTCTCAAACTGAGTTTTCTTGTGCCAATCAGTCTACTGTTACATGCAATCATGTGCAGTCTGGTTTTTATGTAATTGACTAACAAATATCATTAAAACTTAGTGAACTTGTGGGGGACATGCAGTCAAATCTAACACTGTGTATTATTGCAAGTTAGCATGTGAAAGGATTAAGACCATAGAGCCTGATAGGCCGACTCAGACCACAGAAACGTAATTGGTAGAGAAGGCTCTGTGTGATATAATACCCGCCTTTTCTCCTGGGAGGGAAGCAGCAAATAAGTATTTCCTGTTCCCACTCTCTCTTTGACGAACAATGCAGATGGACATCTATCTACTTGCTCCAGCATCAGGGACATGCCTGAAGGCGTTTCTGCTGCAAACACAAGTATTTTACCTGCATTTATTTTTACTGCTCTTACTGCTAAGATCAAATGCTTGACTGTGAGTAAACTATATGTTTCAAACTTACTTTTCAGTCTGTAGCCTGTTTCTTTGTCGAACAGGGTAACAAAGGGGGAGATCAGCCTAACAGCTAATTCCCATGCTCTCAATTAAACTCCATAAAATGGGATTTAAACTCTGCTCAGTTCCACATTTTTAGACACAAGTGAGAAGTGGATCCTTTTGTCCATTAACCCACACATGTGGGTCTGTAGGGAAATAATAATAATAATAATTTATACCCCGCCCATCTGAGTGGCTTCCAACCAAATATTAAAATACAGTAATATAGTTAATTATATTCCTTCACCTACCTAATAAAACCCATAACTTTCCTGTTAAAATCAGAATATCATTATGGAAAATATGGAAGAAGGATATTTGCCAATATTAAATTGGACATCAGTTTCTTAATTTTAATCGGTTAACATGGCAGGCATTTGCAGCAGGTCACTTTTTGCCTGCATATCAAAGTGCCACACTCTAATAAAGCTTTATTGAAATGATTCAAGTATGTTCCATTAGAAAGCCATGGAAATCAGACAAGTCTGGGGTTTTGTTTTTGTTTTTTAATCATGCTGGCAGTTTCTGTCAACGTGTTTGAAGTGTCTCAACTGGTATTAATGTTCTCATTATTGAATTTCATAGGAGACATAAAAGCATTATTGCCTTTTTATGTTGTTCTGTCTGTGAGAGACTGAGAGGGTGAGAAATTACAAGACTTCAACAAATTTCCCTCCTCAACAATCGTCTGGTTTGTCTATTGCAATGTGAGACACTCAATTTTTTAATTATGTGTGTTCATAATTATCTCCCGAGTAGTACTGGGGACTCGTGCACTTCTTGCTGTGTGACAATTTACCTCAGGATTGTGCCGAAGGCAAGAGGGTCGATACAGCATCAATTCTATTTGATCTCGTGTATTGCAGAAGAACAGAAACCACCACCTGGTTCTATGTCTCCAATGATTCCAAAAGAGTTGCTGCTTTGTGGCATACAGGCCTCAGAACCACAAAGCAATGTGAGTTTGTACCAACAAAGTCCTGCAGTGAGGCTTCTCCCGCTTGGAAATGTATGATCACCCCAGAGGAGGTCCATGTGATGTCACAGTGGCCTTTGAGGTGATCATTTCCTAGTTGGAGAGGTGACGGATCATGATTCCTTTGTGAGAACAAAGAGAAACGCAGGTAAGAGTTTTCTCCACCCCATTTTAATGTAGATTGATCTCTGATTACTTTTATCTGACAATAAACACCTGCAGTCCAGATACTATTTATGCTAATGGAGTTGGATCACACCCATTGATTATATTATTTAGCTATACAAGGCCTAAGGGAACTAAGAAAAGCACACATTGGTAATCAAGAGCTTTCCCCAGAGGCCTTTACAAATGAACCTCAGGAACATGTTCCTATTTCTTTGTGATATGTGGGACAAACCCCATTTCCCAAGGGCGGAATGCCTAGAAAGTGTAAGGCAGCAGTTCTTTCAGAAGCAGCCCCTTCTTTCATAGTCACAATTGAGGGTTGGGTGGAGTAAGGGAGCTGCAACAGGGTGGAGAAGCAAGGCATGGATACATTGTGCTTGAGACATCACAAGAATGTTCAGCCAAAAGGCTTAAATGGTGCCTGGGAGGCAGCGAGGGCCTTTCTTGAGCTGTTGGGCAAGAGGCAGAGTGGAAAAAGTCCTTGGCACCAATTGATGCATTCCTAAGGTGGTCTGAGGAGGGTGGGCAGTGAATGGTGCCTGCTAAAGGGACAACCTGCCTTCCCTCCATTTGCAGCAGCACCCAGCCTCCCTTCCTCTCTCTTCAGTGTGCTTCAAATTTGCCACTAGGGGACCATGTTGGATTTTTCCCCAATTCGCATTTTGGATTACAGATTGGTTCCCCACCCCCACCCCCACTTCACTCTGAATAGCAAGACAGAGTGCTACATGATCTACTGTGTTGTTTAAATAGGTTAATCTTCTGCATCTGGGTGCTTTAGGTGTGGGAAAAGACAAAAAATGGTTTAGCCTGGTGACGCCCTTTAGGCACTTTTCAAGTGATGGGTCAGCCCCAAGGCTCAATTCCCGGACTCTTGTTCAGGGGGTGGGGTAAGGGCCTCCTTTGAGGCTGACATCTCGCATCTACCTGGGGTTCTGCAGTCCCAGAGGGTGATGAGATAAGGCCTTCTTTCTCACCTGCAAGCGTGGGTCGGCCAGTGGCTCTTGTTATCCAGTTAAGTTAGTTCCCGCCCCATAGTCATCCCCATCTGCTGATTTAAATTTAAGGTCTAAATAAAAGTCACCTGGTTCACTCCCTGCTTGTGTGTTTTCCTATTGTGGTGCAAAAACCGGCCACTAGTCCCAGGGTTGAACAGCTGAGCTTGGCAGCTGGAGGTCACAGGGCTAAATCTGCCACTCATATTTTAACCAGCTCTTCTTCCATTGAAACTTTGTGACAAGATAAGCATGTGATAACCTATCCTTTCCCCCATAGTGCTCCTTGTTAACCTAGTCTCAAGCAGGGCAATTCATTAAAGCAGCTGCAGTAGCTCCATTAGTGCTAGATATCTGCCCTCTTGAGACAAACTAGAGCCGCATTTTGAGGTTACGGATTAGGGCTGAGGTTCTCAGTGTGATGCCCATAGATACCACAGCATCCTCAGACACCTCCTGGTGCCCACAAAAAAAGCATTCCCTACCCACATTTATTACACACACACACACACAATTTGGCCTCTGGGGGGTTGTTTAGTTGTGAAAGGGTTGCTTTTGGAGATCAAGATTTAAAAAGGTTGGCGATCCCTGGGTTAGGGCAACATTTGCTTGGAAAAGCACTATAAGTGGAAATATTATTCCATATAATTTATTTTGACAGTTTATATACTGCTTAATTACAGTAGTCTCTAAGTGGTGCACAGCAAGCTCAACAAATATAATAGAGATAAAATAAAAGTATATAATAACTTTAAATACCTGCAGAAATGCATATTCCGCATGTTCCTTTTTTTACTGCACTTATTTCCAGTTGTATTAGTTGAAAGCCTTCATTCTCCTGGTTCATTTAAAACTATTACAGTTTTGCATGATTGGCTTTCTGGAAGCAGCCAAAAAAATAATTGTGCACCTAAAATGTATTAAATGTGATTATATGCCAACCATTGGAAAGGGGAGGAAGGGAGTGTGCACTTCTACAGCAGTGCCCAAATCATGTTAAAGATCACATTACAGTGTGAGAACAAAGAGAAAAGCAGGTAAGAGTTTTCTCCACCCCATTTTAATATATTTAGATTGATCTCTGATTACTTTTATCTGACAATAAACACCTGCAGTCCAGATACTATTTATGTTAATGGAGTTGGATTGCACCCATTGATTATATTATTTAACCTGGTATAAAATGTCTTATTTGCATTAGATAAAGAATCCATGATCCATTTTTTTGAGAACTTTGCACTGAAAAATATATTCAAAGCATCTAAGACAGGCTTCCTCAAACTTGGCCCTCCAGCTGTTTTGGGACTACAACTCCCATGATCCCTAGCTAGCAGGACCAGTGGCCAGGGATGATGGGAACTGTAGTCTCAAAACATCTGGAGGACCGAGTTTGAGCAAGCCTAATCTAAGATATCAAATAAAAAAATTCCTTCCTGTAGCACCTTAAAGACCAACTAAGTTAGTTCTTGGTATAAGCTTTCGTGTGCATGCACACTTCTTCAGATACACTGAAACAGAAGTTGCCAGATCCTTCTATATATTGAGAAGGTGGGGAGGGGTATTACTCAGAAGGGTGGTGGGAATCTGAGTAATACCCCTCCCCACCTTCTCAATATATAGAAGGATCTGGCAACTTCTGTTTCAGTGTATCTGAAGAAGTGTGCATGCACACGAAAGCTTATACCAAGAACTAACTTAGTTGGTCTTTAAGGTGCTACAGGAAGGAATTTTTTTATTTGGACTATGGCAGACCAACACGGCTACCCATCTGTAACTAAGATATCAAGAAAAACTGGTTGAACTTGAAAGTATTATTCTAAGCCTCGGATCAAAAATATGCACAATAAATTAAGATAATTATATTCAGCAAGTAAGTCTACAACTTAATGTTAAAAATAGGCATCTGAAATAGAAAAAAAAACTATGGAAGAGAAGTATGAACAAATTAACTAAGACATAAATAGAGCAGATGTTAATTGTGCTATTAATTAATTGTGCTGCTTTTTCAGTGGCTGAGTAATCTGATTACATAATTTTTTTGTAACTAGCAGCTATATATTTCACTAATTATTCATTTTATTACTAATTTATTGCAATGATTTGACAGAGCTTCAAACCTACTGTACTTTAAAGAAAAACCATCTTCAAAATCTTAAGTATTTGGATGTGCATGTCTAACTGATTTATTTCACTACAGAACTTCAAGGGTAAATCCAACAAATATTTAGTGTGCATTTTATGAAAGAGTTTGCCATGAGGCCCACATCACTGTTGGGATCAGGCCTGGGTTAGCAAGCTCTGATGGAGATTGAAGAAACAGAGAGGAGGGATCTCTCCTGACTTCAGTCACTTTGGAATGGAGAATAGGGATGTCAGCACTCCCTTCTTTCATTCCTAAAAAACAGGAAGTGTCAGTGGAGACTGGAGGGGTTTTTATCATGTGAGGGGGAGACTGTACTGGAGGCGGCAGCAACTGAACAGGAGCAGTCTTGCCACCTGCCGATTTTGCAAATTGGATTGGAGCAGACCAACCTGCGCCAAGGGAGAATGCACTTGCCATTCCAATATTTCTATAAGGCAGGAGAGTCTCAGAAGTGAGTGCACCATGCCTTGTATTTTAAAGCTTGGCAGGAGGAGTGGGAACTTGTTGGAACATCTTCATCCGTGTGGTGTAGTGGTTAAGAGCGGTAGACTCGTAATCTGGGGAACCGGGTTCGCGTCTCCGCTCCTCCACTTGCAGCTGCTGGGTGACCTTGGGCTAGTCACACTTCTCTGAAGTCTCTCAGCCCCACTCACCTCACAGAGTGTTTGTTGTGGGGGAGGAAGGGAAAGGAGAATGTTAGCCACTTTGAGACTCCTTTGGTTAGTGATAAAGTGGGATATCAAATCCAAACTCTTCTTCATCACTTCCTTCCAGTTCTGCCCGCTCCTGAACTCCTGAACTGTGCCTCATGAGCCAGGAGACTGCTACATGCCTGCATGACTCTTTTCCTGAATAATGATCTTTTTCTTACTTCCAAGTAAGAGCTTTTGTCTGTATATTTTGGGTAAAAGGAAGTACAGACTTTCCCCAGTCAAATGGTGAAGGAAGATGATCTGATTAAGCTTACACCTAGTCCTTTTATGTCAGGCATGGCCAAACTTGGCCCTCCAGATGTTTTGGGACTACAATTCCCATCATCCCTGACCACTGGTCTTGTTAGCTGGGGATGGTGGGAGTTGAAGGCCAAGTTTGCCTGTTTTATGTGAATGGTTGGCTTCTTAGCTGAAATGAACGAGGACTAAGTACACATGTAGGCACTCCATGAGTATATTAGAACACATTCTTAACTCTGGACTGGGCTGGGTGTTTACATAAGAATTGCAGTTAAGGGGGGGAGGGTTTCATCTAATGGTGCCCTTCTGCAAGTGAGAAAGAGTCTTCCCATTCACAGAAGAGTCTTTGGTTTGGTGGGGAAATCTATTAACAGAAAAGGAAGGGAGATGATTTTCCGTTTTCATTTTCACATTCGAGACCACAAGCCACCTTCCACTCTAGAGCACATTTACATAGGGTGAATGGCAAATTAACAAAAACAACAGCAACACCCCAAAACACTCCCATCTTCTTTTGCTAGCATTGTCCTCTGAACAGAATGGCACCACTTGATTGACTACAAAACTACTACGAAGCAGATATTTGGGTTTTCCAGGTTTTTGCACAAAAATGCATTTTACCATAGTGTTTGTTTCTTTTTTCCCCCTGTGCAATTTTTCTCCACTGAAGATTTATTCCTACAGCTTCAATTATATTCAGTGTTTGACTTCAGGATTATCTATTTGCCGAAGCCTGAATTATTCAAAGTAGTCAAACAGAGGAGGCAGATAACTTCTGGAGCATAATGATCAAAACATGTTACGTCTCTCTGACCCATTCTCTGTTATGTGGCCACAATGCATCAAAATTAAACTTTAAACAGCGTGCGGCAGGAATCACTGGCATGCATTATAAACTTAGCCTTTCTTAACTTATGCAACTCCTTGGCTTTACTTTTAAACTTGTGGGAATGGTTGGAAGAAAGTGGTACTACAACCATAGCAACACAAGACAAGCTCAAAATAAATTCTTGAACCTTAAAGTAGTGCAGGGGACACCAGCATTATTTTTTTACCAAGAAGGAACCTCGGAAGCACTAGAACATTTGGAGGAAAGTCAGAGGCATTTGTTTTCCAGGTTCAGCTTCAAACAAGTTATCTGACCTATATGAACTTTTCACACAGGTTATGTTGAGCAAGGCAGCCTGTGCTTCAATTGCCCTTGCTGTGCAAAGTGAAAACATCAGTGGCAGATATCAAGACCTGCACTGTGACTTTCTTGAAAAGCAGCAATGGAACAACTTCCCTGATGAAATCTACTGCTGCTCCTCCTTTCCCACCTGCTTTTAGGAAGCATGTGAAGCCTATCTGTATTGTAAAATGCTTCACTGTAGAGTTTTCATTCCCTGGTGGTCTTGTTTTAATACAGCCTGATTTTTCAATACACACACACACAAAAGTCCCCTGAAGCACAAACATATGAGCCAAACCAATTCTGCACAAATAACTGTTCAGAAGTCAGGTAGAGACATGCAGGATGCTGCATTCAGAATAAGTTAAAATTCTGATTTGGAAGTATGAAGCTCTTGAAACACACCCTCAGTGGTATTTCAGTGATCTATCAGTGAAAGCAAAGATAATGGTGTACTAGAGGTTGGGTTGCCGATGGAAAATTCTAGGCCTAGTACACCATTTTATTTGTTTGTTTTTACATTTCTATACCACCCTTCATCCAAGGATCGCAGGGCAGTTTACAATATAAAAGCAGAGAAATACATAGTTTAAAAGGCCATAGATTGTTGAATTAGCCCAAGGCCTGGAAGAAGTGGAATGTTTTTGCCTGGCATGAAAGTGCCAGGCAGTCCTTCTTTTCAGACACTGTTGGGAGAGTATACTGTTTGGCTATGTGGTAGAGATCTGAGATCACTGGAATAGATACAACTAAATCTCTCTGTTGATGCCTCTGGGTCAGATCCAGACAGAGGGCGTGCTTCAACTGAATCCTTGCACAAGCAGAATGACTTCAACTTTTGAAATAGGACTTTCTCCCCTCTCTTCCCCCCATGCACTCTACACCTTCCCCACTGCTCCAGAGGGTGAAAGAAAATCCATAAAAAATAGGGGGGACAGGTGGGGGAGGAGTCCTGTTGCATAAGTGGAAGTTGGCCTGCGTACACAAGGATTTACCTAGCCTGTGTTGAATACAGTGCTTAGTCCACTCCAAAGAGACTCCCTGAAACCAATGGCATTTAGTCCTTCCCCTCTCTAGGATGGACTACATTTGGATCCTGTTGAGATAATATTGTTGTACATCTTTCTTTCAACCATAGTGCAGAAACCTCATTCTTGAATTTTTCTGTTCCCAATCTCTCTACTCAACTCATGTTCTCTTCTCTCCTCTTCACACCTTTCCCATCTATGAAGGTGCAAGTACAATCACTGTTTCCCAATAAAGCAGAAAATCACAATGGTAGCTGATTGTGTGTGTGTGTGTGTTGTGGGGGAAAGTATAAAATTGAAAATGACCTCAAATGAAGCAGTTTTATCTTGACTAGCCAGTTTCAAACTAAAGCTGAAACTTGTGTCTCAGGAGCAACCAACAATAGGTATCATTTCGCTTTCAATTAGCTTGAGGGCCTCAGCAATGTGGGAAGCAATATTGAGTAAAAGCTGAATTCTCAAGATTAAATCTTTCACTTGTAAAGATAGCCTACAACAGCACAGCCACAATGGTGCTTTAATCTCTTTTAATCAATCTTTCAAACATGTGAAACAGAATTAATCCTGCACAGCTCTTTTTTGATCAGATTGTTTGCTTAAGACCATTAGCTTTGTAATTTGTTATGATATGCTTCTTTTCCCATAAAAGTGATTATATTTAGCTCAACAAATAGATTGTACAATGAATTACCAGCCAGACAAAAGGGAGATTGCATGGTAGGAAACAATTCAAGTTCAGGTCATTTATTGTTTTGTTCTGTTTTAAAAACACATTAAAAGAGTTGCAGTTTTGAACACGAGCTGACTCAATCTTGCTGGATTTATAAGTATCTGAACTTTTTTGTGCAGCTGGTGGATATGTCACCATGTATATCAACAATTTGGTAAATTTTGATATACACAAGGTTTATATGAGACAGTCAACTTTTACTTTTTTAGTGTTGTTATGACAATGAAAACTATCAACAGGTACTTGAATATTCACAAAACATGAATCAGGACATTTGTTAAATTTGAGCCATTTTCTCATGTCTCCTGATATCTGAGTCTTCATGCTAATATGTACTGCTTCTGTGGAAAAATCTGAAAATGGTCACAGTAAAGACAAGCTAGTATAATGATTACTAGTAGGGATGGCTTTTAAGAGCCCTTCTCTAAGAGGTGTTCAAAAATCCACACTGAAGAAATTATACCTCGTTCTATTTCAGGTAATTGAGTGACTTCACTTTGTTAAACAGGGGGAGATTTAAGAGCCATCTCTGTGGTGACATCCAATTCTACTGCCAACCTAATGTCTCCATATCAACAGTTATCATTTTGGTACTAGATTAAAACTAATTAATTCACACAGGAAGATTCAGTTTTGTGAGTAAATTGCTATGTTGTTTTTAGCTGCTTTATTTGATGATGCATTTTAGTATTTATTGTTGTTTATTTTATTATTTAGTCAGGGCTTTTTTGTGTGTTTGTCCCCAGTATCCACCCTGGTATTTTTAGTTATGAAAGGTGGGTTATCAACATTTTATATAATAAGTTATCAAGAGACTGTGGAGGCAAATGAGAAGTCTGAATTTAAAAGTAGTTTGGAAATTACCATGCCATTTCCCAATTTTTAACAAAATGGCTAAGCATATTTGCAAGTCAATCTGACAGGTGGGTCTCTCCATTTTGAAACATCACTGAAAATTCAAAGCTGATGGATTCAGTCAAGAAGAGGTAATAATATAAAGAGAGAATAGTATCAACATAACCGCTGAGCAACAAGATGTAAAATATGTCACATCCTGTAAGAGGAGGGATGACTTGGAAAAGTGGGATAGTATCTCCTATACAAGCCTAACATAAACATCTGTTACGCCTGATGTTCCATTTATAATAATAATAAAAAATAACAACAACAATCACCCTACCTCCTTATTAAAAACATGGACAGGTGTTTATGTGAGGTGGTACCCATGGGGTAAGGGTCAGTTTTAACCATGCAAGCAATATCCTTCTTTTCTAGGTGAAAATATCAGAGGGTGTGGCCAGAAACAGCAACTTCACACAAATGTTTTCTACACAGATTTTGGTTTCTTAGTGACAATCACCCCCATTAAAAGGAATGAAAAATGAATGACTTTTGTGAATCAAAATGTTACTCTTCTTCAGTTTAACAACTGTAGTTTTATTTAATGGAAGGCAAATCCTCATTGCTTGTAGTGTGGCTTTCTGGCAAATAAATATGCTTAGGACTGCAGCTGATGTTAAATGAAACTGTACGTGCGAATTTGTAAGTATAACTAATTACTAACTCCAGGTGTATAAACAAGTGACTTTCCCTTGTTTTCTTTCCACTTTAATCACAAAAGTTGATTTTAGGCAAAGATTTATCAGGTAGGAACAAAATCAATAAACATTCCATTTTAGAAAAATTGCTTTTTGATAAATATCCTTGTGGACATATAGAAAAAGTGACAACACTAAAGCTCTACTTTTCTCATAAAACAGAAATCTAATAAAGATGCCCACAAAGAAACATCCAGCAGTCTGAATAGTGTGCTTTTTCTGAGAGCTGGGAAACGAGTCAGATTTCTGAGTGTTGAATCATGAAGATCTAGTATACTAATATAACAAAAAGTATATAATTGATTGCCATCAATGCAGGAAATCATTAAGGGAGCTCTCTCATATAACTATTATTTGTATCCTGCACTTCACTGCCAAGCCCAATTCTCTAGTTGGTCCTTGTCAGGATCGGAGCAGCAGAGCCTTATGCTACTTGGGCTAGTATTGAAATTATGTATGGATACAGCACTCCCAAGTGGGTGGGCTGAATTCAACTAAATAGTTAAAACGATTGGGAGCCAGAGCAATGAGTCCTGATAGTACAATGAGGCTTTCTTCCATCTCCTGCCCCCCGTTGGCTCTGTGCAGTTGGGAAAACACCCAGAACAGTGCATGAGGGGAGGGGAGGGGAAGAGAGAAGAGGTTGTTCCATCCAGCAGCACAAATGCTAGCATTGACCAAGGACAACTCCTTAGTGTTACTTTAAATCCCACCCATAATTTTTGTACACAAGACTTGGATGGAAAGTTGCATTGAAAAAATTGGGGAAGTCCAACTTTCAATGGCTGCCTTTTTTCTCTTCTTGGATTATTTTGCAAAGTGTGCATTAGGTCAGTTTGTCTTTGAATGTGAACTGGGTCTTCTTCTTTTTACCATTCCTACAAGTGGGTTACCCAAATCACTTGAATTAAGTCCAGTTGGCCATGGTTATTTTGGATCAGCAACAGACCACTCGTGTGAATGCAGGTTATCTTATGAGGAAGACAGTATTTGTTCTCTAGGATTTTGTGCCATGTTACAATTCAGATTCATATAAGCACCACCTTAGATGAATGGAAATGAAGTTATCATTCTGTGTCATTCTTCCATTTTAAAATAGCCCCTCTGGAATAAATTTACTTTTGTTAAATCAAAGTTTATCCTTTATTTTGTGTTTCAGTGGAGACAGATTTATTTAAGAATTTAGCTTCTGTTTAAGTCACCATAATATTGAATAAATTAAAAGGTATACCATAAGGAGAAGCACCCAACTCCCCCACCCCAACGTTTTTAAATTACAAAATTTGAAAAGCTTCATCTATCAGAACGTGACATGGCATGATCATTCCTCCTGTAGTGTGAATGCTGCACAAAAGGCTATGCATCTTCTCCAATAGCCTTAATCTACGTGCTCAAGTTCATGCTATAGCAAATTGATGCCCAAGCATCCAACTGCTCACTCCTTAAATGATCAAAGCCCTTGCAACAGAGGCTCATGTTTATTGCAATTATTCAATCTGAACGTAGCAGAGAAATCAGGTGCTCCCCACGCTCTAGCAGAGCATCCTTTTCTGCTGGGAACTTGTACTGTAAGTCTAAATCTCAGCTGAGAAATTGACTCTCTCTCTCTCTCTCTCTCTCTCTCTGTGTGTGTGTGTGTGTGTGTGTGTGTGAGTGTGTGTGTGAGAGAGAGAGAGAGAGAGAGAGAGAGAGAGAGAGAGAGAGAGAAAGAGAGAAAGAGACTTTTGTCAAGAAAGCCCTCACATGTACCATCAGTTTCCAACTGGAATTCTAGGGCTCATAGTCCTAAGTAGGAAGAGACAGTCTGCCAAGCCCTGGAGAACACTTTCTACCTTGGATAGCACCACTAGTTCAGTAGGTGGTATTCAACAAAGTGCTTCTGCTAACAGAAGGACTTTTGGCTGGGCAATGGAACTCCCCGTCCCTCACCTCTCCCTGTGTGCCCCACGAATCTGTTTTGGGGGTTCTCAGAACCCTCTGGAACAGATTTGGGGAGGACGCAGGGCCACATGGAAGGAGCTCCATTGTGGAAGCAGAAATCCTTGCACTCCAATAAAAATTTAACTGGACACTGCCCAGTGTTTGCAACACCATTATTATTTGAAGTTGCTATTTAAACAATGTCAAAGAACCCAAGACAATTAAAGGCATAACGGGGAAGGGAATTTAAAATGGGTTTAAAGAAACCCACATAGTAGACATCTTAAATAATAATAATAAAATGTCTGGTCTAAAACAAAAGGGTTAACCGTGTTGGCAAGGCAGCAATCCAGGAGGGACATATAACCGTATATGTCATGGTAACTAACTTCAAAAGAAATACAGCAGCAATCATGGGGCTATTAAACAGATTTCAACTGAGACCAATATTTTTGAGTGGCAAGGACTGTGATTCCAAGCTGGAAGGGACTTGGCTCTTGGCTGTTTATCCCCCAAATGTACAGTGTCTAAATAAAACATTTTCACTACCATGACTTCTTTTAGATTTTTTTTTGGGGGGGCATGGAATAGATTTCTACTGACAGTTCCCTATGTAATTCTTACCTTGAAACTGGGCATTAAATCCTTTCCGCCTGTGATTACTGTCAGAAGTGAAATGGAGCCGTAACCAGTTTTTGCTGCTGATAACAGGAGAGGGAAGATTCATGCCAGTCAACCTAGGGAGGGGGAAAAAAAAGTGGCATTGAAAAGTGAAGCAAAAATTCATTAGGCTCATTACTGCGTGCATGTGAAGATAATGCATACGTAGTATTAATAAAGATATACAATTAAATACAGCAGTCTGGACATATTATACTTAATCTCTATCATAATGGACTATGCTGACACTGCTTTTCTTTTTTATGAAAGGTTTTACACAGAAGCCACATATACATTTCATGCCATACAGAAGTAGAGTTGATGTATGGGCAATTTGAGCTTTCCAATACCTCTCAAAACAACAGGTTTTTACCTGTTGTTTACATATAATTACATATACATTTTCAGACATTTTTACTGTAGTAGTAAAGCAATCAGAGTGATTACATCAAGCTGACTGTACGTAAGTCATTCAACCACCCTCACCCCCATCAATAAGCACATTGTGTTATGCAACAGTTATCTTTATGGGTCAAACATTCATATGGAGAATGCCTAGGAAAACAGGTCAAACTTGAAAATTAAGGGATACTGAGTGACTTCTTTTCCAAGAGGAACACAGTCCTGCTCTTATTGTTGAGTGTCCAACACAACAGTCTTTGTACCTCAATTCAATATATCCCCAGAGTATGTGTGCAGATAGTCCTTGCACCAGCATGCTCACTTCCTGAAGCATCATCTCTCCTCATTATAATGAAGCACTAATCACACCTCAGTCGGTAGAGCATGAGACCCTTAATCTCAGGGTTGTGAGTTTCAGCCCCACGTTGGGCAAACCATTCCTGCATTTGCAGAGGGTTTGATTAGATGACGCTTCTAGTCCCTTCCAACTCTGTAATTTTATAATTCTATGATTCTAACAACTGTAGCAGTCCTTTGCCCACACAGTATAAAGGTGATTGGTGAAATGGGTGTGTCCAATGATGGGGGGGAGCTGAACCTATACAGTTGGAGAAACAAAGTTTAAATTTAAATTTAAAACTTTGGGTTGGATCCAGAGCAGCTGTCTCCATATAATAAGCCACCTTCATCAAAAGAAGCTGCTGATAAAATGCATTATCCAACATACAATGTTACCATCAAATATTATATGGTCACAGCTGTGGTCCTTTGTAAAGGGTGAGATGGCTGAATCACATTCCACAATTACATAGAGAAATTGAGGGGGGGAAGCATAAATTCTACAGCTTAGAAAATTGTTCTAAATAGGGTGGTTAAGTCCAGCCTGTTAATAAGAACATTGTTCCACTTGTTGGCACCAATTTTTCTGCTTACCTTGAGGAGAAAATAGCTCACATTCCCTGTACTTGATGCCACAGTTAAAGCAAATGATGGCAAGATCCCCAGAGCACCATCTACCCACATCTTGTGAGATCGGTTTTGAGTTGCAAACCTGAGAATGTGGACAAGACATTTGCAGTGATCTGGCTGATTCTTGCCCATCTTGGCTTGTGCGATCTAGTCAAGGAGGGCTTGACAGAGTGGTTCCAGGAAATGGCTAACAATTCTCTGCAAGAGGGGTGGAGCTGACCACTTCAATGGAAGTAGCAACCTCCTGGACCCAAAGGTATTAGATAACTACTACTCAGTTGGTAGCTGGGCAGCTGCACTAAATCTTTTTCAATCCCGTTTCTGGCTGCTTCAGCCCAGAAGTTGCCTCTGTCCTCCTGAATATGGGCCTTTATTGTCATAGCCCCGTCCAAGTCCCTTTGAGAGCAGAATCCACATACAAAGTCAGACAGTCCAGAGGTCAGAGGGTCCAGGTGATCACAGAACCAAGGATCTAGTCCAGAGGTCAGGAAGTCCAGATGGTCACAGAGCTAAGGATCCAGATGGAGAGCAGGAAGCAGCAGTGCAGGGCCAGGAACTACAGGCATTTTTTTCTAGCATCTGACTGCTGCTTAGGAAAGACTAAGCCAGCTGGTACTCATCAGTGCCTTCTCCTTTGTGAAGGCTGATCAGTTTCAGGTGGAGTCACTCTGCCTTCACCCACTTCAGGCTGCTGTTCAGCAGGCAAAGATGACTCCTGGCCCATGACATTTATCATGAGAAGTGGAATGCCACCTTGATGGTTGTCTATGATCCCTTGGTGGCTTTTGATATTGTGGACAATGGTATACCCTTCTGGAGAGACTCTGTCAGTTGGGGGTAATATGTGACAATGGGTCCACTCCTGTCTTCAGATTTGCTACCACTGTTTGGCACAGTGGCAATTGTGTTGTGGGGTTCAACAGGGTTCTGTCTTGTCTCTCATCCAATTTGATACCTTTAGGATGGGGGGAGTCATCTGGGGATTAGGAGCAATGTTCCATCAGTATGCTGATGACACCCACATCTATCTCTCCATTCCATCTGAACCAGGAGAGACAGATGTGCTGGGGCCAGTGTTGAGATGTTTGGGGGTTCAGGTGTATTAAGTGAGTTGGCAAACCTGTAGCAAATTGTCTCTGACTACAGAAAACCAGAAATAAAATATTAAACCACCACCAAAGCTAAAAGGTATGAAAGGTCACACTGTCCCCACAAGCTTAAGACGGCTTTGCATTACTTCCTTCAAGAGCAGACTGCCCTCCATTTTTTGTCTTCCTATCTGACCAAGAAGCCTACTCATCAGGTGTTGGGAAAAATTAGCCAACCAGGCCACCCACCACCTCACACCAGTTTTCATCCTCCTTTAAGAGACAGCCTCTGCCTTCTTTTGCTGCCTGTAACCCATATAAGCCATCAGGAAGAACCTGCAGGTTTGCAGCCCTTTATCAGCTGCAGCTGCAGGTTACTTACTCATGAGCAAGCAGCCAACCTAGCATCCTTTTTGTCACACTTGTCCCTACCGAGCCTTGCTTTTGATTACAAGCTAATGCTAACAGTGTGCCTTGCAACCATGGCTTACTTCCTTTCAATTAAAAGCATGTCCTTGAGGGAGTAAATAAGATTAACACATCTCCCTCTTTGTCAAATACGGCTCGGTCCATCAAACATTCACCCTGCAAGCAAAAACACTGATCTGACTTGACTCTGTGCTGTGGAAGCTAATTCACCTCTCGGTGTCTCTGTTTCTCTTCATCTCCTGCTGGTATAAAATGTACAAATTTCCTTCCTTCTTTCTTAACCTAGGGTACTTTTGCTTACTATGTACTTGGCACTGTGGTTAATATAATGAAGTCATGACCTCCTTTGGGACTTACTGAAACCAATTCACAAATACATAAACCCTGACACGATTAAATAATGTAATAAATCATCTACATAGACTGTTTGCATGGCAAAGCCTAAGATAAAACAGGATTTTCAAAGGAAAACCCTTAACAGTGCTGTGCTTGGAAGATGGAACCCTATTATCATAATGTCCTTCATTTTGTGTCCACATTGGCCACAATGACTGCATCTATGATGTCTCCACCCCAGCCCCCACTTCTTATACATTATGCTTTGTTATTTTGTGTTTACAGTATATTACAAAATTATGTTTAGTGGGCCCAAAGGCATTTCTGGCCACACATAACAATATGTTCAAACTGTCAGAACTTTCTGTGTGCCCTGATCCCTTTTATGGCTGCTTTCCCAGGACCAGGGAATTATTCTGCAGATGTTTTCCTCTACTTTCCTTTAATGATATGCCCAATACGAAATCTATCTGTAAAGGGCAGACAGAAATAACACAGGTCAGAGGAAAATGCATAAAAATAACGCAGGAGAGTATTATGCAGTATTTCATAGACTCATAGGATTTATTTATGCAATTTATATTCCACCTGTGAAAGGAGTAGACAAGGTGGAAAATACAAAAAATCAAAACAAATTAACTACACTGTACAGCATAAACCCAAGACCTTACTTTTCTCAAGTCTATGTAACGTATTATATTAACATAAACTAGGCTGAATTGACTAAAGGAAAGGAAAGAAGCACAAGAAAGTAAGTTAGTCAGTTAGATCTACACCTTCCTCTTCCTTCCAAAGCAGCCCAGGGCAGCAGCAGGTTCCCTCTAGATCTCAGGAGGAACCACCAACTTTGTGGAAGAAAAGGTCCAGGTGACGAGGGACTGCTCCTGGCCTGGGAGTTTCACTACTCCATTTCCCAGCAATCTGCCTTATACTGAGTCGGACCATTGATCCACCAAGCTCAGTATTGTCTACACTGACTGCTATGAGCACACCAGGCTTTGGGACAAGGGTCAGTCCCATCCCTGTCTGAAGATGCTGGAGATTTAACCTTAGACCTTCTGCATGCAAAGCCACTGAGCTACATCCTCCTCCCTGGAAAAGACAGGCACTGGGTGCCAGGACATCTCTTATCCCCGGAGAAGGAAGCAACAAGTGCCCTTCAACTCCTATGTTTAGTCTCATCCTTTTCCTACTTCCATTCCCTGGTGATGCTCCCAGCTGCTCCTCCATGTATTTGACTGGAACAGTGTCACTCTCCTGAGAGGCTCAGCTGGTGCGCTCTCTCTTTTCTTTTTGGCATCAAGCGCAGACCTTTGAGATCTGTTTTAAATTAATTTTTAATCCCCCCCCCCGCTCTGCTGTGTCATTTTAAAGTTATCTGATTTTACTCTAACTTCGTTTCTGATGTATGTTGCTCTGAAAGCCCTTGACTGAGGAGCAAGCACATACAAATACATAAATATATACATTAAAAAAAGAGGTGTGGGCCACACTGAAGAAGCTTACAGCTTGGTGCATGTGCCTATTGGGTTTTGCTCATGCGTTTCCTTTATAGTTGTGTCTCACTAGAACACACGTTGGATATTAAGAACTCACAGGAGTTTTAGAAACAGTGCAGAAGATAGAATGGTCATTATCTGTTGTTCCAGGACTGTTGGTAGCATTCTCTCCATGAGTCAGCAATAAATATCCCTATTTTTAAGTTACTGAGGAAATATATGATCTGTCTGTTCATAGATTGGAGGGGTTTCATACTTCTCCATTTTTTTATTTTTTATTTTACTCCCTTCACATATAAAACTGGTACACCAGGAAGAACTTTCACCTAGAATATCTTTCTCCAATATGCTTGGTCTGTAGCTGGAAATTTAGTTTCATTTTAAATAACAGTAAGGGAGTATTTGGGACGTGGGTGGCGCTGTGGGTAAAACCTCAGCGACTAGGACTTGCCGATCGCATGGTCGGCGGTTCGAATCCCCGCGGCGGGGTGCGCTCCCACTGCTCGGTCCCAGCGCCTGCCAACCTAGCAGTTCGAAAGCACCCCCGGGTGCAAGTAGGTAAATAGGGACCGCTTACTAGCGGGAAGGTAAACGGCGTTTCCGTGTGCTGCGCTGGCTCGCCAGAGCAGCTTCGTCATGCTGGCCACGTGACCCGGAAGTGTCTTTGGACAGCGCTGGCTCCCGGCCTCTAGAGTGAGATGAGTGCACAACCCTAGAGTCTGTCAAGACTGGCCCGTACCAGCAGGGGTACCTTTACCTTTACTAAGGGAGTACTTAAACGCTGACTCTCATCCTCCCCCCACCCCCACCTCATAATTTAATTGACAGTCCATTTACAGTGGTTTAGCAATATTGAGGGCTTGAGAAGGTTGTGCTGAAATTCACAGACACGTTTGATATTAAACGTTCTACGGGTTTTGTATCTAGGGGGCAGGGAGAACTGCTCGAGGAACACTGGGGCAGATGTGTTGCTATATGTAGAACCAAGTTGCATGTCAAATATTTTGTGATGAGTTGTAGTGAATTCCTGCAATTTTATTTTTCTGATGTCCTGGTGATGTGGTGGTAGGGTTTTAAAAACTTTTGCCCCTTTCATCTCCTAGCATGCTGGACTTTGTTGGACTGGAATATGTGACATTTGCCTATGGTCATTGCCATGACTTCTAAAAGCAGCAGACCACATTTATGCACAAACCCTATGCCAAGATTGAAAACCAGAGGTTTCTTCTGAAGTTAATAATTAGTATATTTCCATCAGCCAGTGAAGGACTTAAGTAATAAATTAAACTTCAACCTGCAAATAGATACATGTATATGAATTATTCAAACATGTATACATTAGACAGAAACTTCAAGGAGTAAAATTGTGTTCCTTATTAAATCTATGTCATTCCCTCTTTCAGAGGAAGTGAAGAGTCTGTCTTTGAAGCTCTCATTAGACTGTCAAAGGGATAAATCTGCAGTTATCTTATTAAAATCTGCCAACTTAGCCAGATTTGCCACTCAAACAACTGATTTATTAAAATACCTTATAATTTGCCAACTTATTTAACTGGAATTTTCCATAAATACATATATGCCATTTGACAAAAATGAAAAAGCACTCCCTTTCCCCTTACTTACATGGACATGATTGGAAATAGGGATGATTTTACTGAACATATAAACAAAGGAATTTTATATCTGTATGGCATCAAATGGAATTTAAGTGAACTAACAGCATTCTGGGCCCCCATTATCACATGCCTGATTGGTGTCTGTGCCTGCATAGTAATGGCTATATCTGATGAAGTTCTGTAAACATATGGGTCGATTTTTCTTTGGGATATTGCTGTTAATGGGGGTGCCATATCTCAGTGTTAAGAGTACATGCTTTGTATGGAAAGGGTCCTATGTTAACACCATGGCATCTCCAGGTAGGAGCCCCTTGCCTGAAACCCTGGAAAGACACTGCAAACCAGTGTAGATAATGCTGAGCTAAATAAGGGAAATGAGTGGCACTGTGGGTTAAACCACAGAGCCTAGAACTTGCCAATCAGAAGGTTGGCGGTTCAAATCCCCGCGACGGGATGAGCTCACGTTGCTCAGTCCCTGCTCCTGCCAACCTATCAGTTCGAAAGCACGTCAAAGTGCAAGTAGATAAATAGGTACCGCTCCGGCGGGAAGGTAAACAGTGTTTCCGTGTGCTGCTCTTGTTCGCCAGAAGAGGCTTAGTCATGCTGGCGACATGACCCGGAAGCT
This sequence comes from Podarcis bocagei, assembly GCF_964188305.1. Lineage (NCBI taxonomy): Eukaryota > Metazoa > Chordata > Lepidosauria > Squamata > Lacertidae > Podarcis > Podarcis bocagei. Next base: position 8,311,452 of record NC_138127.1, on the reverse strand, counting down.
GTACACTGGCTCCCTCAGCCAATAAAGCGAGATGAGCCCCGGAACCCCAGAGTCACCCACGACTGGACCTAATGGTCAGGAGTCCCTTTACTTTTACCTTTAAATAAGCCAATGGCCTGCTACAGCATGAGGCAGTGTCCAATGGAAGAATATAGGTTGCAAGTGTGGAGCCCTACCAGGTGAACTAGGCCCCGAGTTTTAAGTCAAGACAGATTTTGCTATTATGTCAAATTTCCATTTCACTAAAATAAAAATTCTCAGTTATATTACTGCAACACTTCCTCATCCCTTTTGCTTAATATATTAATGAAAAATTCCACAGTATTAAACAGGCATGAAGCCACTCGATATATTGAAGTCATGATGGTCAAGCCTAATATGCTGGCAACTGTCATTATCACCCAACAAGACTGAGCAGGAATGTATACAAAGCTGAGAAGTGGACAGGACAACATCTTATATAACAATTAGTGGAAGAAGGATTTTTGTTATTATATGAAGAATGAATGGTACTCAAATATCTAAAAGTCTGGATGTGAAGGTTACTGTTAAAAAGAAGAGCAAAAGCAAGAGTCAGGATGGGGGATTTGTTTGGTTTGCTTTTTTGCAATAGACCAACCCAAGCTGACACTCAAGATTTACTGTGGATCAGAACACAACTCCCAGCTGGATCACACACTTCTCTAATTTTGCAATGCATAAAGGTAGCACAAAATATGTATTTTGTATTGAATATTCACATAACATGCATTGTATTATGGATGAAAGTATTGAAGACTGTATTTTATGTGTTCAAATGTGTATTTTACAAGTGCATACAAAATGTATATACCATATTTTCCCGTGTATAACACGCCCCCATGTATAAGACGACCCCTATTTTTGGGGACTACAAATTAAGGAAAGAGTTGTGAAACTTTTTTGGGGGGGGATTGCCCAGAGTTGTTGAGCATTTTTTGGGGGGGGGATTGCCCAGAGTTGTTGAGCTTTTAACGAAGCCACCAATCGTCTGCCCGTTCACCAACAGCAGCCATAAATTGTGCGCCCATTTGCCCCAGCAGCCCTTGCCTCAGACACCAATCACCCGCCCAATCACCGTGAAAAATCTCCTGCTTGCAGCTGATGCCAATCGCCCGTCCCCCCTCTGCACTATCCATGTACAAGACAACCACTGATTTTTAACATTATTTCTTAATTTAAAAAACCCTTGTCTTATACACAGAAAAATACGGTAATTTAAATGTGGACTTTCCACGAAAAATTCAAAATAATCTGCACAAAATAGGACAAAATGGAACCATGCTGAAGTGTTCACAAGACTGATGCGGGATGGAATTAGTTGGTCATCCTATCACTAAACGAGACTTCTGTTGCTGGCTTTTGAACGGAATGCCACAATCCAGTTTTCAGTTGAGGTGCATGGGACCATAAAATGTCTTCCATTTGGGACTCTGCCTCATCATTAAGCATCTATTCTGAATCAGAGAAACATAGGGTTTCTGTACACATAGTACATGTACAGTAATACCTCCGCAATCGTCCGCCTTGTCTAGTGTCCATTCCAGCAAACATCCATGGCAAACCCGGAATTACCGGAACAGGTTACTTCCACGTTTGCCACTCATGTATGCGCAGAAGCACTAAATTGCACTTTGCGCATGCACAGAAGTGCAAACCGCTCCGTGCGCGTGTGCAGACGCGGCGCTTTGCCCTGCATCCTTTTCGGCTAGCGGCTGGGGCTCCGGAATGGATCCCAGCCGCAAAACAAGGTATGACTGTATCTCTCAGATAACCCAAAAGAAGTTATGTACAAAAAATCATAACTCTTAACTGATTCTGGCATAGTGGCATGCTAAATATTCACGAAGTCGAACAATACTTCAAGAATAGAGTTACTATCCAAGTTACACAATATAAAGACAATACTTGCAATATCCAAGTTAAAACTGCTTCCTCAAAAGTTAATTACTTCTCTGCAGCTGACATTTGGATACAATAGGACATTACATGTCTAGAGCTTTGTTGATGTATGGCTTCCATTGGCCAATTCGGGTGGAACTTTAAGCTTGAGGACATAACAGATCAATTAAATGTTTATTGTTTAGAGGAATTATATTAGTCTCCAGGTTCTTAAGTTGCATGTGGCTTGTCTTGGCTCTGCATGGAGTTCTTCCTTTGGGAAAGGATGTGTGTGTCAATTCTTACAAATCAAAGTAAGGGGAGGAGTGCCCCCAGTCAGGGAGGAAAATCAGTGAAGAGCACAGACAGTTAAATCTTCATTTGTTCTACTAGAAAGCAAGTGTAAGTGAGGGAATATATATTCAAGCCACCACCACCCCAAAAAAACTTTTCTACTCAAAGATCTTGCTGATAACAATAACGTTTTAACAAAGTAAAAGATATTGAAGGCATTATTATTATTATTATTATTATTATTATTATTATTATTATTATTATTATTACGTTCAGTAATTCATATCCTAGCTGACACACGTCTCAGCTGGTAGTGTTCCACCTGCTGTACATCAACAGAATCCCTGTTCTCACTCAATGACCCACCCCAAATCTGTGTACAGTGGTACCTCGGGTTACATACGCTTCAGGTTACATACACTACAGGTTACAGATTCCGCTAACCCAGAAATATTACCTCAGGTTAAGAACTTTGCTTCAGAATGAGAACAGAAATTGTGCAGTGGCAGCACGAGGCCCCATTAGCTAAAGTGGTGCTTCAGGTGAAGAACAGCTTCAGGTTAAGAATGGAACTCCGGAAGGAATTAAGTACATAACCAGAGGTACCACTGTCTTCAGTCAGGTGATGACTGGACAGGGCACCTGGATAGCAAGTGGGCAGAAGATGACATCACAAATGCCACCTTCGTGTTTATCACAGCTCACCTGCTGCTGCACCAAAAAACCTTGTTGGACAGAGTTGGGACACTTTAACATTATCTATCTCATCCAACATCACTCATCGTATTTCCATCAAACAGATCACCAAATCCTGGAATAGCAGGATGGCTAGCAACTTCATGTTTAGCAGCACTAGCTCCTTGACAGTCAGAGGGCTGTTGACAGGATACCCAGGGTATTTCTGGCTGAGAGCAGAAAAGGGAAAGAGCCAACTATCGTATCCCATCTTGCATTATCTTTTTTCTTTTTCTTTTTTTGGTCACATTGGTATGCAGCCCTTTGCACACACATATATTCTTTACACACACAGAATTAGACATACATCATTATGCCAGCTTAATCCCCTGTACACCAATAATATGCCCCAATATGTTCATTGTGATAAAATTTCCTGTGTCTGGATCTACTATCCTACTTTATTTTAAATATTTCTTAATCACTCTTCATCAAAGATTCAAGGGTATGAAACAAAAGCATGAATCAAACTAATTCACACAACATATAGCTGGGCCAAAATTTCAAAAACCATCAAACATCTAGATACCTGGGAAAATGCTACCCAAAAGCTTCTAATGTCAGAGTCAGATATATGTTCTTGGGGAGAGCATTTCAAATTAAGGGTACCACTATAAAAAGTCCCTTCTGCAAATGCATTACATGCTTCTACTAATGAAGGTACTAGGAGCATCTTCTCTTCTGTATCTCCTATTAGTTATTTCATTTATGAATGCAAATTTATATTCTTATATATGAAACAAGATTGGAGTAAAATCTTGCAGCAATATTAGGAAAGTATCAACATCCTCAAAACCATACACAATTAGCTGTTGCCATTAGGTTGTAAGCACCACCCTTAATCAATTGTGATGATTATGTCATACTTTTTAGATATTTGTTCTATTTTTGAGATTGCCTTGAGTGCCATTAAAAAGCTTTTCCTCCTGATGTGTCTGCAAAGATCAACCGTTTTTAGCAAGGTATCAAATAATGAATACAAAGCTGGAGCAAAAGATTTCAGTACTTGCAATATACAATGCAGTAGTATATCAACTGCAATGTAATTCACCCGTAAGAAAAAAAGGTTAGTACCTTCAAGTCAATCATTGGCTTGGAAAGTTTACTATTTTATTCAAGTTTCTGATATAAAAAAGCCTAAGAAGCATGTTAAATTAGTGACACAACTCATAAATTACATAGCATTATGGGGACTTGAAAATATAAAAGTTTTAGTAACCATGTGGAGAATAAATGTCAGTTCAAAAATAGGTGCACTGCTGTCACAGTGATTATATTTAAAATTCTCATTTGCCAGCAGAATATGCAGTGGTATTTGACATAACCTTATATGTTCCATTCAGTACATTATTGATGTCTCCCATAATCCACCCAAGTTTGACTCAACATATTTCAACTGAGCTTCTACAGACACAAAACTTTGTGACTTACTTGCAGTTCACCAGTGTTGCAGCACTCTATATTCTCTACAAGTACTGAAGGGGAAAACGTTATACACACTATAAAATGACATCAACCACCAATACCTTATTTAGGTAACCTTAATATCTGACACTGGTTTCTGTAAAGCTACCTATAGACTAGGTGGGTGTATAGAATGTAATTAATAATTATCTTACCAAAGCTCAGAACTGGGAGAAATTCATAATGGCAAAGTCAAGTTTGCTCCACGCTCTGCACCCTGGAGGCCATTCTGAACCAGGATCCATCAATGTCCAAGCTGCTCTCACAGCCATTATTCAATGGCATTGGGACTCATCCAGACCCAATCCAGACACCAGCCTGAAGCTGACAGTAGTAGGCCTTAGGATCTCAAATTTCAACGGCGCCCAATGTGATGCCAAAATTTGGCTCCCCTCCACTTCTTCCACTCCATTGTAAATCACAGTTGTGGTGTCCCCAGTGGCGGGCCTGAGGCTCTGCACCCTGTGTGACGGAACTGATCTCGCTCCCCTAAATCTGCCTCTGTGTAATGCAATTCTGGGCATGCCTACACAGAAGTACATCCTACCGGGTTCAGTGGGACTTGCTCCCAGTTACGCATACAAAAGACTGCGGCCTTTAAAAAAGTTTTCACATCAGTTTAGAGAAGACTGCTGAAGTTTCACCTTTTTCATCAATTGATATATCGTCTGTCAAAAAATGTCTAGGGGAAAAACCAATCTTATATCTGAAGGGAAAACCCACACAATAGCACAAAGAACAAGGGAACAGATTACATAAGGCCATTTTCCAGGATACCATACTTCAGATAATAGATTCTGGGCTTCACTGTTTTGTTGGTTCTTAACACAGCAGTAGTCACGACAGCAACTTTGGGCACAGACTTCTCTTTACTAGGTGTGCTTTAATCTCATCCTAGCATTCTATTTCTTTCACAGGCAACCTACATTCATTCTTCAAGCTAATGCCCATGAAGTAAAGCTCACAACTTTAATGGTTTTACTGTAAAGAAGGTGGGGGGAAACCCCAGCTCTATTACCAGCAGTTGGGGGGAAGAGGGATAGAGCTAGAGATGCATTAATTCAGGGTGGGCAACATGCGGCCCTCCAGATTTTTTGGGGTGCTAGTGCCCTAGTATCATTATGTATTTAATAAATTAAACAGATAATGTTGCTGTTTGTGGTGGTGCCACCAGTAGAGGTCATTTGGCACAATCACTTTCCTGTTGATAGCAAATCCTATAATACTATTATGCACTGACCAACTTCAGGCCTCTCCAAGAATACTGAGTTTCTGGTGTCTGGAGATGTTTCAGCAATGGAACAGGAGCTTCAATAGAGATACTGGTAACTTAGGAGAGCAAAGGTTGAGAAAGCAGTTGATTTAATTAATTAGTATATTAAAGCAATGAATTTACCATATTTTTTGCTCTATAAGACTCACTTTTTCCCTCCTAAAAAGTAAGGGGAAATGTGTGTGCGTCTTATGGAGCGAATGCAAGCTGTACAGCTATCCCAGAGGCCAGAACAGCAAGAGGGATTTCTGCTTCCACTGCACAGTGATCCCTCTTGCTGGCTTCTGAGATTCAGAATATTTTTTTCTTGTTCTCCTCCTACAAAAACTAGGTGCGTCTTGTGGTCTGGAGCGTCTTATAGAGCGAAAAATACGGTATCTATTTATGGAAGTCCTCAGCTCAAACCTTCCCTTTTTAATATGTCACTGATCCTTGCCTGGGGACATAAACATCTTCTTAAACATGTGATCAATGGCATATTCCACCCTCCACTACGTCACTTTTCAGAGTCAAGAGAGATTAATTTGAGCCAACTGTTCAATTAATCACCCTGAGTGTGGCAATAAGTATGGCCAGCTGTAATTTCCCTCCCGCATGCTGTTCTCTCCTGCCCCGTCTATGCTGCCTGGTTTGCACCATGCTTGTTAAAGCATTGTTGTAACCAGTGATATACATATTTTTTTTAGAAAAAGAGGTGCTGGGACTCCCCATGAACACCTCCCTCATTCTCTTAGAATGCCAATGGCGGCCACCTGAGAACTGCCGGAACTGAATTCCAGGAAGTTCCGGCTGAAAAAAAGCCCTGGCCGTAACAGAAGGCTGAGGGGAAGAATGTATGTTTGTTATATTTTCATTGTTACAGCTGTTCACTGTTACGAACCATCCCAGAGTGGGACACATACCAATTTGAAATTGCAATGAATAAAAATATATCATTCACAGACTGAACAAACAGTAAAGTGGTCAATCACAGCAGACTTCAGCATTAATCCCAAGCAAATGCCGGAGCAAACAAGTGCGTTTTCGGATACAACTGAAAATTCATGAAACTCAGCACCAACCCATATCTCAGAGGGGAGAGATGTGACTAATACCACTAATTTATTGAAATGACCCTGTGGGTAGGAGAATGACCACTTCAACACAGTGCCTTCTACTACTGAGGCCTAGAGTCAATCCAGTGGGATTCCACGGTTGAGGGCATTGAATCATCTGAGAGATCAAAGAGGGTCATTGGGGCATCCATCATAAAGGCCATCCATCAAGGTAGCCAAGACTAATTTGTCCCAAAATCAGGCTTCGTTCCAAATTGGAATGGGTCCAGATAATACATTTCCTCTAAAAGCACCTGGAGTTGAACAGCCACCACCTCCTCCAGCACCTTCCCTAGGAGGGGATAAAATAGGGTCTGTCCATGTTAAAATAGGAACAGTTCAGACAACCTGTTTGCAGCTTACTGTACAACACACATAGCTAGAGAGTAACACACACAAACCCCAAATTGTCATTAGATTGGGCCCAAGTCCTAGTCCCACTCCTGTCACTTTCTTCAATCTTCCTGAACAAGATGGGTTGCGGCATGGGGGGTAGTGGGAATCACTCTAAATCAGGCAGAGGTACGGTATCTTCCATGAGGAGAAGAATTTTGAAGAAATCAGGGAGATGCTGAAGGAGGAAGTTGCCCTCCATCCAAAGACACCAAGAAATAGCTGCAGATGGAATTGATTTACCAGGCATTTTCTGTGAGATAAGCCACTCTGGCTGCTCCTGCATTTCAGTGCTTTTAGCCAATGAATGAAGTTGGAACTCTGTTTGATAAGTTATTTGGACAGTAGGCAATAGGAATCCCTAAAGAGGTGCTGTTTCCCCTGCCCCCATAGTACACTTTTCCTGCTTCTGTCTTTTTTAGTCCTTGAAATATCCAAAGTTTCCTCTCGCATTTTTCCTAGCAACCAGAACGCATGTCTCTAGTGGTGGGCTCGTCTGAGTTTCGGTACTCCCTATAAGTTATTTTGTGCAAATACTACTACCCAATAAGGGTGAGTAGATGTTAAAGAAATCTATCACTATGGAAAATGCAAAACTCTGCACAAAAAAGTTTTAACCATGTCTCCTGCTGTGCAGGAACTAAAGAAGAGGCTGTCAAGAAAAATCCACTGTATAGTTAACTTAATAGTACAATGATACACATACTACTCAGAAGTAAGGCTTTATGTTTAAAAGGGCTTACTGCCAGGTAAGTTAATCAAAGATTGCAGTCTAAGCTTTGGTTCAGGGTAGTCATTGGGGCAAAGCAGAATTGTTGCTTCTTTTAACAGCTGTGTGGCAGGTGGAAATTCAATTTCCAGTATGAAAATTCAGTTATGGGGGGAAACGTCCGCTGTCTGTCAAATGTTTTATTACTTGTGTGGCCAGTGATTTATGCCTGGACCCTCCACTCCACCTGCAAATGAGAGCAGAGATTTTCATACGACACAAGGCATATGCAACTTTTCTGCAAATCTGTGTCGTGTTTCACAAGTGGGTTTGAGGGCCCAATGAACATGCAGTGTACTGGGCCCAGAATTTCCTGTTGCCACCCCTGCTTCTGTCAGACCTTTTTTAAAGCACTTTGCAGGATCCAAGCAAGTTTCTCTTACTTGTCTATACAACACCCTTTGTTCTTTTTGCTAAAGGCTGCTGCTTTTTCTGCTTTGGCAATTCTAATTTACTGCTAATTCCTAATCCAGATTTTTGTCATTTCCCAAGGAAGAGCGGTAAAGAACTCTTCTTTCCTGATGTTTTCATTACCACCATCTTTTGAGCTAATCAGCTTTCCACAAATGTGCTGTCCACTTTTGAATTATTCAGATTGCTATCACTCATCTCAATTTCTTTTGTTTGGTGTGAAGCCAAATATTCATATATTTTGTTTGGGGCAAAGCCAACTTTTCTGTATACATAATTTTTCCACTATTTTCTTTTAACACGAGACTACTGCAACGCCTTCCATATAAGCATGTACTACTTATACAGTAATATGGTGTGAAATGAACATTGAAGACGTGGACCCCCACATCTGTGTTGCCAGGATGAGCTTTTTTATCTTCCTCTTTGTCTGAAAAATGCATTTATTATATTAAAGAAGAAGAAGAAGAAGAAACAGCACAGCTGTAGGTTTTTCTGCACTGTTGCCCCTTGGAATAGAAGGCTTTGTGGGGAAAAGACGAGAAGAGAAAAATACTGATTAGGAGGATGAAAATAGATAATTAAACTACATGCGTGAGTTTCACAAAATCTTTATGTCTGACATAAAATTTAACACCTGCTCAAAACATCTGTTATTTTGATGTTATACTATTAAGAGGCCAACAGTGCTTCTTTTTCTGCTAGCTTTTTCAGTAATTGAGAAACCCAAAGGTATTCATAATTACTTGTCAGGGGGAAAAATAAGAAGAAAGCTTAGATGGTTTAGATATGTATTTTCAGATATTGTGGGTTGGATTCCGACTTGTGCCTAGTGGAGTTGTTCTCTGGCTAGAGAAGCAGGGAGATGGTTTCAACTGATTCCTCCTTCCGCGTGAAACCATCTGAAAACTTGCTCTGGTGGATGAGGAAAACCCTTTGAAACAGAATGAGAGACCGTGAAGTGGAGAGGGGGAAGGAAGATTCCATGAAAATCACCTGTGACTTTCATCCAATGAGGAGCTTCTGCTATAACAGAGTCCCATCTATGAATAGAAGGATCTGTTTGTGGAAAGGACACTCTGGTTCCAAACTTATATTAATATGCTTTCAGGCCTGCCTACCCTCTTCTTCATCAGATATTAACATACCCTTTGGCAAAGTTTAAAATGTTGAAAATATATCTCTCTCTCACACAATATTCTTTTGTATTCTATCATAACATTTATCCAAATAAATACAGTCTAAATATAAATAAAACACTTGTAGAAATTCTGCATTACAGTATAACACCACAATTCAGAATGTAACTGGAAATACTTTTAAAGGTTACAACCTTTGGCTAAGCCGATTTTCTAGAATCAAACACTCTACTATAAAAGCTCATGAATACACCTTCAATCATATTATTCAATCATATTATCCTTTAAAAACCATCAGGGGCAACTGCAGTACTTATTAGAAAAACTACTGAACTGGATCGAAAAGGAACTTACAAGAAAAAAATTCACAGATTTTGAGGTAAATTAAAAGAATTTAGCCAAGACAAATGAAATTACTTCAAGGAAGAGCCACCTACTACTAATTGGCACATTCTGATTAAACTTAAATTCAAAGCAACTACTTTGTACAAAATAGTTTTTAAACAATCAAGGAAAAATGAGTGTTTTGATAAGATGGTGACATTTGGGAGATCAGCATAGTATACATCCGTATTTATTATACAAATGTCTACATCGATACACCACTGAATAGCAATGCTGGAAGAGACTGGTTTAACAGAGTATGTCTATTAGATCATGTCTATTGCTAATGACAGTGGAAGTTTTTGCCTTCAATAGATTAAACATTAAAATGTGATGCCACTATTAATCTTTAGGGGAAGGCAGGATAATATTGAATGGTTCTGTGGTGGTGGTGGTAACAAAAAAAAAAAAAAAAGCCTTTCACAAAATGCTGTTATCAAGTTCACAAATCCTAAAGTGCCTTTAATAGGTCACTTCAACTGAAATCAACCTGGACCATTTCCCAGGTGCTAGAGATAATGATGAATCACCTTACCTATTACCAACCAACCATTTCGGATGACAACAAAAGGAACACAGAATGGTGATGTATGTACAGGTGCTTCTCACATAAAACAGATTTAATCTCTTCCAGTGACATTCTTATGGACAGATCAATCTAGAAGAAAGTAATTCAATCAACTTGCCCTAGTGTTTTGCCACAGAACAATTTCCTCAATAATTGCTGTGGTTATTGGATATCTGAAGATTTGCAGAGTGTGCAAGAAGCATCAAGAATGCTGCAGAATTTAGATGAAGATTAAAACTTTGACTTATTTTTAATATACCAGAATAACAATAAAAAAATCACAGTCACTTGTGTTAAAAGGAAACAAAAACCCGATCTGAGATCTCTACTGGCTCCTAGATGATGCTGATAAACATTTGGGTAATTAGTTTGCACAGTCTGGTAAAAAACACATTGCAGCCTTTTTTCTTTTCTCACAATATAGGGGGGGGGAGGCTTTTACAATCCTATTTTATGAAAATCTTAATTTAAAAACCATGGTTTTTATTATGACAATTAGATTTTTACATTTTTATAGTCCTTGCCCCATTATGAATTTCTTTGCAGTGCATTCATTATAAGGCAAGGCATATGATGAAATGAATGAAAAATTAGCTTTGGGGCTTCTAAAATTAGACACACTGCAGCATACACTTACTGCTACATATAATTCCAGCCTAAAGCTCATGAGGCTCCAGTGAAAGTACGATACTACTTTCAATACTGAGTGAAAAAAATCACATGTAGTGAATGCATAACACATATCTCTCAGAGCCCATCAAGATCTGGTGAATTAATTGGGCTCATTTAAGTGACTGAGGAGGATAATTCTGACACTACACTTAAATGGAAGTCTCTGGAAACACGTCTCCTTAATGGAAGCTCCATGCAATAAATAATTGTAAAATGCAAGAATGTGTATTGCCCCAGCTGCATGGCAAAGTCTCCTCCACACCACAACCACAGATTGGCAGCATTAATCTCTGCAGAAAGGACTACCCAGACAAGCAGTGTGTTTCATGTATTAGAGCACATTAAACCACTGAAATAAGTGTTGCAGTAAGGGAATTTTAGTCGCTGGTTTTGTTAAGGAATTTCTACAAAATGGCCAGACTAGTGTGATTTTATGGGGCGCGGGTGGCGCTGTGGGTAAAACCTCAGCGCCTAGGACTTGCCGATCGCATGGTCGGCGGTTCGAATCCCCGCGGCGGAGTGCGCTCCCGTTGCTCGCTCCCAGCGCCTGTCAACCTAGCAGTTTGAAAGCACCCCCGGGTGCAAGTAGATAAATAGGGACCGCTTACTAGCGGGAAGGTAAACGGCGTTTCCGTGTGCTGCGCTGGCTCGCCAGAGCAGCTTCGTCACGTTGGCCACGTGACCTGGAAGTGTCTTCGGACAGCGCTGGCTCCCGGCCTATAGAGTGAGATGAGCGCACAACCCTAGAGTCTGTCAAGACTGGCCCGTACGGGCAGGGGTACCTTTACCTTTACTAGTGTGATTTTAGGGCCATTTGTCTTGGGGGGAGGGGAGCAACAAAAAAGTGTTTGTGTGTGTGTGTAAAAAACACTGCCCATGGAAAACACCACCACAAGAGAACAACAATAAACAAATATTACAATGCAGTACGATATTTTATTCTTTAGCAGCATACTTAATCAAAATATTCCTTTATAAAAAGCCTCAACACATTTGAGATCCAGTGAACCTGTTTTTTAAAAACTTCACATCTTCCCTCTTTCACTGATTGTGCTGAGTGAACATGAAGATATTGGGTATTTATACCCTGAGGAATGAGTATAGATGCAAGGCAGCGGAAGTTTAGAATCAAGAGTTTGCCTTCCCAGGTTGACAAGCCCCATCTGCCCCTCACCTCCCTCTGCCGAAAATACAGAAACCGCCTTCTTGAACATTGGACCCAGTAGTGGTCTCATCTGCTCAACCTGTCAGAACCTGTCTTTGCATGCAGGGGAGATCCCTAACTCACTGAGGGGTTGAGACCCATGGCCTACCCTCAAAGCCATTTCCCAGGGGGTTAGATATTTTGTTAGAATGAGAGATAAAGTAAAGATTTAAGAAGTGTATGTCCTTAAAAGAGATTTGTGTTTCATAGCTTTGCATGTGATTTTATTTTATTTTAAATATGCTCCTTGACAGAAGTCTGCCTCCAGTTTCTGGAACAAATGTTCTGAATTAATTCTCTCTTCTACACCCAAGTTCCCTGAAATTTGTGGGTTTTCTTTTATCGGAATCTGCGTAACATTGGTATGTGCACCACTGGCCTCCCTGTAATCATCCTGTTTCTATTTCACACTGAGATATTTAATGTGTTTAGGTTTTTAAGTGAAAATTGCTTCAAAATAACTTGGTTCCTTTAAATATGTGCGTATTTCATCATCTTCTCTGCCACCAACACCACCAAATGGCCTTAGAATGATAAAAAATAGATATTTCATGTCCTTATTAACTTGTGAAGTACCAACAAAGCTGACAGAAAGCAACATTTCCCTTGGAACTCCCACAACCCAATTTTAATAAACACTGCTAAGGAGCCCTTTAAGATGGTTGAAGTTGACAGAAAAGTTTGTTTTTCAGTATTAACATCAGCATAAGGCTAGGAAAGACTGGAAAGAATCAATAGACTTTAGGATGTGATTGCGTGGCTATTCCCTCCCCCACCACTTGTGGATAAATGAAGACACAGGACACCAGAATTTAGGTTAATTGGGCGAAAATGGCCACAACTTTATTGATTACAGGCAAGAGAGGTATTGGCTTTAGGCATTGGCCCTACCAGACTAACCGGTCTAACCGGTGAGGGTTAAGCACCAACAGGGGGAGCCACCCGAGATGCATATCCCTAGGCGCTCCCCGAGGGGTTACCGCTCGGGGGCGCGCTTTAGGCCCTAGCCTCCGTAGGTTTCGGACGAGGCGTCGCCCCTCGGAGTCCTTTAACGAACTACCCTCCAAGCCTTGGGGGAGGTGATGGCGCTCCTCCCCCCCGATCTCATCTGCATGACAATACCCCAGCCAATGCCTACCGCCAACGCCCAGAGTTGTGACGTTTTGCTACGAGGTAGGCGAAAAAACCAAGTGGCTTCAAATTCCAGCCAATTAGCCAAATGGAAAAACTCCTACCAGGCCCCTTGCGGCGACCAGTCAAAACCCATAGCAAAGTCAAGGGCAAACCTAAAAGGGGCGGGAGGGTGGGAAACCGCGTGGTGAAAGCCGGAGAAAGGGGCGAGCCAAGGGCTGCCCCGACCTTAAATGGCCCTAAAAGATCCGCCCCCGCCGCCAGCCGATTGGCTGGCAGGGCGTGGGTATGCTAATAAAGGGAATCCCCGGCTCCCGCGAGGCTGGGGCCAGCCTCGCGGGAGTGTGGGCGGGGTCGTGAGCCCGCAACCCCACCCCCTCCTGAATTTCGGTAGTGGCATTAATGATATACTTATAGGCCTCTTTCCCTAATAAAAGTGTATAAAGTGGTGTACACAATCTAAAATATCAATAACTTTAACATTACAAGAGGAGAAAGCTATAGCAATGGTGCTGACTTTAAATCCTGCTTTACAGATGACAGAATACAGTGGTACCTCGGGTTACAGACGCTTCAGGTTACAGACTCCGCTAACCCAGAAATACAGTGGTGCCTCGCAAGACGAAATTAATTCATTCCGCAAGTTTTTTCTTCTTGCGAGTTTTTCGTCTTGCGATGCACGGTTTCCCATAGGAATGCATTGAAAATCAATTAATGCGTTCCTATGGAAACCGCCTTCAGACCAGGTCCGGGGACAGTCTGTCCCCCGACCTCTTCTGAAGGCTGGGGGGGGGGGACAAGGGCTTTTCTTCCCACCCCCAGCATTTTAAAAAACCCCGGGACAGCGGAGGACTTCTCCGCTGTCCGGGGCGATCTTAAAATGCTGGCGGGCGGCATTTTAAAATCGCCCGGGACAGCGGAGGACTTCTCCACTGTCCGGGGCGATGTAAAAGCCCCTGGGAAGGCAGGCAGGGGGGACAAAGACTTTTGCCCCCCGCCGGCCTTCAGAAGAGGTCCTGGACCTCTTCTGAAGGCGGGCGGGGGGCGAAAGTCTTTGCTCCCCACCGCCTGCCTTCCAAAGCCGTCCGGGACAGCGGAGAAACGTGCTGCCTTTCTCTGCTCTCCCGGGAAGGCAGGCAGGGGGGAGCAAAGACTTTCGCCCCCCGCCCACCTTCAGAAGAGGTCCTGGACCTCTTCTGAAGGCGGGCGGGGGCGAAAGTCTTTGCTCCCCCCCGCCTGCCTTCAAAAGCCGTCCGTGATAGCGGGAAGCGCTTCCCTGCTATCCCGGACTGCTTTTAAAATGCTGGCGGTGGGGAGCAAAGCCTTTCGGCCCCCGCCCATAGGGAGGGGGAAGCAAGCCCATAGGGAAATTCGTCTTGCGAAGCGCCTCCAAAACAGAAAACCCTTTCGTCTTGCGGGTTTTCCGTCTTGCGAGGCATTCGTCTTGCGAGGTACCACTGTAGTACTTCAGGTTAAGAACTTTGCTTCAGGATGAGAAGAGAAATCACGCAGCAGCGGGACGCCCCATTAGCTAAAGCGGTACCTCAGGTTAAGAAGAGTTTCAGGTTAAGAATGGACCTCCAGAACGAATTAAGTCCTTAACCCGAGGTACCACTGTAGTTGTCATATTTTTCTGTGCACATTATACTGAAAATGTATACTGGTTTCCAGCAGTTGGATTACCTTAGGAATTGAGTGCGATCACTCCCGCGGTGAAGCATAAGCCACAGCTGCACACTTACAGCACAATCCTGTTCTCTATTAAGCAGTAAACTCATCTGGGAATGGCCTGGCCATAAGCCTTTGCTAAAGGTGAACCTGCATACAGTGCCTGGAGCGGCGTGTATGTCCTGTGCATGGGGGTAGGGGCCAGCCGCCCTTGGCGGTGGAGCCAGCTGCCCACAGGGGTGGGGCGAGCCAGGGCAGGATGCTTTGGAGGGCCTCCGAGGAGTCTGCCTGCTTCCTCCCACTCAGCTGCCCTATAGCGGGGGGGGGGGGGAGAGCAGCAGGCGGACCGTATGGGGCAGCGCAGAACCTGTGGGCACCCAAGCCACTGTGTCACTCCCAGGAGAGATGTGTGGCTTGGGTGCACTGCAGGCCCTGCAGTGAGTGCCCCCCAGCATTGTGTCACCACCCTCAGTGGTGACAACCGGGGCGATATGCCCCCACCGCTCCCTTCCTCCGCCCCTGCCTACATAATTTACACTTTCCGAAACACATCGAACCTTCAAACACCACACCTCTCCAAAGACTGCTGTGTAGCTCTCCAGCCAAATAATGTGCATAAAAATGCATGTAGTCAGGTAAAGTGTCCATAAAATTGCAAATATTTGTAAGCAATGCTGGATTTATGTATAAGCTAAACAATCTATAGCTTAGGGCGCCACTCTTTTGGGGGTCCCCAAAAAATTAAAGGGGGGAAAAACCTGAATGTACATTTCCAAAATATAAGATAAAAAACAAATAAAATAAAACCTACATACAGCAACAGTGTTTTGTGTGGTGTGGGCTCTTATGATAAAAGTAATGGGCCCTGCCTGCTAGCCTGCTCCCTAAAATATCACTGGTTTGCTCATTTCTGTATATAGGGTGCCTACATTCTGCATGTGCAAATGGCTTTAGATACCTATTAGGTCCATAAATTACCATATAGCATATATTCAACACAAAACCAGCAACAATTTGTTGCTGACAAAGGACAGCTGGACATATAAAGGGCCCCATTACCTTCAGTAGCTTAGGGCCTCATCAAACCTAAATCCAGCCCTGTTTGTAAGAATAAGATTGAAATGCGTTTTGTTAGGGGAAATTGCATACAAAATTGCGAAGATTGCATACAATCATGAGTATATTAGGAGGAAAAAAATTACACCCAAATGTCAATCAATTTCCGTTAAGGTTTTAAAATATATAATTAATAATAATAATAAAAATCACAAATTGATGTGGAAATGTGAAGAACTGAACTAAAGATTATAAAATGAGAAACAAACAGAAATTGAGACTTTCCCCCATCCCTTTGTGCCAATTGAGCTAGGTAATGCGAGGACAAGCCTTCCTTGTAGAAACTTTTGTTTGTTCCCTGGATTTATTAACTTCAGTGTTGTCGCAACTTATTAGTGCATATGTGACAGGCATCTGAACAGATCTGTAGTGGGGATGAGCAGAGGACGGCCATCCTGCTCCCAATTGGGAGATCTCAAGGGGTCTTGAAGTGTGGCTGGAAGGTCTCAACCCTGCTCAGCAGTTTGCACCAGGCCCATGCAGGGGAAAGAAAGGTACACTTGACTTGGTATTTGGATGGCAAAGCTGGCTGGGGGGTGGAGGGCTCCAGGAGCCTGTCAGACTTAGGCTGTCACACCAAGAATGCACCATGCCACCCAGCTGACCACGGGGCAAAATGTATTCCAAGGCTTCAATAGTAAATCCTGGATCTTTGTTACTGCGTACTACCATGTAGCATCAGATGAGATTAGGCAGCGGCAGCACAGTGGTGTGTTTCATAGACAGGACTCCCGCTGCAGGCCTCAGACAAGTTCCGCAAAGGCCTGGTTGTCACAGCTACTGGACCCATATTTTTGGTTGATTCTGCAGTGAGCTCGGCAGTCAGGCAACCACATCACCAGCACCTGGAGTGGGAGGGAAACACTGACCAGCAGTTGGGCTGCTCACTAAAAGGATCCTTTTCTATACCACACCAAAATGTGAAGTTTTATCCCATTATAGTCTATACATTGCCTATCACTCTTGCACCACACTTAATGCTGTGCCCACAAAGCCATTTTACCTATGTATGCCTATCTTCAAAATCTGTGCCAGTTCCCCGTTTAGTGTTTGCATATAGTGGAAGAGATAAATATTTAATTATGAACTGGAAATAATAGTAGTCCCTAGAATATTGTATATGAAAACAAATAGAGGAAAACTAATATGAAATAATAAATGGTACAATGTTAAAGCAGCAAATGTCTTGGGTCCCACAATTAATTTAAATGTACACCTATGAAAGAAACCTTGCAAAATGTGGTACTGAATTCTTTTTTTTTCTGGTTTACATCGTTTTAGAGTTATTGTTGCACACAACATCTTTTTTTTGATGTCCCTTGGCAAGAAGGGAAAATGTCAACATTTAAAGGAAGGAATCATCCAACATGATGGAGGTGCTTGAACAAGTTTCTTAAATAGCGTTCATTGATTTAATTCAGAAAATGAGAAATAGAGCTGCATTGGTAAATCACCCCAGGCATTTCTTGTCTACCTTAAGAGTGGTAAATGTAGCAAAAGAGGGAGAAGAATACAAAGTTGATTTCCGCCCCCTGCAGATGTACTGTTTCATTCACTCATCAAAAAACATTTTATCATTTTGGTTAACAGACATTCACAACTAAAAGCTAAGCATTTTGGTTAGTTAAATGACAGAATCAGGATTTTTTCTGTCTCTTTGATTTCTCTTACTTTTTAAGCTTATATTTTTCTGAACAGAAGTCATTACTCAAGGATATTTTCTGCCACATGCAGCACAATAGTGTCTTATGAGAGTGTTAGCATATGTGTATACTTACAAAAAGAGAAAGGTCCTTGCCTGTTGGCACAGTTCCTGAACTCCCTCTCCACACACAGACAGACATATGCAGCCTCTCTTTCTCCCATTGCTCTAATACAGGAAGACCCCTTGCACCAATACTATGCCAGAACTCATGTGGAGTTTACTGGTGTAATTGTGCCAGTGATTTCGCTAGCCTGGGAAATAGGTGCCCTGACTGTACTGTACTGCACTGTTCCTTTACCTTTTACCTGCATTGGTATGACATCCAGAGTTCAGCAACGCCTTTTTTAGGCCTGTGGCAAAATGCAGGACGGTGCATTTTCTAGACATTTTTATCCCAGCAAAATGTACTATTCCTTTTCAGCAATTCTTAAGATTGTGAATGGGATGGAGGTGAGAACACATGAAAGCAACCTCAACTCATTCCGGCAGAACCCCTCATGATGAACCACACCACACTCAAACTGGTCTCCCTTTTCAGACAACAGTCTGAAGTGCGGAGAACAAGTGCGGGCTCTTCTGAACCCCATGAAGTTTTGGCACCAAGTTCTGTAACAAAATTACCCTTCTTTGTCCTATTAGCAGTGAACTCATGTTGCAGTAGGGATAAGTTGAGCAGTCCAGATCTATCCTGTGTCCATTTCATTGAGGCTCTTTTTATATACCAAAACTGCATCACAAAAATCCAGAGGCATGCATAATCCAACTGGGGTTGTTGTGTTCTAATCTGCAAGCAAGTCTGAGAGCACTGGGTCAAATTGGTCTACTGCAAAAGACTGTATAAATCCCTCTCCCAACTCTATCACACATCTAATCAGATTTGTCTTTGCGTGGACAGGCGGAGTCCCCAGATCCCGAGCGGTCCCCCCCATCATGTGTAATAACGACTCAAGACAACATGCTATGGGATTAAATTGGCCACAACTTTATTAAATTTCAAATGTGGGTAGACCTTGGCTCAGGCATTGGGCGTTCTCCCTCCCCAGTCCCCAGTCGGGGACCTAGGGAGCTTCAGGGTTATCCAGTGGGGGGGGGATGGGCCGGCTCTGGAGAACATATGTTCAAGCAGAGATAGCCGCCCCCGTTATGCCGCCACCGCAGGGGAGAGCAATGACGACCTTTCGGCGTACGGTCAAAGCCTCCCTTCAGAAACCCCTTTAACGGGGAACCCTGGTATCGCCGCCGCAAAGAGGAAGATGGACTAAAGGATTCCGCCCAAGGCCTGATACTGCCAAAGTTGTGACGTTTTGCTACAGGAAAGGCGAAACCTGCCAATGCAGGGAAATTCCTTTCCGGCCCTTTAACAGCGACCTTATCGTAGCAGCGCCCACATACCTGTGAAGAAAAGTTAGCCTGCAAAACCTATGAAGAAAAGTTAACCTGCAAAGGAAGACATTAACTGAGGGTGGGTAGGGTGGGAGAAGCTCTGGAGCCAAGTGAGGATTCCCAGGTAAGATCCTCCCTCTATTGTGTGGGCAGGTAATCCCTCCCCCTACCTGGCCTGGTCTCCTTGGCAACACTTCCCCCAGGTGGGATTGGACAACTGACTGAGGTAGGCGGGGACCTCCAGGTATCCCACCTGAGGGAAGGCAAAGCCAAGCCTATGCTGATGGGGCCGCTCCAGATCCAGGGCTGCGCGCGTCCACGCAAAGGGCGCCCCCCCCCCGTTTTAAGCGGCGAGCGGTCATTATGATGGCACCACTGTTCACTAGGATGAGGAAGTCTAGTTTTCCTAAAGGTGGTGGTAAGGTCTTTAGGAAGCACCGCTGAACAACAAACAAACCACAATTGCTCCAAAAGCTGTGGTTTCAAGGAGGGTGTCTCAAGTCTAATCTTGGTTTCAAGCAGTCACTCTATATATCTTACTGGACTTTATCTTTAATTATCTATTTAAAAAGGAGTAGTAAAATTAACTTTTTTGCTAATTTTTAGCGTTAGATTTGAATAAGAAGGCGATGACCATACATAAAATTCAGTTCGATTAAAGTGCTGTGAACTTCTCTAAACCTTCCTCCCCAGGTCCCTCGAACAGCAGGATGTTTCTTATCTTCCAAGACTCCTGGTGAGCCCAAGCACTCTTCCCATCATGCAATCCCTTCCGTAGCAAGGCTTTACAATATTACCACTGGACAATATTGCACATTAAGTTCTCTAGGCTATGTCCCTACCCAAACTAGCTTCTCTGCTAATATCAGGACCAGCCCAATACATTTTGGCACCTGAGGCAAACCACAAAATGGTGTGTCCCTGCCAGGGCAGAGAGGCTACTATAGAGGCGGTATTTGGGGATGGCTGAGGAGGGAGCAGATCCAGCCTCCAAGAAGTGTGCCGCAGCTGTCGCAGGCGATGCAATCATTGGAGGCAAGAACTGATGCCCCTGTAGATCCCGCCACCTGAGGTGGTCGCCTCACCTTGCCTCGTGGGTGGGCCGACCATGCCTAAGATGGTTGAAAGGAAGGAGTGACAGAAACTATGTCGCCTTTTATGACTCTTTTCCACTTGGTCTCCCCACTCCTTTCTTTCTTTGCTAGTGTTGCCATATTTCAAAAACGACACTGCCAACGTGGGTTTCCATACATCTGGATTTTCCCTATTCTTTGCCATCTTTCTCATCTTAAATCCTTCTGATTTAAGCCTCCCCTTCTGGGAACCTCTATCTCACCTGCAACACTGCTTACCGTTGCTCCTTTTCTTCTAACCTCCACCTGCCAGGGACCTCTTTCAAACACTCTAAGAACTACTATATATATTTTTTATCTTGCTGGTGATAGTGTGTGCCTTTTTTCAAACTCATTCTGGCACATATAACTCTCCCTCTACCCTGTGAAGAGGAACACAGACCTCTCAGGGTGCTTGCTTGGCATGCCACTGCCCCAGTAGCTCCTTGCAAGTGCCATACACTGACATATTT
This sequence comes from Podarcis bocagei, assembly GCF_964188305.1. Taxonomy (NCBI): domain Eukaryota; kingdom Metazoa; phylum Chordata; class Lepidosauria; order Squamata; family Lacertidae; genus Podarcis; species Podarcis bocagei. The sequence goes on along the minus strand of NC_138127.1, from coordinate 8,290,565 downwards.
TCTGAATATGATATTGCTGTAAGCTAAAAGGGATTTCTTAATCAAAGCGCTTTCTCCTGAGGCCGGCCATAACTTCTGCAGGAAAGGCAATTTGAGAACACAAATAATTTCAGAGCACTTTTAAATGCCATGGGAGTAGGATTCTATATCAACTGTGACAAGAATGTCACATGGATGTGGAGAATTATGGCCTCCTCTTCTTCTGTACAACAGAAAATAAAGCCACTTGGATACTCTCCCAGGGCAGATTTATTTGTATCTAAGCCTACATCACACATATAAGTTTCAACATCTTTAAGGAGGTTTTCATATAAGGTAGGCAGATGCTTTCCTTGCAGGACTGTTGTAAATATAACGGAGATAAGAACTGTGAAACGCTTTACAGAACAGCAAGCTGATCCTATTAATCAGTTTACCTCCAGCTAAAGAATTTGGCAAAAGAAACAGAAACAACATGAAGGGGAGGAGAAGCACTGGACCCCCTTTTTGAAATGTAAGAGCTATTTGCAGGGTTGCCATACATCTTAAAGATTACCGGGATTTCAAACTTTTGGGTTTTGCTTTAAAAATCTCAAGAACTTTCAGGGTGTTCTGTTGTTGGGTTTTTTTTGGTTTTTTTTTTTTTAATATGGCAACCCTAGCTATCTGTGGTTCCACAGAGCTGGTTGAATGGCTCCTGTGTGGCCTAGCATCCTTTCTGTCTATGGTTCTGCCAGCTAAGTACTGTTCCAAAGACCACTAGAAGAAAATCCTGCTTCTGTTGAAAAGGAACAGTATCCCATTCTAACAGTCTATATATGCTTATCTGCAATAGCATTTGCAGACACCCGCCACTATTTCACTGATAAAAATAGGGACGTCCCATTCCATTATATTGTCCCTACTTATACCCCACACATTTTACTGGGTTGCCCCAGCCACTCTGGACAGCTTCCAACATATATAAAAACAATAAAACACTAAACGTTTTTTAAGAAAACCTTCCCTATACAGGATTGCCTTCAGACGGCTCAAGGGTCAGATAACTCCCTACCCTCCAACATTTCTCCAACGAAAATAGAAACATCCTAAAGCGAGACATTCTGGCATAAAATCAGAATCCGAGACGGCTTCTCTAAATCAGGGATGTCCCTGGAAAATAGGGACACTTGGAGGGTCTGTAATAAAGCAACACAAATGCCTTGAATGGAAGTCTAATCTAATCTGTCTAATCTTCTTTCAAATATGTCTGGGGTTAGTGGATTTCACTGCCTCCTATGAGAGCAGTTCCATAGTTTTAACTATGTGCTGTGGAAAGAATTACTTTCTTTTTTTCTAGTGCTATGAAGGGGGGGGGGATCTACTTTCCCCATGCCCTGCATAATTTTATAAATTTCTAACCTGTCACCAGGCGAAAACTCACCTTTTCTCTTGACTAAAAAGCCCCAAACGCTGCAACCCTTTTCATGGGCATCAGCATGCTGGGTCGACATCTTCATTGAGCTACCTTTCTTACCATTTCCTACAGAACTCCAGACTCCAGACTCGAGGTACAGTGGAACCTCGAGTTGCAGACGTAATCAGTCCCCACACACCTGCAACTCGAAGCATTTGCACCCAGAAGCGCGCCACATCTTCGCACACGCACAGCGCAATTTAGCACTTATGCCCATGCGCAAGCGGCGAAACCCAGAAGTACCAAACTTTTAGAAGATATGTGAAGACAGCCCTGTTTAGGGAAGCTTTTAATGTTTAATAGGTTATTGTATTTTAGTGTTTTGTTGGAAGCTGCCCAGAGTGGCTGGGGAAACCCAGCCAGATGGGCAGGGTATAAATAATAAATTATTATATTATTCTTATAAGTAACTGTTCCAGTACTTCCAGTTTGCCACGGGACGCAACTTGAAAAGACGTAACCTGAAGCAGACGCAACATGAGGTATGACTGTACTGTATCTTTAAAACTCTTCTTGATTATAGTAGAGTTTTTGTGTGCAATGTCTGTTGAATAAATACATGATTACATGTGAATTATTACAGCTCATGTCACTGAAGATTTGCAAGAGTAGTACAATATCATAGGAACTTGGGAGATGTCCAGGATAATCAGTTAATGAACTTGTAGGCTTCTCAGCAGTCCATAACTAAGGTATCCACACACTAATTTATATGAAAGAGATATGAAAGTGGGAAAGTGGCATTGCATGAAAATGACAACACAAAAGCCTCTGCTTGTTATCTCAGTAAGCTTCACAAAATGCTACACCTGATCATTATTGCCTATTTCAATTAGTCAGGAGTCTATCAATAGTAGCCAGAGAATTAACTTTCCTTACTTTGAGGTTGAAAAGATTTTTTGCAGCATTTATTCAATCAGTTCCCAAATTAACTGCTGAGGAGCAGCTTAATGACATGCCAGTTCTTTTGTGCCCATGATAATGTGTTTTGTCCTCTCTGATAACGTCAGATATCTATCATTATAAAGAGAAGAGGCAGTGCAATTTCTTGGTAGGAAATTCTGAATTACCTCTTGTGTTACTTAACAGGGTATGTTCCCTAGTAGTAAAGAAAACAAGTTTCTGCTCAGTCAATTTAAAACTGCAGATGAATATGCAATGATTTCGGTTTTGCAACAGACTGAGCAATAGATGAGGATCTGTATATTTAGGGGGGTGGCCCTAAAAATCCTAGAGAGGAAATGGGGGTGGCAGGTAAAGAAGGAAATGGGGCCCCACACATTTGTCTCTGTTCATACCCACCATTAGCGAAGTGTCCCCAACAGATGATCTCCCAAGGAAATCTGGCTCACCAACAGAAAAAGGGAATGTTGTGGGGGCTTACAAACCAGCAACTGAGGCAATGTTAAAACCAATTACAATTAAAATTCACACGCTACTAACAGAACAGTCCAAACCGCCTTTTAGCTGGGCTGGGCTGGGAAGAGGAGACTGGATTGGGTGAAGGTGTCCTTTCATCCAGTCCTGCTAGCATCTGTTCCCCTCCTCCTGGTTGCCACCTATGAAGTGGTAACAGTCTATATAACTGGATTAACATGGAGCTCCCCCCCTCTACCCACTGTAGATGCAGGCAGGCGGAAATACTGGTGGTGTTATCCCTCCTGAATGCCAAAATGAGGCTTCCTGAGGGCTATGCCAGCATGGGATATGTTGGATCCTGATCCAGCCCTGTAGCTGTCACATGATAGTATTGGGGCTGGCATAGCAACCATACTGCCCCTCATCCTTCATCCCCGGGAGAGTTATAGATGCAGTGGTGGCCCCAATTCTCCATAAATTATACATAATTCTGGGCTGGGAAGAGTTAAGAATGCTCCCTAAAGCTGCAAAACTATACCAACTTGCCTATGATTCAACCCCACTGAATTTAATGGAAGTCATTTGTGACTAGAAATGTACCAGGATGCAAGCTTAGTCCTTTGTCCCTGAAAAAAGTGCATCTTAAAATAATAGTAAAATACTAATCCTTCAGAAATTAAGCAATTGATTCCACTGCTTTATTTAAACCCTTCCATTCTAAGAAATGCAGTGAAATATGTGTGATTAATGTATTACAGTTCCCCTGTGTTTGCCCCAGGCTCCAAGCAGAATCTCATTTTTAGATTTCTGTATCTTACTCTTTTTGTTTAAGTTCTGTCTGGGATATCTAGATACTGTCAAGATATTACAGCAGAAATGAAGCAAAGGTTTATGGATAAATTCTCAAACACATTGTAAAAGAAAGCTTTAAGAGCAATCTAATTTTGTACAAATTATTTTCACTTCCATGCTCACACACTTTCCACAAGACTGAAGCCTTTGGAAGAGTCGGGTGACACATAATAGGTGCTAGGCTTGTGAGTAAGAGTTCTACCTTAAAAAATTAGTAATTTCTACCTAGGTAAGAAGATCTTTGACGCAAAACCGGGATAAGAGAACTAAGGCTGTGACTGTGAAAAACCAACAAAATTTTGATCCAGCTATTACTGTACTGTGTGCAGTCTGGATTACATATTTCTACCATCGCAACAGTACCTTTTAAAAAAATTAATTGTAGTAATCAAAACAAACACATAACAATCAACTAAGACATAAAAACAGTGATAACACAGCACAACAGCAAACCCCTGACAGGGGAGGAAGTGATGGGAGGACAGAAATATAAAAAAGGGAGAAAAGGAAGCATTACTTTTTCATATGCAAGCATGCTCCAACATTCACTTTATCCTTTCTTTGAACTTTGAGATTCGCTAGCACAGGTTACACAAGGTCAGAAAAAAGCACTGTTCCTTTGATCTGCAGCAGTTCCTCAGTGAGAACCATCTCAAGGGGCTGAATTCAAGCCTTTGAAACACAGTATGCAGTACTAAAATTAAAGGCAATTTTACTTCATTTTGATTAAACTAAATTGCTCTTAAAAGTAAATGGATGGGAGCAAAAGGAAATAATTTACTAACTAGAAATTTCATTGATTTCTCAAATTCTGTTGTTGGATACAAGTGCTATGCCACAAATTAGAACCAAATTTGCTGCGTGTGAAAAGATGTTGCCTGGGATAACACAATGCAGCGTGGTAGCAATATCTTCTGGGAGTTATAGTCTTCCTTGACTACCGTGAACTGATAACCAGTCCATCCCAACGAAATAAGGTGGTGAACCGTGCCGCCCCGTGCAATTTCCCATCCAGGTCACAGAACTGCTTAAAGCAGAAATGATGGAAGTAGTCGTGCTAAGACTTTAGAACCCTATGGGCTGCGAATGTGCAATCTTTACCTCTACAGTTAAATTCTCCAGCATGCGCACAGGCTGGAAAATGGCACATAAATGCAACCTGATCAAGACTGTAATTATCGCTAACTGGCTATGTGCTTAAAACCAGGAATATTATTTTCACCAACAGTTTCATTTGCTGCTTTTGTATTCTTCACATCTTTGAGGTTTTCATCTCGTCAGCTAGACTACAGACATCAATTGTCCGATGCCACTGAGGATATTAGCTTTGTTTCTTTCATACTATCATATTATTGAAACTCCCCCGCCCCCATTTTCTCTTGCCATTTTATCAACAAAAGAACCTTCTTTCTGATTCCTCTCTATCTTAAAATTGCTCATTTATCCTTCCTAGTAATTATCAATATTCTGCCAGTCTTGAAATAAAATGTGATGTCTATTCTGGTCCATGTTTAATCATGTGTAAACATGCATGACTGCAACCTTAGCTTCTTTCATGATTTTTTTTTAATGGGGGCTGGGCTCTTCCCCACTAACACTACTACTACAGCCTTATAGTCCCTTGCTAAGCTGCCAAATAGCAACAAAAGGGGAGAAAACCTATTCTATTAGTTACTATGGAAGAAAGTAGTAAGAGGGTTCAATGGTGGAGGATTTTGGAGAGTGGGATGTAGCAAAGACAGAAGAAGGTATTTTCTTCCTGCTCTGCTCAAAGTTAAACCAGGAGGAGAGCACTGGAGCTGGTCAAAGCCCCTGAAGTCGATGTTCTAAGCCTAGCTCAGGATAACTTCACTGACATCCCTATTAATTGCAACTGAGTCAAATACGAAGGCATGACTAATAGTGCTTTTATGAACCCCAAATGATCTAGTCAGGATCCTTCAGATACACAACTTGGATAATTATAACGTTAATTACTTGTTACAACATACCAAACAAGAAACGCACAAATAACATTATTTTGAATACAAGCGCGCGCACACGTCCCTTTCACTTTGACTTGCAGTAGCATTTCACAAAACCTCACCCAATGCCAAGTCAATAGGTTGTTCTGTAGGAACAGATTACAGTGGCAATCTGCTGTTTGCACTTTGCACCTGAGTTATCTGTTGTTCCACACACTGCTGACTCAACACCAGGTACTTGATGTAACGCCTAGGCAATGTGATGGAAAATATGCATTCCGCCTGGTGTTTTTAGGTGTGGTATAATATACGCAACTGAAACATGGCCTGGAATATATGCATTTTTCTCATTCTTCCCTACTATACCTATTCACTTTCTATATTATGAGTTTGTTTGATAACTGTGTACTTCTCCTTAGAATATGTCCAGGACACACTAGCCCTATTCATGCATTATTAAAAAGTCAATAAAAAAGCATGATGACTTAAGAGAAGAAGGGAAGTTGGCATGCTCATGCTTCATCCCTGACCTTCCCATGTTGAAGGAGATGGTCTGAAAGGGTTGCAAATGTGTTCAGCTGAATGCACTTACAAGCTTGCCAGTTATCAGGAACCCTGAGTTATCAGGGTTCTCGATCATGAGGAGGGTTCTAAATGTGTCCAGATATACAGTTCCCCTGAGACCTTCAGAAGTTTGAAGATGGGGTGGGCATGCCCAGTGCATGAGTATCACTGGCAGTGGGGCTGGCATATAAACACCAACTTCTCAGTTTAAGCCCTTGTGCATCCCTTTGAATGCATGAAAAGGACTTATAAGTGACCCCAAACCAAGGGGCCTACAGTCACTGGTCACTTATTATAACAGAACTAATAAAACTGAACTATGCATGACACGAGCTCCAGTGGCGCAAGATCCTCAAACAATAGATAAAAGTGAAATGATTTTCCTTGAAACAAATTGCTCTCCAAATTGTTTTATTTCATTCCCCTTCCACCCGTCCTGTTTATTCCTAACCTTTTTAGACAACATTACACTGATACATTTGAATTTAATCCCTGTAATTCGGCATAGGATCACAACCATTTTCCTTTCCTTTGTTTATATTGCTTGTCAAGCCTTATATTCCATTTATATTCTTGAATAGGCCATTTATTTAACGATTCTGTGAATAATATCACCCTTTTCACAAGGATATTATATAACTCTACCAAGCCATCGCCACCACCCTCACCCTACACTCATCTAACTTCCTGAGGGGTGTGGCTGTTGTGTCAGATATGTCCTTCTGTACCTTGATGGTAGATGGTTCTTTCTCATCTGCATTTGAAAACTATATTGAACAACTCTTGTGGCCCTTGTGGTCTCTTCCAACTCTATGATTCTATGATTCTATGAACCATGAAGATGCCACATTAAATAAGTAAGGCTTTTTCAGACTTTCTCCTCATGCATAGACAAAATGCATGGAAGCAAGGATTGTGCTCATGGGCAAGCCCAAGGCTCAGTGGTTTAGACCACAGCGCCACCCACGTCCCTGATCATACAAGGTCTCAAACTACTACATTAAGACTATTAGAAGCACCTTTCAGCTATTTAGCTGAGCATGTGGAGATGAGGGGACAGCAAGTGTGCAGAGGTTGAAGTGTGGGCCTATCACAGAATCATAGAGTTGGAAGGGTCATCTAGTCCAACCCCCTGCCATGCAGGAATCTCAACTAAAACATCCATGACAGATGAACATCCAGCCTTAAAAACCCCCAGTGAAGGAGAATCTATAACCTCCCAAAAGAGTACATTCCACTGTTGAACAGCTCTTACTCTCAGAAAGTTTCCCCAAATGACCTCCAAAATCACTAAACAATCTATTCCTCCTTATTTGGCACTTGCCTTATTATCACTAGATTTTACCCCAAATTCTACCCTTAAATCTAATGAATTAATTTCCTTCCTGTTCACGGCAGCTAGACTAGTTATTGCCCAACGATGGAAGGAAACCTCTAATATACCAATAGAGACTTGGGTTAATAACATCTGGAGCATTGCTCTATCAGAACGCCTCACATACCATCGGTGACTAATCAAGAACATCTCCAAAAAAGATACCTTTAATACAATCTGGTCTCCCTTTTTCTCTTTTATTGAAGAAGAATGGGATATTTTAATGCCATCATCGTCACAGAGGTGTCTGTGGAGGGGATATATTGATTGAAAAGCTCTAGCCCACCAGATTGGTAGTTGGGTTTCTACTGAGGATATTTGGTGAGCAAACATGACAGTGATGTGGGATTGAGGACAGGAGTGATCATTCTGTGATATTATGGCAGTAGACAAAGCTGCATTGTAACTTTTGAATAAATGTTATTAAAAAAGAGAGGAAGAAGGTTTGTCAGGCAAAGTCTCATTTTTTCCACATCTGCACATTGGGTCTATGCACTAAAGAGGGTCTGAAAAGTGATATTTATTTATTGCCTTTCTTCCAAATATCCCCCCTCCCTTAGTTTATCCTCACAACAACCCTTTGAGGTAGGTTAGGTTGGAGGATATTGAGTGGTCTAAGATCAGTGAGCTTCATAGCAGAGCAGGGAATTGAATCATTGTCAGAACAAAATATACCTGTACATTTCCTGAGTAAATGTAACCTCAATTGCATAATGCCAACAGAATATTATTTTGTTAGCACTGCTATTGCTGCTGATGTGACAGTTCTTTTATCAATTATGCCTTCCCACCTGAAACCAAACTGAAATATCACTTTATAAACACAGGAGGAAATCACTTCTTGGTTAATTAATCCTGTAAGACATAGCTAGAAAAATCTATGGAAAGGATGTCATCTCCCAAGCTAATGTAATATTAGGTTTCTATGCATAATTTCATGAGGCTATTTGTCATTTCTCATCAAACAGGTTTCTTTGAAAGAAGCAGCATCAGTAATGTGATTCACAAACTAATGGTACACCAAAATCTCATTGTAGGAAGAGAAATATTGATGTTGTAGGAAGAGAAAAAATATATATTTTTTGTTGCCTATAATAAAAGTAAATTATACAAGGTAAGATTATATACAAGAATAAGCAACTTATGGAAGACCACACAAATAGGAATAAAGGGGAAAACAAGTGGCCCGTTACTGTAAAATTTGGGATTCAAAGAGTGTGTGTGTGTGTGTGTGTGTGTGTGTGTGTGTGTGTTTTCAGTTTGAAAACTCCTTATTCACAGCTTTGGATTCAGTGCCCTAGATTAAGCTACAGATTTCAATAGAATGACCCTCCCCCCAAAAGATAAGTCAAATGCACAGCATCGAACCAGTGTGGGATATCCATCTAGACACAACAGTAAGCTTTGGGAAGGAACAGTTAGAAGTGATAGCAAGCTCTGAGCACTAAAGGGAATAAAGTTAAGCAACAGCTCAGCAGTTAGAACTCTGAATAGTAAGTTATTCATGCTAATGTTGATTAATGAACTAACTTGAAATCAACCATTTGGAAAATATTGTTCTTCTGAAAGTATGCAATACCACTTTTGGCAGGACAGAAAAAAATCAGCAGAAATAATTCAGGTGGCTTCCCACAACCCAGACTTTTTACATAACTACCCATCTTAAAAAGCAGAGACATCACCTTGCCAGCATCTTAAAAAGCAGAGACATCATCTTGCCAACAAAGGTCCGTATAGTTAAAGCTATGGTTTTCCCAGTAGTGATGTATGGAAGTGAGAGCTGGACCATAAAGAAAGCTGATCGCCAAAGAATTGATGCTTTTGAATTATGATGCTGGAGGAGACTCTTGAGAGTCCCAAGGACTGCAAGAAGATGAAACCTATCCATTCTTAAGGAAATCAGCCCTGAGTGTTCACTGGAAGGACAGATTGTGAAGCTGAGGCTCCAATACTTTGGCCACCTCATGAGAAGAGAAGACTCCCTGGAAAAGACCCTGATGTTGGGAAAGATTGAGGGCACAAGGAGAAGGAGACGACAGAGGATGAGATGGTTGGACAATGTTCTCGAAGCTACCAGCATGAGTTTGACCAAACTGCCAGAGGCAGTGGAAGACAGGAGTGCCTGTCGTGCTCTGGTCCATGGGGTCACGAAGAGTCGGACATGACTAAACGACTAAACAACAACAACAACCCATGATTTTGTGGTTGGCAAACAGGTTAAATATGGGCTACATAATGGTACAGATGTCACTGTTCGCTTCAAAACTGTACTCAAAGAGTGCTCAGCAATGTCTTCTCGTGAAAGTGGGTCCACAAGGGTTGTATCCTGGGGCCAGGAGTATTTTTCTAGAAAAAGAGGCGTCAGAACTCACCATGAACACCTCCCCTTTCCTCTTATAATGGCAATAGCACCCACCTGAGAGGTGCCGGAATTGAGTTCCTGTGAGTTCCAGCTGGAAAAAAGCCCTGCCTGGGGCCCGATACACTTCATCACCTTTATGATTGATTTAGATGAAGGAGAGGAGAGAATACTTAACAAATATGCACATGACACAAGACTGGAATGGTTTGGTAACACCTCAGAAAGCAGGAAAACAAATATTAACAAAAGCTATTTGAGCTTCAGTTAACTTGACTCCATCTCTTTAGATTTTCATCAGTCAAAATATTTTCTATATGCTTTGTTTGCATTCCAAAAAGGACAGCACTGAATAGTAATGAGTCCTGATTCTTTGTTGGCTCAATTTAAATTGTGTTTTAAAAAATGTCACAATTGTTCAATGTTTGTTTTCTTTTCTTTTTTGATGAGTACAAGCAGGAGAAATGAAGGATTTGCCATGTTTTCTTTGTGTGAATTGTGAATAGTAGTGCAACAGAGGCTTCTATCAAGCATTCATGTGAAACTAGATAAACCAACACACATGCTACTTTACTGGCAGAAATGTCTAATTTGCCTGCCAAATAAATACTTTAAATGAAATATATAGACTTTTTTGAGTTAGGTGGCTAATTTACTCTGACAAAGTTCTAGAATTCATCTCAAAGAAAACGCTACTGAATCTGCAGACTTTGCTCTTTAATCACATTTAGCAAGCAGGCACAAAGAGAACTCTACGAAGCCTGAAAAATATTATATGGAGAGGAAATGAAATGTAGTAGAATGGTGGTGAGAATGAAGGGGCTGGGAGGGGTACAGAGAACATGATGCAAATGTTCTTCATTTCTGTAGTTCATGCCAACCATCTGCTGAACATCTGTTAAAGTCCTTAATAAAATATAAATAACAATTAAGTGCCCCCTGACTTCTCCAACAGGGTAAATCAAATGCATTATTCACTGCTGGTCTTTTAAACATACAAATAAATAAGAATAAGCAGTGGAAAAAACTGGTGTGGCGGGAAGGTGATGGACTATATGACACTGGCTGAGATGACTGGCAGAATCCGTGATCAGGGAAAAGAGACGGCGGAAGAAGAATGGAAAAAATTTAAAAGCTATCTTAAGGACTATTATAAACTTGATGAATGCTAGAATGTCGAGGTTTTCAGAAAAAAAGGGATACAGTGATATAAGATCAGATTACAGAAAAGATTAAGACGACAGAGGTTGGAAAGGAATATTTAGAAGTTGCTAAAAAATTATGGACATTGGGATGCAGAAAGGGGGGGTATGGGGGAGTCCCAGAAAAGAGGTGTATGAAAAGAGGTTTGAAATTATACGTGTTTGTATGTCTTTTTAGGTGTTTGTTTGTCTTTAAAAAATTCTGTAAAACCAATAAAAATTTTATTAAAAAAAAAAAACTGGCGTGGTGTGTGCTTATTTTCTTTCTTTCTTGGGCATGTGTTCTTGAGTACAAAATGTTGTGTGAGATGCAAATGTAGGACTATTCATATTCTCAAAGAAATTCTGGGGGAAATATGCAATCAATCAAGAGCATCTGTAGCAATAACACACTGCCTCTAAATGTGGACCAGCCATAATACATTTCACTGAAAAGCTAGCAGTTATCATATTTAAACATAGACTGTACAGATCAAAATGTGTTATCGATAAATTGTTATCAGGCTGAAGTTGAAGAAGAGTGGTATATTAAAACCCCATATAAGCATAGTTTTATACTGCTAGGCTAATGAAGCTAGCTTATTGAGATGGGGCTGTTGTCTCTGACTGTAGAGAGTGATATAACTTAACTAATGGCCAGAAAGACAGAGCAAGGTAAAGGAAAAGGACCCCTGGATGGTTAAGTCTAGTCAAACTTGACTATGGGATGTGGCACTCATCTCAGTTTCAGGCCGAGGAAGCCGGCGTTTGTCCACAGGCTGCTTTCTGGGTCATGTGGCCAACATGACTAAACCACTTCTGGTACAATGGGACACCGTGACGAATGCCAGAGTGCACGGAAATGCCATTTACCTTCCCGCCGCAGAGGTACCTATTTATCTACTTGTGCTGGTATGCTTTCAAACTGCTAGGTTGGCAGGAGGTGGGACAGAGCAGTGGGACGACACCCCGTCGTGAGGACTCAAACTGATGGTCTTCCAATCAGCAAGCTCAAGAGGGTCAGTGGTTTAGACCACAGCACCACCTACTCCTCTTACAGAGCAAGAGCTGGTGCTGGTTCCCATTTCCCATTCCCAAAAAGCACTCTACAGCAGAGAATCACAGAATTATAAAATAGTAGAGTTCGGAGGTACCACAAATGTCATCTAGCCCAACCCCCTGCAATGCAGGGATCTTTTGCTCAGTGTGGGGCTCGAACCCACAACCCTAAGATTATGAGTCTCATGCTCTACTGACTGAGCTCTCAAAGCTAATCCCTGGCTCTGGATCGTAATCCACCACCCCACCCCACCCCAGCAAATGTTTCTTCTTCTTCAAGACCCAATCAATGCTGGCAGTGGTTGTAGATTAAGGGGGGGGGGGTCAGATAGACAACAGTGTTGCAGTGGGCAGAAGTAGTTTAAAGATTTCCTCCCAGTGTAGCACTGTGATGGAAATTACCAATGAGTAAGAAGAACCATTTGGACAAACGCTCATGCGAGGGGAATATTTTTTCTTCAGACATGTCTTGAAGGGGTAATATTTTTCTCGTTATTTCCTTGCTGCCTATAATAAGGTCTCAGATGTGGAATCTGAGAAAGTCTATTTGCCTGTGAAGTTCTCCCATATACATTCTGTCACATTTGATGTCTCTCATGTGAGTAACACAATCTGTGTGTGTTGATCCATCAAAGTAATAAGGTATTTTCAGAGCCAAATTTTGCTCATACATACATGCTCTCAAAAGACTCTTTTTATATCTGATATCAGGGACATTTGCATTAGGAAACTCAAAAAAGTGCTGAGTTATTAAAGCAATGTAGGTTATTTGCCACTTGATTTGTAGATCTGAGGTACATAACTTGAAGCTTAGAAATGAGCTCATTAAACGATTGTTTCAACAGCACATAAACAACACAGTTTGGCTTAATAAATGATCTTGGCTTGCAATGCTTTTTTGACATGTAGATTTCCCTGTGGTGTTGTTCTTATCTTTCTGGGATCCCCCACATTAGATCAAGGGACAATATAAAGGTGCAATTTCATCAATAAAATGAACTGTTCTGATGGAACTAATCTCTTTTTTATAAAGCTGACTTCAGACAAAGTATATGTTTGAAAAGGCTCATAAAGTGCAGTGCATGAAATTTGATGTGAAAAATTCAGATTCTGTGCTATCAACCTGGTTTGTGTTCTACCAGAAGTAAATGTTAGCATAAAAATAATGGTATAATAGGAATATGCAGAAACGCCCTGTAGAAAAGCCTAGAGCTTTTCAAATCTATAATATAATATAATATAATATAATATAATATAATATAATATAATATAATATAATATAATATATTTGTGTAGCACTGGTACTCAGAGGCTTATTGCCACTTAACTATGGAGGTAGAACACAGCCATTGTGGCTAGTAACCATTATCCCCCTCCAAGAATTTGTCTAATCATCTTTTAAAGTCATCAGATTTAATGGCTATAATTACCTGCTGTGGGAGAGAATGCCATTGCTCAACTATGTACTGTCTGTCTAAAATCTTTCAACATTCAGCTTCATTGGTTGACCTTGAGTTCTAGATTTTTGTTTTTCTACCCACTTCCTCCACAGTGTATACATAATTTTATACACCTTTATCATGTCTGCCCCAAATGCCACAACCCTCCTTTATAGGGTTGCTTCATCCCCTTGATCATTTTAGTGGCCATTTTCTGAATCTTTTCCAGCTCTACAATAACCATTTTGTGCTGGTACATGCATTTGGTACATACAGGAATAAAAAGTGATTATAGTCAAATAATATATATACATGAAAAATTACAAAGCACTTTTAAATCAAGGGGCACTTAGTAGTCTTTATCTATTGGAGGAGAGACAGACTGATTCATTTTGTCAGCAGAATGAGAGATTGCTAAAGAACAGAAAAGAATAGATAGGCTGTAAAGTAAAACCCATTGAGACAGTAGCTAAGCAGTAATGACAACTACGTAGTAATGAATTATTTGATGACAGGAAATACAGCAAACTACAGTCAGTCCAGAAAGAGTATTAAAACAAGGGGGGGTTGAAGAAAAGGTTGCAGAAGATACAGATTAAGAGACATATAGTAGAAGATTACTCGCTGGGAACTTGGCAAAGCTGCTACAACTTACTTGGGCAGTAATCAATATTCATTTTTAATAAAATAAGCTTGTTGCCACTTTGGCCATTCCTATCTCCATCCTCATATCTAAGCCCTTTCCACTCTTACTATTAGTGGTGGTATATTTGCTTTCTGTTTTTATAGCATGCTACTACATGCTAAAAATGCTACATGCTGCAGGTATTCAGCAGGTATTCAGCAAGTATTCTAACATAATGTATAAGAAGAGCTTTTTAATATTTTGCCAAAAAAAAAATCTGACTCTTGTTAAAGATCCAGAACGGATCCACAACATTTTCATTTGTGTGGCTTGTGTACAAGCACTATCCCATTTTCCGTGTGGAGGAGACGAGGTTGGTAGGTGTGGCTTGGGATACATCTGTTTTCCACCACTTCCCTCTGCCCAGTGAGAGGTATCAGTTTGTGAGCTCAGCTCAGAGGAGAGCTACGAAAGTTAGATATGTGGTTAGCTTACGCCCATGGCAGCATGTGAGTGAGGTATCCATGTGACTTAGGTGAGGCTAAAATAGCGTATGTACATAAGCAACATTTCCTGTCAATAGAGTGTGGAGGGCTGCGAGGTATGTAGGGTCCCCAATCCGCATACAGTGCAACAAGCTCAGGGAAATCATGTTGGCATCCCTTTGGGGAAATTCAGTATGTGCTTAACTATCAATCCTTGACAGCTTAACTTTTTTTGTGTGTATCTGAAGAAGTGTGCATGCACACGAAAGCTCATACCAAGAACTAACTTAGTTGGTCTTTAAGGTGCTACTGGAAGGAATTTTTTTATTTTAGCTTAACTTTAGTGGGGATTATGCCTACTGCTTCTCTCTTCATCACCCACTGGCTGATTTGAGCTCTATCCAGAGCCTGTTTCTTCTGAAACGCTAACGGAAAATAAAGCACATTGCCTTCCACACAACCTTTAGCTCATTCCGTTCTTTTAACGCCTAGTAATTACAGTATAAGCTTGTAAAAAATTTACAACTTTTCACAGCAGAAAGAACCCATCAGAATTACTGATTGAAGAAGAAGCTTCCTCCCTCACAGTCCAGGCTTCCTGTACCATATATACACATATACACTGAATATGTATATTCCCACACCACACCCACACACCCACAATTACAGGTCACCTCAATCTCTGTCATGGGTTGCACCAGATTCCTGGGGTCTTGGCTTTTAACCAGGGTGGTTGTGGATAAACATACCCTGACAGTCTAATTCAGGATTGAACAACTCAAATCAATCTGAAGGTCAGTTTTATATTTGGATTAACCAAAATATACTGGTGCTGCTGCGGATTCCTCAATTTATCTATTTATTTAGTGAAAATAAGAAAAGGAGAAATTTCATATCACCACAATATTGATCTCCAGAATATCTCTTCTAGTGATTTCACATAAATGGTCAACAGATTAGGGACAAGATGGAGCCTTGCAGGAACCATTGCACAAGTTGTCATTGTTGTGGAGGGTGGGATTTCTTAAAAAAAATCAACTCTCCAGTCAGACTGGGAATATCCCCTCACTCACCCAGTTTAGGATATTCCACCATTCTTCAGCAGAGTTTCGTTTCTTTCAGCAAAGTAAGTGGCTCACATATATGTCAAACAAAGCTCTAGTAATAAAAAAATTTGTAATACAATAACATACTGTCTGAGATAAACTAAAATGACCTCAAGAGGCAAGAATGACAGTTGGCCTCTCTAATTGAACACCCGAAGGGAGGGGCCGATTCCAGAGCACAATGCAAAAGCCCTGCCCACCAGATGCCAGACATACTATTCATCCAATTAGGCCCCAGCCTAATTTTTCTTACAGTCATCAGTCTAAACAGAAGTCAGTGCACACTCCCTTCTATAACTGATCTGGCAGGTAGGAATAGAACCACTTCCAATTCCTGTCTCAGCAAGACAACCCAGAAGAATGTCATTGACTGTTGGAGTGGAAAGGCTCTGAAAAGTCAAAGAGAAGGAACAGGGTCCAATCCCCGCTGCCTTTCTTTTGGCACAGTTCATCTACACAGGCGGCCAAGGCAGTTGTTGGTCCCAATGCAACCATGAAGACAGAGTGAAGTGAGTCGTAATAATGTGACTCCAATGTGATCCATAAATATAGAAATGTGCAGGTGATTAGCTTTAAAATATTGTACACCTCACCAAACTACAGTTCCACTGATTCCGTGAAGATACTCATGGTACAGATATGTCTGTATACTGTAGTACTACAGAGAAAGCTTTCCTCGTTGCATCATGGGAAATCTATCCCTCTCGTCCCTGGCTTCTAATGCTCCTAGCATTTCTTTCTCCCTTATTCTGGCGATCCTGTCCAAAGTAATACAAGAGGTATCCTACTCTTGCTAACCCCATCAGACACACCATATTTTGTCATGCTAAACAAGTCCATTCTGGGCCCTTCCAAGCGGAAACAAATGCTATGCCAATTAGATGTAAGAAATGTGAAGGCTGAGTGCCTGGCTCTCTACTGACATTTTGATGTTGCTATGGTGATTACTCATCTGTAATTCAAAGAAGAGAAACAGGATTCAGCATTTCTTCATGTATGAGAAATAAATGTATTTTAAAATTGAGCTGAGAAAACTTGTTTTGTTTTGTTTCATGGTGCTGAAGTATGAATATATATATTTTTTCTGCACATGTGTATAAATTATCTATGTATTAACAGAAGTAAAGACAAATGCAAGTAATTGAGTCTGAGGATTCTTCCTCTGTGATGATGTTGGGCCTGGCATCGCAATTGAGTATATCATATGGTGTTTATCCTAATTGCTTTAGAATAGTCTGGCAGCAAGGTGGAGATTTTACAAATGGCAAACTATTCAGATACCACCATATGAGATTCCAACTATGTGGAGTACCATTTTAAGAGGCCTTTACAGTGCATTTGTAACATCTATAATCGTAAAAGCTCACCCCAAGGGCAACCCTGTCATTAGGCAAAATAGAACAACTGTCTTAGGTAGAGGAATTCCTTCATTCATTATATAATCCCCAGTTGGATGAAATTGCCCGTGTAGAATGTACAGTAGAAGAATAGGAAGAATGTACAGTAAAAAAGGAAGGGGGAAGCAAGGCATGAAAGCAGAAGGAAACTGAGGAAAGAATTGCAGGGAACAACATATGTACTATATTCTCTCTCTCTCTCTCTCTGTGTGTGTGTGTGTGTGTGTGTGTGTGTATAATCAACATTAATATTTTGGTGCAACCAAAAGCACCTTAATCTTCCAGAAATACACTAACAAATGGCACAACCCTTGATATGCATTATCTTAAACAATTAGGTATATCTGGCATCACAGAGGGACTCAGTTTTAGGAAGCAGCCACTGTTTTAAATAAAGTTTAATTTTATAGTCAAATAGGAACTAGTAATTTCTCTCAACAAAGACTAATAAAATATATGAGCATTATATTCATATATTCGCAATAGAAAGTGGAAATACTTGATGTGGGTGCTTTCAGACATCAAGTACCCTGCACTATGTCTTTTATCTATTAGTATGTATGCAGGGGCACAACCATAGATTTTCATGTATATCCCCTTCCTTCCTGCCTTGTAGCAACTCCTAGTGGCTTCCATACCTGTATATGTTTTTAAATATGCTTCCGGTCTTGCATTGAAAAAACACTGAGCGGCTCTAACCCACCGTCAGCCTGCTTGCCAAGTTTAGCTATCCTATGCAAAAAGGCATTTTATGAAAGAAATACATCCCCCCCCCCTCATGTTTTTACCAGGTGTTGTAGCTAATTGCCAGAAATAATGAGCTGCTGGCTAGAATAGCAGAATATCTCCAATTAACTGATACACACAAGGGCATGATAAGGAGGGAAGGTAGTTCCAGGAACTTCCTATTTGCAATTCTATACAAAAAGGTGACACAACCCTTCTCTTCCAAATATGATTGGCTACTTGCTGTTGCCAGGGCATGAGAAATGGCTCAAGTGACAAGGCTTTTTTCTCCAATGAAGACATAACTATAGGATGTCATTTTGTATTCATTCCTCCTTTGAAGAAACTAAGAATCAAGAATAACCTGGGTCTATTGTTTTGATTCCCCAGCAGTAGCCATTTCTCAAAAATTCACTGGTTGTTTTTAATAAGTGTATATATTTATATTAATTTTGTTAATGTTTTATAAAGTGGCTTTGCATTCATAAAGACCCCATAAGGATCTGTAAAAAGAAAGAAAAAAAACAATAAAAACGAAGGACAACACAATTTAAAAGACAAATGTATTTGTTCACTATCTTAATAACTTAATAACTTAGGTAGCCAGCAGAAAGCCCCTAAATGGGGTGTCTGAGGCTGGGGTACCAGCAAATTTGGACGTGCTGGAGCCAAAGACTCGTGGGCTGCTTTGCTGGAGATAGCGTAAACAGCTTCACAGTAGAAAAGTCTTGTGGACTCTCCTAAAAATGGAAGCCAGAGCAAGATGCATTAAATAGGGGGAAACGACCATGAGCTGAACAGGCAGAACATTCAGAGTTGAAAGTGTTGGGATACAACTCAGTTTGTACTAAAGGCTGGTAGGTTTGCACACAATATTGTGGTTAAGATTTGATAGATAGATAGAAGAGGGTGCAACAGAAGGAGAGAAACAACAACTCCTTTACACCACCTGCAAGGAATAGGGAACTTCTCTGAGTTAACTTGTCTTAGGATCCAAATCAATATAGGCATCAAAGCTCCTCTCATTTCTTGGCAAAAAAAGGGGTGGAATCTGTCCTCATCCTCTTCCCTGGCTGGTGTGAACCAACAGGGCTTTTGATGTAGCTGTGAAACCACTGTTCTGTGCCTTCTCATCCCCTCATTAGAGTAGCTCTGCCTGGATGCAGTACACTGCTTAGGAGTAAGGCCTACCAGACACTGTGGGCGGAATTCAATGTCATGCTATGACAAACATTCCATCAGTTCAAATATTCCAGCTTGCTGAATGGAATGAGCCCTCTCTCTCCCACCCCCCATCCTGGTGTTTTTTCACCCTCAAATTCTGCTGCAATGTAACTTGATAATTTTGCAGAGTTGTGATATCTTTGGAAAGGGGTGGTAGTAAGTGACACCTGTGAGGATTGCATCTGGAGTGGGAAGTGAGATGGTTTGGGATGTGGGGGGAAAGAGCAGGGATTGTATCCAATGAAGTCATCCCCCACACACTAGAACTTCCACTTGTGCAACGTAACGTCCTCTCCCTCTCCTCCCTCTGTGCACCCCATAATCCCCCCCAAAAAAATCTGCTCTGTTGGGTTTGGGGAAACCCCGGAACAAATATAGGGGATACATAGAGGGAGAAAGTTCCATTGCAGAAGTGGAAGTCCTTGTGCAAACAGGACAACTTCATCAGGTACAACTCCAGGTAGAGAAAGCTAAAAATGTTTATGTGTAAACATGAATTCAAAGGGTGAATAGAGTTAGTGGCTGGGATGCAAGGCACTGCAATACTTTTGCACTCATGTGGTATGGAACATGGCAGTAAAGTCAGCGTATTTTATGTATTACAGACTTTAGCAATAAATACCAGACAAGAAAGCACTTACTTGGACATGACATGAAATATGGTAGGAATTGTCCAAGCCTTTCCTGAGTGCCCCACTATGGTATATTTCCCAAAGACCAGCTTGTAAAAAGCACGCCCTATGTTAACTGAACTATATTTATAGTGCAGCTTTCATTCCAGGGCAAGACAACTTGTTCTGTCAGTGTGGATATCCTTCCACTGTCATGCTAGGAGGCTATAGGGCTTTGTCATATGGAGCCCTCATCTTCCCAGACATTGCCTCAAGTATTTATATTTGAAAAGACATTGTAGTATTACTGATGATATAAATATAATATGTATGTCTGTATTATAATATTTAAAGAGCACTTTATTTTCGTTACCTTCAAATACCCTAAAGTTGAAAAGTCTCTACTGCATATGTACGTCTTCACCCAAATCCCACATACCTTCTTGTAATACAATCTATCTTGTGATCCTCGTGGATGACAGTGGCCCTAAGCACTGCACAATCTTTCCAGTGCATGTTTCAGCTTTGATTTTTAAGCATAAGATGTAAGAGTAATGTAACTGATGGAATCAAAGAGACAGGTGGTACCTGCTCACAGATCATTCCTAGACGTAAGAGACCTTCTAACATAACAAAGGCCATCTTCTGCAATGTTTTGCACACTTGCCATATGGAATCATCCTATCTGGCTGCATCTGTCTCCTTGCAAAACTTATCATTTTTTAATGGATTACATGCAAGCAGGAATGACAACTGAGTAAATTACTGGCTGATGTCTTTTTAGGACTGAAATTAAGCAACAGGGTGCCAAGAAAAGAGAAGAGTTAACGGTTTCAAATAAGTAGACAAATGAACCACATACTTTCATTTATTATAAACAGTGATCTAGTTTAGGGAAATCTGATCTTGCTGATTTGATTTCTCGCATTTCCTGTTTTCATCTACCATGCCATCAACTGGATTACACATGCAAGCTTTGGTGAAGATGTGAACCAAGATGCTTGCAGACTTAGATCCAAAGCCCTGCATCCTTGATCTCTTTTGCTCTCATACGTCATCCTTGCTTCATGCAAACCCAGGATTGTGAGGTGGCACTATAAATCCCCCAATCGGAACTGTGTGATGACATCCTTACATTTTTACACACGTAAGAAGATCTGAAGCTGCCTTTGAGCTTGTAAAAGGTAATCATCTATCTAGTACTGAACTGCGCCCTCCAAATAAAAGGCATTTCCTAGCCCAGCTCCTTTGAACTAGATGATGATGATGATGATGATATTTATACCTCACCCATCTGGCTGGGCTTCCCCAGCCACCCTGGGTAGCTTCCAACACATATAAAATTGTAATAAAACCTCAAAAAAAGCTGTTCAACTGGACATTAAATCTAGAATCATTATCTACAAACACAGATAGATGTACAGTGGTACCTCGGGTTAAGAACTTAATTCGTTCTGGAGGTCCATTCTTAACCTGAAACTGTTCTTAACCTGAAGCACCACTTTAGCTAATTGGGCCTCCCGCTGCCACTGTGCCACTGCCGCACAATTTCCGTTCTCATGCTGAAGCAAAGTTCTTAACCCGACGTACTACTTCCGGGTTAGCGGAGTCTGTAACCTGAAGTGTCTGTAGCCTGAAGCATCTGTGACCCAAGGTACCACTGTATGCCACTCCCTACCAACAATGGAAACTGGCCTGGATCCAGCCTCAATTAGTTTCACTTAGTTGCCACCGAAACCAATGGGACGTAAGTGCAACTAAGTACAGTGGTGTTCATTTGCCAACAGAATGGACTTCCTCTCATGTAAAAGACTTCCTCTTTGTCTCCTCCCCTACTTCAACACGCTGTGTGCCCCCAAATCTTGCTCTGCAGTATTGGGGCACACTCCTTGGGAGATCTGGAGGTGTTGGAAAGCTGCAAGGAGGAGAAACCCTGCTACTTAAGCACCAGATACTGGGTGTCATTCTTTGTTTGGATCCAGCCCATGAAACTTGGGAAGTTGTATGAATTGTCATTGTCAAATTGGTTAATGTATTGTCACTTTGTAACTAAAAAAATGTATTAAACAAAGACATCTGAATGAGGCTGAATGGCACAGGCCTGATAAACTAGCAGAGGCAAAGCACATTGACAATACAAATCACACAAATTAATTTTAGTACACAAATTTTTTTTAAAGAAATAAAAAGAAAAAAAGGTTGCTGAGCCCTTCCCATTATTGCACAGTGCAAAGGATAATATATTCCAAGCACAAATGAATACAAGTATTAACAGAGTAAAATGCAAAGATAGTTCATATTTTGTGTAATAAAAAAATATAAACCAAATGTTTCATGGGCCTTCAGTTTGGCAAGCTTCCCAGGCAGAAATAGTTCATTCTGTCTTCAGACTAATTTCACATTCACTGTAGAAAGCCCTCCGTTACCTCCCTCCACTACAGCACTTTGATAAAGAACACAGTGTGCTTCAAAAGAAGTTACACAGCACCTACACAACAATTAGTAAAATGTTTGTGCATGCCACACCTAAATCACCATGCTCCGTGAGCAATATTCTAATCCCAGTGAATATGAAATTGAATGGGTCATTTTCTTTGGCCAAATTGCTGAGAACTACAAATATAGGAGTGGAAATGCTGAGTCACTAACAGTGAGCAGCTTTAATATTCACATTCCTTGGCCAAATTAAACGGCCGGAGTTTGCATACAGAAGAGAAACTACTATTTCAGTTGATTGACTTACATTTTAATGCAAAGTCATTAGCAAGGCTAAAAGGCAGCTTTTACGGGACTATTTTGAGCAGAAAGGTGGTTTAACAGGTAAATGTTAGAAAGCCTCTTTGCTCTGTGTTTAATTTCTGTTTTGAACTGCAACATCAGCAGCCGCACTCTGAAGCAAACTCCTTCTCCCAAAGGACAATAGAATCTCACAGATGCTTGGATCCACTTGTATGCCTCCACCCACAGAAAGTTCTTTGGTCTAGCAGAGCGTTTCATGAAACAATATATTGTGCCACGTGTGATAGTGTCCCAAATAGGTCCATCCATACTCTTAAGCAGTTGAGGAACAGGCTGCAGAGGGAAGCCTTTCTCCTTTCCAGTAATGGAAGCCTCGAATCAAATATATTTCCATCGGCATGTTCCTATTTACTAGCGGCAACCCACAGTTTTCTTGCACCAATCTCTGACAAATCACTGCCCTTATTATTATTGTTATTTCCCTTTTGAGAATGCTTTGTTTAAAAGTTGTTAGTTAGAGTAGTTAATACTTCCAGCATCAGTAGCACTCACCCCTGCATCTCTAGAAATTAAGATATATCTGCTTCCCACCAACAGACATCTCTAGTGCATATTAATATATATGTATCATCACAAAAGCACTATACTGTGCAAAGATGCCATTATGAACATTCCAATAGCTACAAAACTTCATAGTGATGCTGGTTGTGATGCAGTTAAGTACTTGTTCCTGTTAAGCAAAAAGACGGTTGTGTTCGACTTTAAAATCAGTCCAGGACAGGTTACAGCACCAATGCATGCACACACACACCCTGGTGAATAAATCTTTAAATGTGTATATCAAATAAGGTACTATTCTATTAAATAAGGGGGTGGGGTATAGACTGGGGTTAGGGAAGCATCAATTCCTTTTCTGCCCCATATTCATCCCATGCAGCTGCTTCCATTCTGCTGCACCTCAGCTTCCAACAAATTTGGCAAAATTTTACTTAGTGAATTACCTATTTAACAGCATAGCCATTATCATGAATTCATTATCATGAGTTATTTTATTTCTGAAATTATAGCATGGTCAACACTTGGGAGTTTCTTTCATGTCTGATGAGGAGTCCTATGAAGCTTGTTAACAAATATCTTTTTTTTTTATCTTAAAAAACCAACCCCAAAGCTGGTGACAGTTCTACTGCATCCACAGCAGTTGTGCTGGGTTGCGATGGGTTTCATTTTCAAATGGTGGTGGCCATATACAGTGGTACCTTGGTTTAAGAACAGCCCTGTTTACGAACTATTCAGACAAAACCGGAAGTAGTATCCCAGTTTGCGAACTTTACCTCAGTCTAAGAACGGAAGCCAAACGGTGGAAGGGCACCGGCTGCAGGAGGCCTCATTAAGGAAAGCGTGCCTCAGTTTAAGAATGGTTTAGGTTTAAGAATGGACTTCCAGAATGGATTAAGTTCGTGAACCAAGGTACCACTGTAAAGTGGTACCTTGGGTTAAGTACTTAATTCATTCCGGAGGTCCGTTCTTAACCTGAAGCACCACTTTAGCTAATGGGGCCTCCTCCTGCTGCTGCTGCTGCGCCGCTGGAGCACGATTTCTGTTCTCATCCTGAAGCAAAGTTCTTAACCCGAGGTACTATTTCTGGGTTAGCGGAATCTGTAACCTAAAGCGTATGTAACCTGAAGCGTATGTAACCTGAAGCGTATGTAACCCGAGGTACCACTGTATAGTAAAATAAAATGGGGACATATAACTTGGACATCAGTGAGCACAAAAAAACAAACAAACACAAAGCAAAACATTGTGAGATTTCTCATTGGCTCCAGGAGACCAAAGAATAGTAAGTAGCATCATACCCTGGAGGTGGCTAGAGACAAACCATGTGGAATGATTATGTTAATGCAACAAGGATTACACTGAAGAATGAAAGGAAACACTAATGTGCATCAGAGCAGTGTTTCCCAACCACTGTTCCGTGGCACACTAGTGTGCCGCGAGATGTTGCCTGGTGTGCCGCGAGATGTTGCCTGGTGGGAGGCGGGCAAGTCGGGCGGCGAGAGGCGGGGCGGCGGCGGCGAGGAGAGGCCGCCCAGTGCGGGGCTCTCGCCGTCTGCCTGCCTGGCTGCTTGCGAGCTCGGCGGGCAGCGCCTCCGTCCACAGCGCCCGCCTCGCGGCTCTCATTCCCTGCCCCTGCCAAAGCTCACCCAGCCAAGCCGCACTCTCCTTCCTGCCTCGCTTTGCTGCCTCCTCCCCCCCCCCCACCCCCAAAGCTTGGAGGTTCCCCGGCAAGGGGGAGGGAAAAAATTGAAACTTACACTTTCGTGCGTCCCTCCCGGCGTGACGCTGCGCGCTGACGTCACGGGGCTGTAATGGTGGTGTGCCTCGAGATTTTTTTCATCAAACAAGTGTGCCTTTGCCCAAAAAAGGTTGGGAAACACTGCATCAGAGTATAGCACAACAATTTTGTGATCATTAAAATCTGTCAGTCTAACCGAACAGAAAAGATGCATAAATATTAAACGGATGAAGGATTCACTTGGTTTCAGAGCTTGTAACTGCTGAAATTATTGAATATGAAAATGGGCATGAAATCTCACTGGACGTCACATTTTTTGTTGTTGCTGTCCTTGGCAATGTTGACAGAAATTAGCCCAAATTCAGTAAGTGGGGCACGGGGAATGCTTCCCTGGCACAAGGCCCAAGTGGAAACAAGTCCCAGGACCCCAGAAGAAAGCTAGCGGAGAAATGTAAGCTCCTTAGGATAATTCCTGGTCATTCAAGCTGCAATACTAAGTCTCACCAAATTTGCCTGGCCAACTCAAAGACAACAAAAAGGATAACTAATTGCCTGTAAGAGCTGACCTTCTTCAGAATCCACTTTCCCCACTATTATTAACTTGCCTCCAAAGGAGGGACAAGTATTGTCTGGCTTCCAGTGGTTGCCTGGTCAGAGACTGGTGTTATTGCTTTCCCTTACTTCCTTCAACACAGCTGGGAAACCTGACCATGCTCAGAATGAGGGGAACTTAATCCCGTTGGCCCTTGAATTCTGCAGAAGCACTTGTTTATTTCAGCATGCAGTAGTTTCTGAATATGTACAGATGCCCCCAAGTCTCTCCCCGTTGTTGCCAGTACAACAGTTCTCTCTATTGGCTAAATATCCTGAAAGAATCTCAGTAGTTTTGGGTATAACATCCTTCAACAGAAGCAAGTAGATACTTTAGGCTTCCAAGGAGTCACCAGTGGGTCTCTCCAAAAAATGTCGAAGGGAAGACAGTCCAAAATTATCTGGTGTGTTCATACCACAACAGCAAATATTTTGCAGAGATATTTAGCCAAGATTTTCAAAGTCAAATTTAAAACTACTTATTTTGCTTAATGGTAGCTACTGAGTCTTTTATACATTTTATGTGTTTAATATGTCTCGATTTCCAACGTTTTATAGATGGTGTTTCTCTCTCTCTTTTATGATTTTATTATCTAAATTATGCCATTAAAGGCTGAATGAATGAATGAGTTCTCTCTATCTAGATGTGTTTGTTTTTGTGTGTAGATCTGTGAGAGGAGTAACTTGGGCGAAGAAGCTGCCTGCTTCTTCCTTGGGGTTGAGACAACAGTGTCCTGCTCAGTCACTACATCGACTGAATGTTTTGTGTTCCCTCCAGTGCTGACCACTAGGAAATAGGTAATGGTTAAACTTTTGCTCCTTGGGTTGAGAAGGACCTCCAGCAACTACACAGTTATGTCACACAAATTAGCACATGGCAGGATGTTCACGGAGGAAAATGTTCCTCATCCTCTCTAGTTCAGAATATCAGCTCAAATTCTACCTGCAACTTACAGTGGAAGAGCAATGATTGGATAGCATATTTAGCCTTCTGTCTGGAAACATGGTATCTTTCAGAATTCAGGAAAAAATGACTTCTTTGAAAGCTGCCTCATATTTTTTAAAAAGCTCCCTAACCTGTATGCTAGGCTAAATTCATGAGCAAGCTTCTAGAGCAAGCTTCTAAATTCATGAGCAATCTCCCAGCTGTATTCTGAAATGAGCCATGCCAGGAAGATGGTACTGCTTGCATTTTTCTGAACTTTTGAATCAACTCTAAAAAGGATCAGTAAAGATACTACATCCTTGATCTTTTATATCTGGCAGGATCCCAAGACTCCACATGTTCTGCCACATAGACACTACTACCCCCCACAAAAGGGGATGGGAGCTGACTTTGGAAATTTTCCAGAGCAGCACTTGATGCAGGAAGAAGAGCAGCAGCCAGAAAGAAAAACAGGAAGCTCTTGTTGCTGTTTGAAAGATGAATCCCTTTCTGCATACATTGTCTGGGCTCCCACCTGTGAATTGGAACTTGAACTCTTGGCTTGGGTGTTGTGATTAAAAGCTTTATTCCAAAATTCAGTACAGTACCCCACTACAGTGATACCTCGGGGTTAAGTACTTAATTCGTTCCGGAGGTCCGTTCTTAACCTGAAACTGTTCTTAACCTGAGGTACTACTTTAGCTAATGGGGCCTCCCGCTGCCGCCACACCATCACTGCGCAATTTCTGTTCTCATCCTGAAGCAAAGTTCTTAACCCGAGGTACTATTTCTGGGTTAGTGGAGTCTGTAACCTGAAGCGTATGTAACCCGAGGTACCACTGTATAGGTCAGATTACAGGATACAGGTTCATAAGGCAATGCAGGTAATATGTAATTGTAATACGTTGCCCCACTTTGGAAGATTGCAGTGGGTACAGTAATTTGTACAATTCCCCCCCCCCAAAAAAATCTCACAACTGGACAAGCAATCGGGTACTTCTAAGGTTGGTCAGAGTGGGCAGGGGCTGCTCACACTGCCTCTGCGGAGCAGGAGGTGGAAGAGGCGACGAGGCCACCTTGCTATCAGATCTATCGTTAGGTGCCTCCTTTGAAAAGGCTGGTTCCTTGCTACTGAGGAGAGGAACTAAGACCTCCTCTGATGGCAGTGACGTTATGGTTTGGGCATCCAGTGATACATAGGCAGGCTGTATCTGGCTGCCCACTCAGCCCTTTTCCCAGATCCAAGTTACCCACCACACCACACCACCTCCTGGGATTCCTGATCACCACACCCCAATCCACTAGGACCTTCTCCAGATCAAGCTCCTCTAAGTCCCTGATCTCCTCCTCTATAACTGACTACCCCTACATAACATCTCCACTGGACTCATGATAATGTACACATGATTCTCTGAATCACAGGATTTTTTTATTTTTCTAATTAACACCTGTTGATATACTGAGAATGTAAGACAAACTAAAAATAGAAGAATACACTGGTAGAAATACTCAGTCACCCCTAACCAAAGACAGCACTATTTTGGTTTCCAGCACATTGCTTTCTGGAGTGGGGTGTAATTTACTTTAATTAATGTTTTCATACTGTGAAGGCAGTTATCTACTAATATGGGTGAACTACAGCAACATTCCTTGAAATAAAAGTGATCATATAGCTTGAGAACTGAAATTACAGAAATCAGGAAAATACAAGTTTTCAGGTGTGTTTTTTAGAAACC
This sequence comes from Podarcis bocagei, assembly GCF_964188305.1. Classification (NCBI taxonomy): domain Eukaryota; kingdom Metazoa; phylum Chordata; class Lepidosauria; order Squamata; family Lacertidae; genus Podarcis; species Podarcis bocagei. The sequence continues at coordinate 8,262,517 of NC_138127.1, read as the reverse complement.
TTTGCACCCAGCGTGAACATTATCAATTAAGAAATGGCCCCGTTCTGTGATTTCAATGTAATTAGCATCAGAATACAAAATATATGTTTTATTGGAAATTGCAAAAATCAGGGGAGAGGTGTTAATTTAAATATTCTTTATCTGTCAAAAGGGTGGAAAGCATAGCACAGAAGGCAACAATGTGAAGAATGTATCACTTGGCTTTTCTAGATCCCTAAAAGCCAAAAACACACTGCAATTATGCAGGAGCTTTCACTTATGCAAAGATTACCCCCCAGGGCGGAACTAGCATTAAGAGAAAACACATAATTTCCATTTTCATCATATTCTAGGTGGGTTATGTGCAAATAAGAGAGAAGACGAATGATAATGCTGCATGCTTTATCTGTCCACTGATTCTGCAAATAATTCTTTACTCCAGCAATACTCTTGCAACAGCCTTCAGCTCATGACAAATCAGCCCTCAATAAAAACCTAAGTCCATTTTAAAATAAATCCATTTTAAATTAGCATCAGAAGACAGCCAGTGATGGTGCCAATCAAAGCTCAAGAGGGAGGGAGTTCTACAGCCAGGGCAACACCAAGAACAAAAAGCCCCTAAATCCAGTTCCCACCAATCAACACTCCTTCTGTTTCTTTCTCCTCCTGTATCCAAGCTCAAGCCCAACAAGCCTAGAAACTATCAGCCTGACCAGCCCTCATATGCATGCATGTTAAAAAGGCTAGTGGCGCTGTTGCTCGAGGCAGTGTTGGTTACTGATTACTGTATTATTATTGTTAAATCACAATCTGTGACTTCTTTTTTTGTAACTTGGCGAACTTCAAAATCTCGTTGACCTTTTCTGACTGCAGCTCATACAGCTAAAGCATTTAAACCATCCCTCGCAGTTGCTTAGGGACAAATCCAATCTGAGCAATCTCAGTAGCAGACAGCCTTTTGGATAATCAGAGAAAATGACTTCAAGAAAGAAAAAAAAACTTTCCTTAAAAAAAAAATAATTTCCCTCTGGGATAGGCACAATTACTAGACGAATTCTAGTTCTGATTTCATCAAGACGTCTGCTTGAGGGTAAAGCAACGCATTCAACACACATGTAAAACAACTCTTGATAACAAAAACACTAGCAACAGAGCCAGCCCTACCATTGGGTAGCAAAAGGCAGCCACCACAAGCTAACCTGTTGCCTTCACGTGCTGTGGAAAGCACTGTTCCTTTGGTAGTACTGAAGTAAGATTCAATTGTCATTCCGCTGGCTTCTATAGTGGAGGGAGGCTAACTTTGTTGCCTCGGGCAGCAAAAAGACCTGAGCCAGCTCAGAGTTTAAGATAGAGCAAAATAATGCCTCTGGATAAAGGTGACACCATGTTTTACTATGCCATGTAAGGCTTTCTCAATGAATAAAAACTTAAATTGAAACATTCCGTACCTGTCTTCTCCCTTCTAGGAGGTACACTAAAGAACATTTTACAGGAGGACAGGATCACACTTCAAAATGACCTTGACAGATTAGAGAACTGGGCCAAAACAAACAAGATGAACTTTAACAGGGAGAAATGTATAGTATTGCACTTGGGCAAATAAAATAAAATAAATAAAAAATAAAAATGAGAGGCACAAATACAAGATGGGTGACACCTGGCTTGAGAGCAGTACATGTGAAAAGGATCTAGGAGTCTTGGTTGACCACAAACTTGACATGAGCCAACAGTGTGACGCGGCAGCTAAAAAAGCCAAAGCAATTCTGGGCTGCATCAATAGGAGTATAGCATCTAGATCAAGGGAAGTAATAGTGCCACTGTATTCTGCTCTGGTCAGACCTCACCTGGAGTACTGTGTCCAGTTCTGGGCACCACAATTCAAGAAGGACACTGACAAACTGGAACGTGTCCAGAGGAGGGCAACCAAAATGGTCAAAGGCCTGGAAACGATGCCCTATGAGGAACGGCTAAGGGAGCTGGGTATGTTTAGCCTGGAGAAGAGGAGGTTAAGGGGTGATATGATAGCCATGTTCAAATATATAAAAGGATGTCATATAGAGGAGGGAGAAAGGTTGTTTTCTGCTGCTCCAGAGAAGCGGACACAGAGCAATGGATCCAAACTACAAGAAAGAAGATTCCACCTAAACATTAGGAAGAACTTCCTGACAGTAAGAGCTGTTCGACGGTGGAATTTGCTGCCAAGGAGTGTGGTGGAGTCTCCTACTTTGGAGGTCTTTAAGCAGAGGCTTGACAACCATATGTCAGGATTGTTCTGATGGTGTTTCCTGCTTGGCAGGGGGTTGGACTTGATGGCCCTTGTGGTCTATTTCAACTTTATGATTCTATGATTCTACTCTCTTGGGTTGGATTCTAACTAAATTTTCCAAGAATGGAAGGTGTTTGATCAAGTGGAAATTTGCCTCCCTATTTCCACGGGGTGGGGTGTGTGTGTCGAAGTCCTTTCTTATCTGGCTTCTAAGTTTGCACTATCAATTTTCTGGTTTTGCAGATTTGTGCAAATAAATCGGTGGAATATTAACCTGGACTCCCTGACACCAGAAAACTTTCAAGATCTCAAACTCCCCTTTTTAACTCCTAATTGTTCTAATTGTTTCTGATGGATCACCCTTTGCTGAGAAAACTCCCCCAAAATTAATACCTTCTGATGCCAGATCCTCCAACCTAACATTTTTTTTACAGCACAAACCAGGTCGACTCACACAAGGCAACTAAATTACAGTTGCATACATACCATATACATTTAATGCTTCTCCAAAGACTTCTCCAAAGAGTTCTGGAAACTGAAGTGTATCCCACACAGAAAGAACTACAGTTTCCAGCATGCTTAACAAACTCCCAGGATTCTTTTGAGGAATTTGCGTGCCTTAAATGTGTCTAAAGTGTATGGTGTGTATGCAGCCTGTAGGTGGACTGGGGCCAAACTGAGGCTGATGGCAGCTGTAGTCCAAGAACACCCAGAAAGCATAGGTTGGAGACGGCTGATTTACCTACTTACTGCTGCAAAATACCACCAGGATAACTCCAGCTATCATGCCTGAAGCAGTTCTAACATCAATGATTCCAAAACTAGCCTGCCCCATTAAATGTTTTTAAAGGTTTTCCTCTTGACATTTTTCAGTACAGTCAGGAAACTGTTGTTTTTATAAATAATTTAGTCCAAAAGAGGAATTGATGATTAAGGGTACAGGTAAAATTTGCATCTCTGTTCTATGTACAAAAAGCCTATTATCAATCTCATTGTGCCAGTAAAGGAGCCATACAAATGGCCGGATAGACAGAAAGGGAAGTCAAGGAGGCAAAGCAACATCTGGTGAAGAGAAAAGTAAAGTAACAATTTGACCATTAGCTAGGTGAGTTTTCTTTCTTGGGTTGACAGGTGCAAATTCTGTATCAAAAAATGTGCTTCTGAAGTGTTTTAGCTGAAACATCATTTGTCTCTATTGGTGGGTGGGAACTTTGGAAGCATGTTTTTTGACGTAGAAGAATTTCCAATTGTTCTCCCTGGCAAAGACAGTCATCAAAATGCTGTGGGCAATTAATTCACATCAGCAATCTGCTCTTGACACCAAACTGAAGTTCACATCCTTTCTCTGCTTTCATTCCAGATAAATGGAAAATTGTCAAGCAAGCAGAATTTTATTGGTACAAATCTCCTAGAGCCCTATCAATTGAAATGCTCACTGATTGTGACAATTCTTACATCACGGAAAACTTACATGACAATTAAAAGTACATGACAATCAAAATGGCAATGATGCTTTAATCAGAAGAACTTTTCAAGACTGCAGTTTACTAGGGTTTTCTGCAACATTCTTGCAGAAGCTTAAAATCCACATTTCCTAACCATGATTTCTCTCTCTCTTACTGCCAAAAAGTAAATGGGGGTGAGGCAAAGAGAAGTAGATCAATGTTTGTAATAGACCTTGAAATGAACTTGGCATTTTAGTTTACTACTACTTATAGAATCATAGAATCATAGAATCATAGAGTTGGAAGAGACTACATGGGCCATCGAGTACAACCCCCTGCCAAGCAGGAAACACCATCAGAGCACTCCTGACATATGGTTGTCAAGCCTCTGCTTAAAGACCTCCAAAGTAGGAGACTCCACCACACTCCTTGGCAGCAAATTCCACTGTCGAACAGCTCTTACTGTCAGGAAGTTCTTCCTAATGTTTAGGTGGAATCTTCTTTCTTGTAGTTTGGATCCATTGCTCCGTGTCCGCTTCTCTGGAGCAGCAGAAAACAACCTTTCTCCCTCCTCTATGTGACATCCTTTTATATATTTGAACATGGCTATCATATCACCCCTTAACCTCCTCTTCTCCAGGCTAAACATGCCCAGCTCCCTTAGCCGTTCCTCATAAGGCATTGTTTCCAGGCCTTTGACCATTTTGGTTGCCCTCCTCTGGACACGTTCCAGTTTGTCAGTGTCCTTCTTGAATTGTGGTGCCCAGAACTGGACACAGTACTCCAGGTGTGGTCTGACCAGAGCAGAGTACAGTGGCACTATTACTTCCCTTGATCTAGATGCTATACTCCTATTGATGCAGCCCAGAATTGCATTGGCTTTTTTAGCTGCCGCGTCACACTGTTGGCTCATGTCAAGTTTGTGGTCAACCAAGACTCCTAGATCCTTTTCACATGTACTGCTCTCAAGCCAGGTGTCACCCATCTTGTATTTGTGCCTCTCATTTTTTTTGCCCAAGTGCAATACTATACATTTCTCCCTGTTAAAGTTCATCTTGTTTGTTTTTGCCCAGTTCTCTAATCTGTCAAGGTCGTTTTGAAGTGTGATCCTGTCCTCTGGGGTGTTAGCCACCCCTCCCAGTTTGGTGTCATCTGCAAATTTGATCAGGATGCCCTTGAGTCCATCATCCAAGTCGTTGATAAAGATGTTAAATAAGACCGGGCCCAAGACAGAACCCTGTGGCACCCCACTAGTCACTCTTCTCCAGGATGAAGAGGAACCATTGATGAGCACCCTTTGGGTTCGGTCAGTCAGCCAGTTACAAATCCACTGAGTGGTAGCAGAGTCAAGACCGCATTTTACCAGCTTCTTTACAAGAATATCATGGGGCACCTTGTCAAATGCCTTACTGAAATCAAGGTAGGCTATATCCACTGAGTTCCCTTCATCTACCAGGCTTGTAATTCTGTCAAAAAATGAGATCAGGTTAGTCTGACATGACTTATTTTTCAGAAATCCATGCTGACTATTGGTGATCACAGCATTCCTTTCTAGGTGCTCACAGACTGTTTGCTTAATGATCTGCTCCAGAATCTTCCCTGCTATTGATGTCAGACTGACTGGGCGGTAATTATTTGGGTCCTCTCTATTCCCCTTTTTGAAAATAGGGACAACATTTGCCCTCCTCCAGTCTGCCGGGACTTCGCCTGTTCTCCAGGATTTCTCGAAGATGACTGCCAGTGGTTCTGAGATCACATCTGCCAGTTCTTTTAATACTCTTGGATGCAGTTCATCTGGCCCTGGAGACTTGAATACATCTAAACTAGCCAAATATTCTTGTACTGTCTCCTTAGTTATTCTGGGCTGTGTTTCCTTTGCTGAATCATTTGCTCCAAATTCTTCAGGTCGGGCATTGTTTTCTTTATCGGAGAAGACTGAGGCAAAGAAGGCATTGAGGAGTTCAGCCCTTTCTGTGTCCCCTGTTTGCATTTCACCATCTTCTCCTCTGAGTGACCCCACTGTTTCTTTGTTCTTCCTTTTGCTACGAACATACCCATAAAAGCCTTTTTTGTTGCTTTTAACCTCTCTAGCAAGCCTGAGTTCATTCTGTGCTTTAGCTTTTCTGACTTTGTGTCAGACTTTGTGCTGGCTATTTGTTTGAATTCCTCTTTGGTGGTTTCCCCCCTTTTCCATTTTTTGTACACATCCTTTTTTAATCTTAATTCAGTTAAAAGTTCTTTAGATAGCCACCCTGGCTTCTTTAGGCACCTTCCATGTTTCCGTCTCATTGGTATTGCCTGACGTTGTGCTTTTACTATCTCCCTCTTAACAAACTCCCAGCCATCATGAACTCCCTTTCCTTTTAGTATTGCTGTCCATGGGATCTCACCCAGCACTTCCCTAAGTTTTATGAAGTCGGCTTTCTTAACGTCAAGAAATTGAGTCCTAGTATGCTTGGCTGCTCCTTTCCGCTGTATAGTAAACTTCAGAAGAGCATGATCACTCGCGCCTAATGATCCTTCCACTTCTACCCCACTAACCAGGTCATCAACATTGGTTAGGACCAGATCTAAAATGGCTGTTCCTCTTGTTGCTTCTCCCACTTTCTGGACAATGAAGTTGTCTGCAAGGCCAGTGAGGAATCTGTTTGACCTTATGCTCTTGGCTGAGTTTGACGTCCAACAAATATCCGGGTAATTGAAGTCCCCCATTACTACTATCTCCCTTCCTTTTGCATGCTTGGCCATCTGTTCCAGGAAGGCATCATCTATGTCCTCCGTTTGGCTTGGGGATCTATAGTAAACTCCCACAATGAGGTCTCTGTTATTCTTCTCTCCCTTAATTTTGACCCAAATGCTCTCACATTGGCTTTGAGGTTCTAAATCTTGGATCTCTTCACAGGTATACACATCCCTGACATATAACGCCACTCCTCCTCCTTTCTTGTCTGGTCTGTTTCTCTGAAATAGATTGTATCCCCCCATTATTACATTCCAATCGTGGGACTTATCCCACCAGGTTTCAGTGATGCCTATTATGTCATATTTAGTTTGCTGTACCAAGAGCTCAAGCTCATCTTGTTTATTTCCCATGCTTTGCACATTAGTGTACAGACATTGAAGTCCATTAATCATTCCCCCGTGTCTCTTATTTAAGGATTTTTTCCTCCCACCACTAGGTCCGCGTGCTGTTTGCTCCATTTGGTCTATGACATTTGGATGATCATCTTCATTAATTGATAGACTCCTACCTTCAGGAGCACTGTCTCCCTCCCCCACATTAGTCAGTTTAAAGCCCTCCTGATGAGGTTTCTGAGATTTTTGGCAAAAACATTCCTCCCAACCGTTGTGAGGTGCAGCCCATCACTTGCCAGAAGTCCATCTTCAAGAAACTGCAGTCCGTGATCTAAGAATCCAAACCGTTCCTGTTTACACCATTTGCGAAGCCAGCTGTTCACTTCCACTATTTTCCCCTCTCTCCCTGGGCCACGTCGTTCAACTGGGAGGACAGACGAGATGACAATTTGTGCATTTAGTTGCTTCAATTTCCTGCCGAGAGCCTCGTAGTCTCTTTTGATCTTCTGGAGGCTATTGCTTGCAGTGTCATTGGTTCCCACATGAACCAAGAGGAAGGGGTATTTGTCAGTGGGTTTTATGATTCCTTGCAGTCGTTCAGTTACATCTTGGATCTTAGCCCCGGGGAGACAGCACACTTCCCGAGACATCTTGTCAGGCCCACAGATCACTGCTTCTGTTCCCCTCAGTAGGGAATCCCCTATCACCACTACACGCCTCCTCTTGGGTTTGGTCGGGGTTCTTCCGTGAGCTGTCCGTTCCAAGGTCGCCTGCACATTCCCTGAGGACTGACTTTGCTGCTCGTCTTCATATACCTGATCGACTGTAATGAGGGAGAGATCCTCAAATGGAGTCTGCTCTTCGTCTTCCATGCTAGGGGAGAGGACCTCAAAGCGATTGTGTATTTCTAAACAATCAGAGTGAACCCTGGGCCTCCTACTTCTTTGAGTCACGTTTCTCCATATATCTGGCTCCTGTGTTGATGAACTAGCCTCCTTCTCAGGGGAGTCCCCTGTCTCCTCCTTGGTGGGGACGGTGTGCTCTGTTGCTTCCAAGAAGAGCTCCAGCTCTCTAATTCTTTGGAGCGTAGCTACACGTTCCTCCAGTTGCTGGACTTTGTCTTTTAAAAGGGCAATCAACATGCAATTGCTGCAGGTGAAGCTGCCTGCAACCTTTGGCAAGATGGCAAACATTGCGCAGGAATCGCAGGCGACTGCAGCTGTTCCCTCCCCTTCCATCTTGAGATCGTGTTGTTGGGGGTGGCTACAGAGGTCCTCCATCATAAAAAGCTTGAAGACAGGACAAATAACTTCGCCCACAAAAAAAAACACCTAGGTCTCCCCCAACAAACGTTTGAGACTAGCTCCCCTAAATCTAAAAGATGGATATAACTGCGCACGCCGCTAGGCGCGCGCCGCTGCCCTACAAACTCTGATAAGCTCCTCCCACAGCTAATCCCCTGCCTCAACAGAAACCCTGCCCCCTCTGACCTTTACACAGGGAAAAGAGCTAATCAGCCACAAGAAACACACACACACAAGAAAACCCTTTTTGCTCCTTCTTCAACTGCTGCCCTACAAACTCTGATAAGCTCCTCCCACAGCTAATCCCCTGCAGCAGCAAGACAGCAAGACAGCAAAGCAGCAATTCCCAGGAACAGAACCTTAACTGAGGAGGAGCCAACAGAGTATGTGGCAAGCAATATTTTTGTATTTGTAGTCCATGCCACAAAACGGATGCCAATTTTTCTCACCCAATCAAAAGAGGAAAGTGAACCACATCCAGATCCTTACATTGCCCTTAACTCCTTTCTGCCAGTGCTACAATGCCTGTAGCATCAGATATTGAAACACTGAAGAAAAACTTATATTAATTCAACTTCCTTGATACCTTTGAGGGATATAGCGATGGTATCTGATGCCATAACAAAAGCATGAAGGGGGGAATTTCTCATCTGGGCCAGTAAAGTTTGCTAAGAATTCTTCCTCCCCGCAAAGTTCATTTCTGCGGAAGGGACAGTGCCGAACAGGAAGCAATATTCCTGGAATTAGTACTGTGCACTCTCAATAGATAGATAGAGATATGGATATAAATATACACAGATGCACACACCATAATTATGTAAGGCTGAACACCATATTTAAAAGATTTTAATCTATGTTGAAAAATACAAATTGGAATTATTTGCATTTTCGCAGGTTATACAAATTGAGAGTATCTTTTAATGTATTTGCGACATGGCAGAAAATTTTGGTGGTAGTGTTGGTAGATATCAGTACACAAAAGCTGGACTTTTACTGTCAAAGAGCCATGTTTTAACTCACAGGCAATTATTACTTCCAACACATGCTCCTCAATTCCAGTGCTCAGCAGGCAAGTTCTTCTGCAGCGAATCCCCAAAGTGCCTGAAGGCAAAACAACAAAAGTAGCTGGCAGAATACTGCTGCAGACCAGCTGATTAGGCTTAAGACTCAGTTCTGCAGCTGAGTGGGTCAGTATTCAGATGGTCATCATAGGAAGGGCCTGCCAACTGACCCAGGCATATTGTGGCCATTAATAATAAGTGTTGGCTTCTCAGCTTGTTGTGACAGGCAAAGGGCCTGGGCTACAAATGAGATCAAAAGTGTTTGGCAGCAGCCATGTCTGATGTTCTGCTGTATCACTTTGCAAGTTACAAAGCTTCAAGGGGGGGGGGAATCAATAGCAACAGCAATTTATTAGACAAAGCAATACAGTCACCTGGATTAGCATACGAAGGGGGTGGGCGAAAAGAAAAGAAAACCCTTGTAAGTTAAATGTTAATGTAACTGGTATGCAAGATATGGTTTGTTTATTGATTCCTAGGTCTCCTTTCCTATTCTTGACATTCGTTAGTTTGAAAGAGCACAAATAGCAAGTTACATTGAATTCATGCTCATTTGAGGGAGCTCTTCACATCGCACACAAGTCTGTACTGCAAGGGTGGAGCAGATCTCTACAATCACTCAGCATAAAGACTGCCTTGTCAAGCCTACACAATTTGAACTGTATGCATCTAGTTGCTGCATAATGTAAAAAGAAAGAATTTGATTAAGTGAAATTACTGCCGTCATTGTTCCAGAAGAAAACACTGCTTTTAGGTAAATGATTTACTTATCCACATTGCAAAGTACAAAGGCACAAAACAGTGGCATAAAGATATTTGGTTTACTGCTAATATTTACAAGGCTCAATCTGAGCCAGGATTCATTGGGGTTGGTGCTGAATCATACCTTGCCTTAAATGTTTAAACACTCTCTGCTGAAAGGGATCATCCACTGTTCAGAGAACCATGCACACACCAGTAGTGTTTAAGTTCTTTTGAAATCAGTAGCATAAGACTCATTGATTAGAAGACGCTATAGGTAAAGCTAACTCTCAGAACTGTAGCCAGTGTGTTTCAGACTCTGAAAACTGATGTAAAAGCCCTGCCTATGTGATGGTTTTTGTATTGTTTTTTCTCACACAGCCGTCACTTGAGGTTGCAGCAACTGAACACTGAACATGCATGGCAGAACTGAACTTTCACCTTGGGACCTGTTTAAATTTGAAAGCCAGCAGCCAGTTTTACGCGGAGACAACAGAGTGTGTATAATCTGTTCTCTTTACAACCAGCCCTAACACTTACAGAAACCGGAAGAAAGCTCTCAATACTGTAATGCACATTTCCCTACCATGCCTTTCTTTCTCCTTGGCAAAAATAAAAAGAGTAATTTCCTGGCAGGCTTGAAAAGAGGATGAGCCTCATCCTGCTGCTTTCTAAGGAGCTGTCCAGCTTGCTTTTTTCATAACATGAACACAGCTCTTTCTTGTTTTAAAAAACAACAACAACCCTGCAATAAATAATACATAAATTTTCATGTTAATGAAAATAGCACACATTTATCACCTATGCTTGACTACTCTCAGAATAGTCTATTTTGGAAAAATGTAGTAAACATCAGCATGCTTAGTATGTGCTTATAAAAAAGAGCTGGAGAGAAGAAGCACTCTTTATTTAGATAGTTGACTCGGATTGTCTCCTTTTATTTCTACATGGCTAAGACACATTTTAGTCGGCCCTTGAATCTCTCTGCTATGAAGGAAAGTACTGCCAGAACAAATGCCAGTGCAGCTCAAATACTTAGTTATTTGCTTAATGAATTTGTAAACCACAATTCAAGGAAAAAAGAATCTCCCCGGACATACAATAAAATACAATTCAAGACCACACCACAAAAATCTCGAAATAGTATTTCATCTGTAATAGCCAAGAGGACCAACCCCCAAACAGTACAATGTAAAAGGATCAAAACCAGAAAAGAAAAATTAAACCTTGTGTTGCTGGTACAAAAGAGAGAGTAGCAGAAGAGGGAGGAAAGGTGTCTTCTACTCCAGTGTTTCCCAACCTTTTTTGGGCAAAGGCACACTTGTTTGATGAAAAAAATCTCGAGGCACACCACCATTACAGCCCCGTGACGTCAGCGCGCAGCGTCACGCCGGGAGGGACGCACGAAAGTGTAAGTTTCAATTTTTTCCCTCCCCCTTGCCGGGGAACCTCCAAGCTTTGGGGGTGGGGGGGGGGGAGGAGGCAGCAAAGCGAGGCAGGAAGGAGAGTGCGGCTTGGCTGGGTGAGCTTTGGCAGGGGCAGGGAATGAGAGCCGCGAGGCGGGCGCTGTGGACGGAGGCGCTGCCCGCCGAGCTCGCAAGCAGCCAGGCAGGCAGACGGCGAGAGCCCCGCACTGGGCGGCCTCTCCTCGCCGCCGCCGCCCCGCCTCTCGCCGCCCGACTTGCCCGCCTCCCACCAGGCAACATCTCGCGGCACACCAGGCAACATCTCGCGGCACACTAGTGTGCCACGGAACAGTGGTTGGGAAACACTGTTCTACTCAAGCTTTGTATGGCCTCAATAAATTATGCCCAGTTTGTTTGCTTGTTGAGGTTAAAAAACAAACAAACCCTCATCCTCACTCCTCTGTAGAAGGGAGCAGAAAAAGTGAACAGGCAACTAAAAATAATAAGCTACCCAGCTATCTGTGATGGGGGATTTCATTTATTTCAACAATTTATATACTGCTTAACATAGCAGTTTCAAAGCAGTGCTCAATAATCTTTTTTAAAAAAAATAAATATAAAATGAAGCTATACTGGGAGGATATGGGGAGGAATTCCAACATCACACTAAAATTACCATTCCATAAGGGCAAGCATTTTGGCAAAAAAAACCCCTCCCCACATGCACAGTTCCAGAGTTTCTCTCAACCAATTCTCTCAGCTAATTTCTGTGGATCTTCGGAGCCCAGGGGGTTGTGGGGCAGAGTGAAGAAAGACCTGCTGCACTGGCAGAAGTTGTTGTGCAGGACTTTAACTGATGAGACTCATTAGCTGAATCCCTCCCACTGTGCTAAACTGTCAGGGGGGGCATTATCCATAAAAACATAAGAAGAGCCAGCTATACCAGGCTAAAGTCCTACAAAGGCCAGCATCCTGATTCCATAGCAGACTACCATATGCCTATGGAAAGCCTCAAAGCACAGCACTGTCCCATCAACTGGCATTCAGAGGCTTACTGCCTTCAACAGTGGATATAGATTATGGTGGGGTGCAACCAAAACTGGCGAGCTTCTATGAACCACAGTGCCTTCATTTCCTTTCTGTAATACCTTTCCATAATGATTTATGTCAACGCAGGTTCCCTGTAAACAGATATTATTACTTCATTCCCTGCCAGCAGGGTGGCGGTGTTCCCTAGGAGCACATAGCTCCAACAATGGGATCTCTATTCAAAAACCCAGTTAGAGCATGTCATACAAATTGGTACTCCAGGTCTAACACCATTCAGGATTAAGCATTTCTCACTATTGTCAAGTCACAATCTTTCCAGGTTACCATGGTTATCTAGGTGTCAAAGGAAAGCATAAATGGAAGAAAATGTTTGAAGGGCATTTTAGAAATAAAGTGCTCGTGTTCAAACAGTGTGCTAAGCTATTTTTCAATAATACATTTATTGCATTGTTTAGAAATATGCACAATGTATTTCAAGATTTATTTATTTATTTAATTGTAAAGGAAAAAAGAGAGGATTAAAGCACTCAGCCAGTATTCTCTCAGACTCCCTCCACATTGAGTAGGGGAACGCGTGAACCAACCCTGCAAAACTTGTTTTCTCAACACTGAACCGGGAAAAGAGGCTAACAATTCAAAGTATAGCAGGATCACATTAAGTAATAGGCAGATCCTTTTAGAATTAAAACTATATAAAGAGAGTCAATGCATTTATCAGTAAATCTGCATTTGACAAATGTATGTGGTAATGAAGAGCTACGAACTAAAAAAAACAAGCTCTAGAACCTCAAGTTGTATATACCATTAAAAATTGGCTCAGGTTTTCCATAGCTCAGCAAATTACAAGGCAATTTCTTCGCTTTGTGGTCAAAGAAATACAATATGTAAAACCAATTGATTTCCATTTATTTTCATCTATTAATCTTCTCTCTTTGTCAGGCAAATTTGAGCAATCTATATCCACATCCAATTTCCTTCACATTACACATACACCCCCCCCCCCCACACACACACTGCAAACACCACTTGTAGCTCTCTTGTAAACAAATAACCTCTAAAAGGCAGAACTCATCTGAAAGCAAGCTGGAGACTAATTTCTCAGCTATCTGGAAACATCTACAGCTGTCTATAGAAGGGAAGGGTAATTGTTGCTGTGTTGCAGTTCTCTCTCTTATGCTTGTTTGTTTGTTTAAATTTATACACTGCTTGATTGTTAAAAAAATCCCTCAAAGTAGTTTACAAAAGATGAAACAGTAAATGGACAGAGCATGGTATGAAGGGTCAGCTGTCTATCCACTGAGAATGGATGCAGTCTCAAGGAAAAAGCAGGGGTATCAATGACTGGGAACGCAATCCCATTGGGTTTCAAAGGTACTTGTGATATGGCATAGGAGTCTGATGTATAAAGGAAATCCTACAGAGCAATTCCAAACTCTTTGGATCCTAGTCATAACCTCTGACACTCTGGTGACAGTGCCAAATTGGATCTTTGGTTGCAACACTCCAGACAGATTTTTGTCAACAGAATGCCACAGGCTGTCAAACTTAGGGACAGCAGAATGTGTGGAGTATCCACAAGAGCATTACAGTGGTACCTCGAGTTACAAACACTTCAGGTTACAGACTCCGCTAACCCGGAAGTAGTACCTTGGGTTAAGAACTTTACCTCAGGATGAGAACAGAAATCGCATGCCGCCGCCGGCAGCAGGAGGCCCCATTAGCTAAAGTGGTACCTCAGATTAAGAAAGGTTTCAGGTTAAGAACGGACCTCTGGAACGAATTAAGTTCGTAACCAGAGGTACAACTGTACTTCATTGGCAGACCCAGCTAAAAGACGGGATATAATCCAAGCTTAATACAGCCAAACTGGGCTAGGTTCAGGATAAAAGGAGAAGAAGTAGCAGGGAAATGGGAAGTTGCAGGAGGAACCACGAAATAAACCTAGATTAAGACCACAGAGGAAGCTGGATGTTTTCTAAGGAATGTATTGGGCCACAGCTGGAAGCATATGTATTACAGCCAAGAGGAATAGAAGGACTGCTCAGAGAGAGGGAAGCCATGCTGGGACTTGGGACCTTTCCTCCTTCACAACCTGGATATATTCACCATAAGAAGCATCAGCTGTCAAACCAGGAAATATCCCATTTCAAGTCTGGCAGATTCAGAATCATTTGTATGAAATGTGAAAACACCTCCTGATAAATGATTTTCAGAGAGAAGACCCTTGCCTCTAGGAAAAATGTGACCTTTGCTTAATGTGAAAATCAGCTTTACATCACCATCCATGCCTGACTTATAGTTCTCTGACTAATACATAGTAACAGACTTCATGGAAATTGAACCGTCAGGAAATTATACCCATCATAGACAGATAGGGGAGTATAAATTATTTTACAGAGGATGAAGAGTGACAAAATGGCATCTCCTTTTGCAGGCTTCTTCACTGAGTCATTATGCCACATATCCCCAGAACCAAATTCTGCAGAAGGAAGGTCATCCTTTCTACTTGAGACCCACCCAACCCTGCTGTTTTATGATAGATGCCACGTATTGAAGGATTATGTTTAAATCCCTACATTAAAATAAGATGCAAAATGTGTAGAAAGGGCAAACTTGTCACCTATGATGTTCTGAGCTGAACAGGTCTCCCTTCTGCAGGTATCTGATGGTCAGGTCACTTCAGGAAGAGACAGAGACTGGGATACAAAAATGTGCGTCGAGCCTTCTGTCCATCCTCCAGAGCTTTTTATGTCTTTCTTCCTGTTGCAGCACCCAAGGGAAAACAATGGCATCTAGCGTGTGCTTTAGACATGCGTATTAGCCACTCTGGATCCCAGCCATAATCATACCATATTATGATTGACCTATATTGTGCCATGTTGCAACAACACCACTCAAAGAATCCGAAGAGCAGACCCAAAACAACCATTAATGAACATCAGTGAGCAGTGGCCTGAATGTGCCTTCATGGCACCCGGGGGGCGGGCACACACAGGCGCACTGGGGAGTGGGGAGGAGGATGCAGCCGCACAGGCAAGGACCCTTCCAATCAGTTTGATCCAACTGATTTGAAGGGTGCGTGCCTCTTGCGCCCTCCTCACACTGCCCTGCCAGAGCAGGCTGGAAGGGGGAGGTAAGGAAGACACAACAGGGCAGGTGATTGCCCTTCCAATCAGTCTCAAGTGCCTTTATGATCTGTGTTGTTGTTTAGTCGTGTCCGACTCTTCGTGACCCCATGGACCAGAGCACGCCAGGCACTCCTGTCTTCCACAACCTCCCACAGTTTGGTCAAACTCATGCTGGTAGCTTCGAGAACACTGTCCAACCATCTCGTCCTCTGTCGCCCCCTTCTCCTTGTGCCCTCAATCTTTCCCAACATCAGGGTCTTTTCCAGGGCGTCTGTGCTTTTCGTTTTTTAGAGATTATGTTCTGCCTCCACTGTCAGAGACAGTGTGCTTCCAGGGAAGACTGCTTTTGTGCTTGGATTTTACTTGCAGGATTCCCACTGGCATCTGCTTGGCCACTGTGAGAGCAGGATGTTGGATTAGCAAACAAAGTTGCAAGGACTCGTGTTGGATTGCAGTAAAAAGAATTTGAGTTGAAAAGTGATGATAGCACATGACATGACACTTACTGGAGATCAAAATCTGAGAAGTAAATAAAAACACTGTAGCGAGCATAAAACTCAACCCCTAAAGTGCGCAACGATACGTGACAAAGAAATAGAATTGTTTTTCTGGGAGGGAAAATCCCATTAGTGTGTTTTTATCCCCAAGACTGAAAGCAATATTTCATTCCAAAGTTTCTGGAAGTTTATAGATTAATTTAAAAATCAATTAAGAATATGGAAAGCACATTAATAATGTTTAGAATAATAGTCTTATTCTCATTTGTAAGGTTTACTTTATTTGTGTGTAGTCTGCAGTTCAGTATTCATAAATATTTACATGTGTGGAAATCATAATCCCTATTATACTGCAAATTAGATCAATTGGGTTTTATAAAGTCACTTTAATTGATAGTATTTTTAAGATGTGCCTGTCTTCTAGCATTGGGGTTTTTTATTATAGGGAATTATCATAATATGCTTACCCAAGAGTAAAAAAATGCTTACACTTAGCACTTTATAATTATAATTATTAAATTACAAATGTGAAATAGTTTTATAAGAAACATCAGCATGTTTGCCTGGAATTACTTTTAAATATAATGCTCCATAATACTTATTAATACACCATTCAACTCACAGAACAATTACAAAGGGGGAGAAGTAAGGGAAAAAAGAAATGAAACATTGGCATTTTCCACTGCATTTATGCCTTCATGTAAATTGCTTAAGCAGCAGTGATGACTGTCTTACTGTCTAAACAGAAGCTAGGAGGTACAGGATATTAAATTTTAGTGGGGATAAGGTGTAGGGAGATCCAGAAATTGTGTGAGGTCAAGGAAACAAAGTCTTATATTCACTTTTCCCCTTCATGTTAAGTAAAACTATTTCGGTAGCAGGAACATACTAATCTCAACCCAGTCCAGCTAATACAGGGGTCACAAATGTGATGCCCATGGGTGCTTGGTGCCCTTGAAGTCTTCCTTTGGCACCCACAAATGCCCCCATCCCACAGTCCCCTAGGGGCAGATACCTTTCATTCCTTGGGAGGGAGTTGTGAGAATGACATCCTTTCCCACTTCTTTTCGCTGCAAGTGTTTTTCAAGGACCAGCTCAATTCCATTGGATCCAACTTCTACACATGCACTCACTCTCTGTATTTCAGGTGGGTGGGTGGTGGGTCTCAAAAGACGAAACCAGAGAGGTGACATCCATGTCACTCACTCAAAAATCTAGATGTGCATATGGGTCTAAAATGGTTAGACCACCCATAAGCATAATATATCAGAACTGATGTGCAAGACAATATTACTCCCTTCCAAACATTCCATGATTTTGCATTCAATGGTGATTATGGAGGCAGGTTCCACACTCAACCTGTGCGAGTTCTGCCTGCTTGCATTGTTATTCCTGCTTATATCGACATCCTCACCTCTTGTTTATTGTGATCAAACAGCTGTGAAATAAAACATGCAGGAAGTAAACAACAGTCAATGTGCTTTTCCCCCCTGGACACCTATTTCCCTGCTTATTGTTCCTGTTCTCTACAAAGTTTATGTCCTACAAAATCAGCTCCAAATAACACGGCCAGAAAGGGAAGGGAGGGCATGAAACTGTCTTAGGGACAACAGTGCTGGCAAAAAAAGCGGATTTTAAAGCTATAAAATGGGAATGGAGAGCAAAGCATCTTCTATTAATGAGCACAAGGGAAAATTATAGATGGAACTGGATTGTACACTGCAAAGACACTGCATGTGGAAATACACTGCCTAAATGCTGCTGCTATTATTATTATTATTATTATTATTATTATTATTATTATTATTATTATTATTAGATGAAAGAGAAATTTGTTCAGTCTGCACTTTAAAATGAACCAACCTATTTTGCCACTTCTGGACTGATATGCAGCTCAGGATGCAGCTATTAAGAGGAGTATGCACTTCTCTGAATTTTGTAATGCCAGTGCTGTACAAGAAAAACTACACATACATGCATTTTTACAGCTGCATGTGCATACAAAAATGTGTATTCTAGGGAGAAATGCATTAAAAACATGCAAAATGCATATTTCAGGGGAAGACTGTATACAAACTTGTAGAATTTAAATGCACAGTTTCCCCCCAGGTTTTATTTTTTAAAATCCACAAAAATGGGATGGAATGGAGCAAGTATTAACCTTGTTTGATGTCATATATGACATTAGGTACAATCACATGTGTGTAGCCTGGGGGAAATGGCATTTTGGGGCCAAATTAGGATCCCTGCTGGACCTCATGTCAGAGAGATATTTATTTGCACTGGCGACCTTCGGTTGCAATCTGTGTACCGTACATATTAAAAACACAACTAAGCATATAAAACACAAGCAAGAGTTAAAATTGTGCAATTTAAAGCTCAAGACAAAGCAAATAAAATTGCAAGGGTCTAATGATGTTTGTGGGTCAGAGGTTTCCCATCGCTGCAGTAAGAACATGCTTAGAGAGTATAGATTCTCAGCTTTTAATTGTGGCATAAATTTGACTTATTCAAGAGGAGGCACAATAACATTCTTGAATATTTGCAATCCTCCTCAGTTATACCTGAGTGAGCCCTTTTGCCATTAGTGAGTTTTACACACACTGTTATAAACAGCAGTTCAATTTTTTTTCAATGCTCATAAAGATATTTGTCAGCGTTGTGCAGTTCCTTGTGAATTCTGGAGAAATTCACATCTCCAACGGTATGCCCATTTAAGAAGCATTTTTATTAATGCATTTTTGTTTGCAATCCAACATTCTGAAAAAAAAGTTATATATACTTGCTTGTTGGCAGATTATGCTCCCCACACAACTTTCTGATGCCACAGATTCTGGGAAATTCTACACATAGGCTCATTAAGCGTCATGAATCACCTTCAAAGTCTCCCCATGCATAATTTGTCCTCTGCCAAAAAACAGCTACAAGGTTTCAACACTGACTTCACTCTTTACAGAATTACTCATCGTAAATAACGTATATTGGATTAAATTGATGGATTCTAGTTTGATATTAAATTGCTTTCTTTGTTTGTGCCTGATAGTCTTCAGACTTGTGCCAAGCTGCTCCTGAATGGTTTGACATACTGCTGTTCTAAACGGTTTCTAAAGAAAACAAGAACTTTAACACAGCCAAAATCAGAACAAAGTCTATTTTCTTCCTTGTAGGGCTCCCGCAACCCATTTCTGCCCAAATTTTGTCTCCCTTGATTGCTGCCTTATGCCACTACAACTTCTTAATAGATACACTTCAGTTTTATTCTGTGGACACAACCATAAATGGCAACGGAGCCAAAATGGAATTGGTGCAACACCAGTGGGATACTCATCAAGATTTATTCTGTGGCCCAGTCATTCCAGACATCTGTTGCGAAGCCATTCAGGAGGGGGAAAGCCGGGGAAAGCTTTTTTTTGGTGGGGGGGGGGATTGGCAAGTCTGTAAGTTCACATGAAGGAAGGTTTACAAGATCAAGAGAATACGCATGCCAATCAGGTTTTGTCGCTGTAAATAACAGGGCTGCTTTCCACAGACAAAAGATTTATTTAATTCTATAAAAATGTATAATAACCTACTCTTCAGAGGTACACAGAAATAGTATTCTAAGAAAAAATGTTGCTTAAAAAGGCAGTCCCACTGCCCGTTTCCCAGTAAGCCCCCCAACACCTCAAAATTCCTAGAATTTCTCCTATCACTGAGAAAATCAGCAGAATCCCCTTTTTTTCTTTTGCAGTCTGAGAGTGGGGCTGCATAACTTTTTGTTTCTCTCAGGTGGTACGGCATTTAATTATGTTTATTAAATACATATATATATCTACCCTGCCTTCTCAAAGGACCCCATGCTTTCATCAGTAGTGAAGGAAGAAGTGGTGATGGTACTGTACTGTTTTTCCAATGATATTGAGGTAACGTAAGACAAACCCATTCTTTTGGGGTCTCACTTTGAACAACCATACAATTGTTTCTCAACTTCTTTAATTACAGTGGTACCCCAGGTTAAGAATTTAATTTGTTCTGCAGGTCCGTTCTTAACCTGAAATTGTTCTTAACCTGAGGTACCACTTTAGTTAATGGGGCCTCCCACTGCCGCCACGCCGCCACCGTGCAATTTCTGTTCTCATCCTGAAGCAAAGTTCTTAACCTGAGGTACTATTTCTGGGTTAGCGGAGTCTGTAACCTGAAGCGTCTGTAACCCGAGGTACCACTGTAATTCTTTAATATAAACAGATATGGGAAAGACTGCTCTTAAAATTGCAATGTGAAAAGTGATCCCAGACATAGTGTGGCAGAACAAATTCGTAGTAGCACCAAGAATCACCTCACAGAAGGCAGAAAAACATCACAATGCGTAGTAGAAGCCAAAGGAAGGATTTTTACTTTTTGAGTTATGAATTATACAGAAAACCTAGATCAGCTTCTGATTACAGGCAAACTTCAGAGCAAAAGGAGACACTATGCATTTTTAATATCTCTAGTAAGTGCAGTTGATGCATCCAAAGTCAGGAAACTTGAATTGATGGTGTATATGGCTACAAAATCCTTGACAAATGTACTGGCCTTAGACAAGATCTTCCAATATGCTTCTGCCCCTTGAGATAGTGTAAGAAGAAATAGAAAGCACAGATGGATTATCTTCCAGTGAGTAGCTTTTTAAGATCAGTGGGTTGTGCTCTACGACCACCTTCAATATCTGAATGCTGAGTAATATGGAAATCCCCATGTTTAGCATCTATAGGTGAATTTAGCTGTTTCATAACATTCACATTATAATGTAAAAACAAGTGAATGTGATTCACAGGGTTTCACCAAAACATAAAGGATAAGTCAGACTCCTGGACAGGAATCTTGAATACAATTCAAATGAATTGAATTTTGAAACTCAATCACACAGGCTACACAATAAAAATGAGCATTAAAAAACAACAACTGGTAGTTGTTATTGTGGTTGTGTCAGTGTTTGAAAAAGAAAAGGCTCTGACCTCCTTTGACTCCTTTGCCTGGTCCTTGGACCCTAGTTGGCACAAGAGAGTCCTTGAGAAAGAAGAAGAAGAAGAGTTTGGATTTGATATCCCGCTTTATCACTACCCAAAGGAGTCTCAAAGCGGCTAACATTCTCCTTTCCCATCCTCCCCCACTCTGTGAGGTGAGTGGGGCTGAGAGACTTCAGAGAAGTGTGACTGGCCCAAGGTCACCCAGCAGCTGCATGTGGAGGAGCGGAGACATGAACCCAGTTCACCAGATTACGAGTCTACCGCTCTTAACCACTATACCACACTGGCTCTTTGTAGAGTATTGCTGCTTTTATTCTTAAAAAGTCTTCTTATCTAACCAAAACTGACAGTTTTTACACACACCAAACTCAGCCAACTAACTAACTAACTAACTAACTAACTAACTAACTAACTACCAACCAACCAACCAACCAACCAACCAACCAACCCACACTACGCACAATCAATGACCACTCTATATATACAGCGGTACCTCGGGTTAAGAACTTAATTCATTCCGGAGGTCTGTTCTTAACCTGAAACTGTTCTTAACCTGAAGCACCACTTTAGCTAATGGGGCCTCCCGCTGCCACCGCGCCACCGGATCACGATTTCTGTTCTCATCCTGAAGCAAAGTTCTTAACCCAAGGTACTATTTCTGGGTTAGCGGAGTCTGTAACCTGAAGCGTATGTAACCTGAAGCGTATGTAACCCGAGGTACCACTGTATAGGCATATGTCGGTGAAAGGTTGCATGAGTCATTGTAGGCCACTGACTCAGTTCCTTTTGTGTTAAAGAAACAAAGGAAAAAGAGCTTCTCCCTGTGTTATAAAAGCCAGGAGTTTACAACAGTAATGTTGGGGTCAGATGCTGAACGAGTCGAGGTTATGTGACAAGCAGAGTGCAGAAGGCAGAGAAAAATGACTAGTGGCTGTTTGAATCGAATCCTGTGCTTATGGAGAAGGCAAGACCTTCTTGAAATTTAACACTGATGACCCTTCCCCACACCCAGGCTCTGGTTGTATATATGTGTAAATAAACCATATATCATAAAGACACCACTGTCTCTGCTGTGCCTCATTTCCAAAAGGAAATGCAGATAAACTCCCACACCGCTGTGGAGATTGAGTGTGGTGTGCAACACTATTTTTTTTACTGTATAGCAATTACAAAATGCTGAAAACTGCCCTGGGTGATGCAGCTATGTCAGGTAGACTCGCACAGTTGAAGTGGCCTGGCCCAAAAGTTCATCTCAGCGACCACTGTCCCCTGCCTAACTTCAGAAAGGGGGCTGTCTTGAAAAGGTCTCTATTGATGGGGCACATAAACAGACCCAGAACTCTTTGCCTTCTAAAAGATTCTAGACCATTTCTGGACATGCATGTTCAAATGAGATCTACATCCCTGCCTTCCTACTCCTTTGGGTGATATCCGTTCATGTATATCTTTTATATCATATAAACCTTTCTCCAAGGCACAATTTATACATTTAATAGAATCAGGTGGTAAAGTTGTTCCTAGACTGAACCGCTTAACCTTGCAAGTGGATGGGTTTGGGTTTTTTTAATGTCCCTTTACAAAGAAAAGGCTATTTTTTGTCACACTAATTGTCAATGTGAAGGATCCCATTCCCCACCCTGCTCCATGGGGGAGCAACTTCACTTTTGTTGGACGTATAAATATTTCTCTCTACAAGGGTGGTGGTGGGGAAGGCAAATACATTTGTGTGCTGTATTTAAAGGGGGTTGAGGGTGTCTGACACAAATTTCCTAGCCAAGAGAATATCAGCTTTAAAACAGCTTTTCCACAATGCCTTTCCAAGAAAAAGAAACATAACCAGAGACTTTACAGTCTGGATGCCAGATAAAGTAAGCGTCTAAGATTCCAATTTAAATGTAAATCATCAGATGGTTTTAACCCTAATCCTCCCTTAGGTGTTGATGAGAGGTGAACAAGGCTTCCACCGTCCTCCAGTGTTTTTCACAGCTTTCTTAATTTCCTTCTTTGGAAACTCAGGAGGATCACTCATACATTTATTTCTCATTAGCTGTCATATTACGTATATCCACCTCAGATCGCCTGCATGTTTCTGGGTCGATGTCTGCTTTTCTTGAAAATTCAGACACTTTTCTACCTAAGGTATGGTGGATTTGTATGTCCTTTGGAGATTTCAAACCACATACCGAAGTGGAACCAGCTCTTGTTTTTTTGTTAAGTTGTTTTTTCTGTGGTAAGTCTATCCCTTCAACTTCTACATGTGGTTCAGATATTACACTTTTGTCATTAAAATGCAACTTGCAACCTTTATCACCCAAAGCTGAACATACAATTGGGCAAAGTGCTAGACTAACAAAGTCTAAATCCTTAGACTATTTCTTTCAGAGATACAGGGGTAGATAGCTAGCTACTAGTGATGATTTTGCTGCTTAATTGCCACCTGCCAATTGTTACTGTGCTGTTTTTGCAAGCTTATTCTGAATTAATGGAAGGGATAGCTAAACAGAGCGTGAAAAAGTAAGAAATATAAATAAATGTACATCTCTATCTAATAACATTTTGCAAAGCAGCATTAATATCTGCATACAAGGAAAGCACTGTGTTCTTTTAAAAGTTGCAAAATGCAAGTTGTTTATTGTTAAATGCTCGCATCTAAAATCTTGAAAAAACTATTAGTAGCAGAAAACAATTTGAGTTATGGAACCAATTCAACCTTTTCAGTATTTGTCAGCCTTTATTGGCAGTCCCAGTGACATTTATATGGTTAAATGAAAGCATAAATGTCTGAAGCTGCCAATGGAATGTTTAAGAGGACCACATATGATCAGAGGCATCTATAAATATTATTTGGATGCATTTGAGTTACAGACACCTACAATTCCTTATCAAATCACCAACCCTGTTCTATGAGAGGGGAAAGTAAGTTTTCCCTGTGAAGAACACTGCTTTTGTAGAAATGAGTTATTACATAAATAAGTAGTCTTTAAAGCACATCCTCTCCCGCAATGCCTTAAAAAGAAACAGTGGCCTGGCAGATTATTGCAATTCCCACCCAAATTATTTCTGTAGCTAGCAAGTTATTGTTGGGGCTTTCTTGCTGCTAAATGGACATTAATTCATAAGAAATATTTCAGTAGGGAACAACCTAAGCCAGGGACTGAGAACTGTGGCCTTCTACAAGCTGATAGATAAAGTCCACTTATCCACTGGCTGGGACTGATGGATGTTGGAGTCTATGATATCTTAAGAGGAGTTTGGATTTGATATCCTGCTTTATCACTACCCAAAGGAGTCTCAAAGTGGCTAACATTCTTCTTTCCCTTCCTCCCCCACAACAAACACTCTGTGAGGTGAGTGGGGCTGAGAGACTTCAAAGAAGTGTGACTAGCCCAAGGTCACCTAGCAGCTGCATGTGGAGGTGCGGAGACGCGAACCTTGTTCCCCAGATTACGAGACTACCGCTCTTAACCACTACACCACACTGGGCCACAGATTCCTCACTCCTGATCTGTTTGGGGCTTTGACATGTTTGGAGCCGTGCATGTGAAAACCAAGGCCTAGCACTGATAGGAAAGCACCCCATCCACTTATGCAGTACCATTTTCCATCTCTGATATCAGGAACTTTGAAAGAACAGAACATATTGTGCACTCCAGTGCACATTTTTTCAGAAGCAAGTCTACTGTTTTTAATCGGAGTTCCTAGTGTGTTTAGGACTGAGTAGATCGGCTGCATGGTGTGTGGTGTGTTCTATCTAGGGTCATGCTTCTTCTGAAAGAATGGGTTCATATTTGGGAGTTCTGCTGGATCCACTGCTGTCACCTGAGGCACAGGAAGCATGAGTGCCACAGAGTGGCTTCCAAGAAGCTTGGGCTTGTAACTCAACTACAATCCCATCTGGACAGGGATAATTTAGCTACAGTAATCTACACGCTGGTAACCTCAAGCTTTGACAATTACAGACTATGTTGTATAAAAAATATAAACTTTAAAAAATGTAGTTTTTGACAGACATGCCAAAAGGAAGGTGAAAGTACTGATGAATATCATCATACTTGCTTATGCCACCTTCCACAGTCATGACTTTGCAAACAAAGGTAGTAAGACATGAGTAGAAATAAATACAACACTCCTGTTGTAGCAACACTCCTGAGATATTTTTTTCGCGTGAGTCTTAGATGACTCTTGCCAAAGTGCCAGGCGTGCAATGCTCACGCAAAGGAAATGCCTGAAAGACTTGCCATACAAATGGAGAAAGGGAGCCTTTCCACAGAAAGAGTACATGTGCTCAAGAAGCATTGCAGCAGGAAGCAGCTGACATCTCCTCAAGGTGGAAATCCACCTTCCAAGGCACAGCAAACGTCTTTACGGCTCAGGCAACCTGCTGCAAGTGTGGTGTATCCTATCACTACTTGAGAGCCTGCAGGTCATCACCTTTGCAAATGGGTTTACCACACAAGCCAGCCCATCTGTCTGACCAGTGGCAGATCTTCGTGCTCCGGCACCGGGGGGCGTAGAGCAGGCAGGGTCATGGCGCACGTCCTGGGGGCGTGGCGCCCAGTGCGGGGTAGGGGCAGCCACAATGGCACCCCACCGGAATCGTGGTGCCGGGGGCGATGATCTCCCTCTGCCCCCTCTTCCTCCGCCAGTGTGCCTGAAACATCAGATTCAGATTCTGCACATGAAGATAACAGATAATGATCATTAAATCATCACTGTGTTCTCATGCTGAGATGCCAAGCAAGTATTACACTTGCACACACACACACACACACACACACACACACACACAATGTACATGTGATCCTCACACTTTACAAGCTACCCTGCCTCCATGAAAGTACTTTCTGGGCAGGGAACTGAGAGTGTTTGAAGCAGCCACTAACATGCAAAAAGCTTAACACAAAAATTAACCACCCAGTTCAGCTCTTTTTTATTCTGTTTTGCTTTGCTTCTCCCAGCTCAATTATGTATTGTTCAGAAATACTTTTTAACACCCACATACTATTTGCCCTGCTGATTAAATAATATCCTGTGATTAACAAATTGTTCAGAGTTCTAGATAAATCAGAAAGAAACAACAGGGGAGGGTGGTTATGCTTACTCTCTCTGCAGGGATCACAAACAAAGGCACCTGCAATAACAACAGATTTTGTTATTGCCAGCCTGGGTCAATAACGTACAATGTCAGTTCTATTAGATACCTATTTTCTCTTTATTTGTTATGCTGTTATTATTTATCATAAAAACGAGTGGAAAATAACTGCTGGTCTAGCCTGCAATTGCCCAGTGTTATTTTGCAACTCTCACTCACCACCGTCACAAGCCATAGCTAAATAGCTATCCACCTAGTGGATCAAGTGCTTGCAGAGGGCTCATTACTTTCAGTGGGAGCCCTGTGCACAAATCAAATACTGCCCCAGCGTAATCCTCCTGAACTTAAAGCTGAGCTTTGATGTGGCATGGTGGAGCTGAGTTCCTTGGAAAGTCCTCGACACATGGAAAACCCTTTGGATCTAGCTAGTATGTGCTTGATAGCCATGCCCAGTGGAGTTTCAGAAGTAAATGGAACTCTGTTTCCATAGCCTTTTTTTAAAAAAAATGGTTCCTGACAAAGCAAGATTTCTCTTTGATGGCTGTATGGAAAACACAAAAAGTTAAAGTCTTCATGAAGACTGCTAAATTAAGTCTGTCCTTGACTTAAACATAGTATGTGTTTCTCTTTACTTCTATCTTTTCTCAAAGTTACAGAGTTTGAATATAATAATGGTTACAGAAAAGAATATTCATTATACCAAGACTTCTTTTTTTTTGGGGGGGGGGGGAAGCATAGCTTGAAAATAATCTGGTTAGTCAACAAAGATTAAGTGATTTTTGTGTGTGTGACAATGTGGAGTACCATTCCCCCCCCTGCCCATGACAGTTTTTATATATTGCATTCAAGACACTTTTATCAAAATATGAATACTAGAACCTCGTTTTCTTTCTTAAATCAAAAAAGGACTATGTGCAATTTTTTAAAACAAACGACATGTTCAACATGTTGAGTTAAGGGCTTCCTATTTTCATTCAAGCTCCGAAATGCTTGAAAACTATGGCTATTAAAGGCCACACCATCAACATAAATATTATTTAGGCAATATTGATACGGTACGGTATCCTATCAGGTATTTAGTTTTAATTTCATTACTTTTGAGGATGCTATGGCTACAACTTCCTCATCCAACAAACCTGAAATTGAAAAGGAAAATTTAAATGGAAGAAATATCCTCTTTATTATGAGATCGCACTCTATTTAAAAAGGCAAGAATTCACAAGTAACTTAACTTATGCCCATTGAGTGGATAGTTTATTAAGTGAAATAAGGTTAGAAATCATAACTCCCCCCCCCCGAACAAGGCTCTTGTTTAATGGGGTCACAAACTTTTACTGCTGTGTCCTCTTATAATCCTGGTTCATTTATTAAATTTATAAACGTTCATCCGAGGATCACAGGGCAGTTTACAATATAAAAACACAAAAATACATAACAAAAAACCTAATACCCTTCCCCACACAAATGCTGTTTAAAAGACCAGAGATTATTTAATGAGTCAAAGATCTAGGAGAAGAGGAATGGTTCTGCCTAGTGCCTAAATATATTTAATGAAGGTTGCAGGTGAGCCTTAGCAAGGTATCATATTGATTCACATGCTGTACAATTACCCCAGCTGATTTCTACAATTTGTAAGGTTGTTAAAGGTGCAGAAGCAGGGCTGGCTGGGAATTCGCAATTGAGTTTGACAATCCTAGCCCTTAAAGGTTGCAATGGGAAAAAAGAAAACCCAATACATAAAGTACACACAACCATACAGCCGCACAATGAATCTTCTCTCTTTCTGGAGACTCTGTGGTGGCTCTTGTGTTTTTAATGAGGTTGTCAACATTTCCTGACTATGACTCCTTCTCTACCTGTAACAAATAGTTCATTAAAAAAAAAAGAGGGAAGAAAATTGCCAAGTTATTTCCTAACTAGGATCCTGTATCTGTAACAGTTTCCAACTTTTACCAAGTACTGTTATTTATTTACCTGAAACACTGGATTCATTGGTTGACATTAGCATGGGATCGTGTTGCTGGCCTTTAAAGGTTGCAGTGGAAAAGAGGAAAATCAGCAGATAAACACACAGCTTCCCTCTAAATATTTCTGCCCTTTATCACCCTATTTCATAGTACTTGCTTTGCACAACTCATGGTATGAATTTGGGGGGGGCATGATGTTGTGAGTTTCCCTGCTGATGGTGATCATGGCTGTGGCGTTTGCCTCCTAGGATGGGTCAAGGAAAGGGTTAAAATGGGTGTGATGTGATTGGCCAGTGAGAATGCAAGGGGGGAGTAAAAGATAGAGTGGGAGGTTTTGAAAAGTCAGTTGAGGTTTGGGAGTTGAGGTTTGTCAGTTGGGAGTTGAGGCTTGGGTGTTGGAGAAGGAAGAGGGTGGAATAGGCAGTGGGTTGGTCGAGTGGTATTGTGAGAGAGTAAGAGGAATTGTTAGGGAGTTAGATAGATAGTTGGGAATAATTCAGTTTGAAGTTGTTAGAAACTAAGATTTAAGAAACTGACAAGAGAAAAATAAACCGAAACCATACGCTTATTCCTGCACTTAAAAATAAACTTGGTTATTTGTTTATGTTAACAACTGTGTAGACTCTGTGTGTCCCCGTGAGAAGCGTGGTGGTGGCAGCGAAGAGAGCAACCACAGTGGTGGCACAGGGTCAATAGACCGTGAAACGTCCGGGGGCCCTGTGTGATTGCCACAATGGCAAACTCAGGAAGTGACCCCTATGACTCGCAAAGTGCTTAACAATTTGAGTGTAAACGTGGACACGGGGCTATTGGCATCCATCATGAGTATATTGCCATCTCCACGGTATTGACCAACCCTCGGTTAAGACCAGTGTTGAGTTCTGATAGCTGCTTTCAACGGAGCATATGAAGAATAGATTAGCATCCCCCTGAGCAGATTCCAAATGAAGTCTCCTCGTTTCTAATTACATTTCTCATTCCCAGATTGCAAAATGACATTTCTAGGCAGACTTGACTCCCAACATCTCCGTTCTAAAAGCGTTACCGAGCCAAATTATGTAAACTAAGTAGGAGAGGTCAAGTGTGTGCCCACAAACCTGAAAATTCAATAACCCAGAACACAAGCTGCACATTAGTTAACTCTAATTGTCAGGAAGCAAAACAATGTTTGCCATCCATCTCACTGAGCAGACATTTGTGGCTAGACTCTAACCACATTCAGGTTAGATTTAGGATCTGGGGCAGTACCAGTACTACACTAAGCAAATCATTAGCTTTCTAATAATGTTGATATATATTAGACAAACCAATCAGATCTGTATTTTCCGAGGCTGACTTGCAGCTCTACTTTAATTTATATTTTCCTCTCCGAGCTGAAACACTATGGAAACAGGAGATAAATCCCCAAAGATTAGGTTCTCAAATGGGTGGGGGGTGGGTTTGTTCTACAAAAGTAATGCTTATGTTTGTTTATTGCCCCAGCAGAATGCTCCCCTCAGTACACATTTTTTAAAAGTATTGTTTCATCACTCAACAAGGAACTCCAAAAAGAACTTAAATTATTTTCTGCATTTCCACATTGATTTGTTGCCAAAGTTGTACTGTTTACAGGGAAATAAATGCTCATCGCTGGAGCTAAAATAAATGTTCAGTCTTAATGCTAACAAGAGAGAGTAATTGAAGAGGAGAGAAAAAAATAAAAAAATTGCATTGATCTTCTCCTGATGCTCCAACTATACAAATTACTTTTTTGATTAACAGCTAGAATTACCAGGGCCATGTCTTCTACATCAATAAGTCAATCTGAAAATCATGCGACTTTGCCAAAACAGGTGTGCTACTGCAAATGTGTTGACTTTTCAATCTAAGCAGTTTAAGCACTGTCTTTTAAAAGAACACAATTTTAGCAAATCTTAACAAATCCTGGAGCTTACAAAAGAACTTTACATTTGACACAGTGAGACTGTTATAATTTTATATCCATTGGATAAGCCAATCAGAAAAGTCAGTCAACCAATCATTTTTAAAGACAATTGTAATATACCTTCCAAAGCAGAGCTGGCAAACCTTTTTTGGCCTGAGGGCTACAGTGTGTCTGGCCCAACCCCACAGTTGGTTGTGCCCCATCACATGCAAAAGTTCCCATGTCCTGATTCCATTGCAACAACTACCTATGGCTCATCACTGGTGTACAACAGGGGTCAGCAAAGTTTATCTTGCCTGGGCCAGATCGATCCTGCGGAGATCCCTCTGTGGGCCAGATGGTGTGTGTGAGAGAGAGAGCCCCCGTGATTTCCGGCATCTGCGTCTGTGCAAACACGATTTTTGGTGCCGCAGAAGCGAGTCCCCACACTGCGCAGGTTTAGCGCAACGTGAGAGCAGACGGCTCGTGGGCCGGTCAAACGACCTCCGCAGGCCGCTTCCGGTCCATGGGATGCCTGGTGTAGAATTTTTCAGGTCATACAACAGGAAGAAATCAGATTGCTAAGAGGAATGCTTGAGCATCCAACCGCTCCCCAAGATAATGACTGTTTCAATGGCGTGCAGTGAAATTTTCTGTAGGGGAACCGTTAGGGCCAGAGGCACCGGCTTGTGAGGGCAGTGCCCATGGGACATCACGCCCCCTTCCCTAAGCCAGGCAGAGGCTTCCCGGACCTTGGGGAGGAGGCATGAGGCCTGTGACAGGAGGCTGGATCCTCCTACCTCCTGCCCAAAGTCAGGTGGGCTTTGGGAAGGTGACGGGCGGCTTCCTGGATCCGTCAGAGCATCGTGCCTCCCTCCCTAAGCTGGACAGAAGCTTCTTGGGCTTTGGGAAGGAGGTGTCAGGGAACATTTAGGGGACTAGCCTAGTCCGCCTAGTCCAGGGGTCAGCAAACGTTTTCAGCAGGGGGCCGGTTCACTGTCCATCAGACCTTGTGGGGGGCTGGACTATATTTTGAAAAATAATAATGAACAAATTCCTATGCCCCACAAATAACCCAGAGATGCATTTTAAATGAAAGGACACATTTCCTCAAGTATACAGGATTCCTAAATAGAAATAGCTAAATAGGCATAAAGAGGTAATGAACCAAAGAGACTAGGTGTGGAATTAGGGTAGCAGAAAGTCTGAAAAAGAGACTTACGTTTGAAGATTTCAAAGAAATAATAAAAAAACCCCTCTATAATCTGCCATATATCATGAAAGTTAAAGTGAAGTAGCTATGAAAATGAGCAGTCTCACAAGTTTCTGTAATGCTGTTCGTGTATGACAAGCTATCGGTAGAAGGCTTTTCAAAATCGCATCTTTACGAATTACAATTCTGACATTTAAATAAAAGGATCCATCAGGGCTGTTAGTACGATTAAGGAAAGCCACCACTTCTTCTGCACTAGTGAACTCCTATTGACCTCAAAATCATTTCTTCTGACACAAAGGACACAAAGCAGAATATCAAATATATTTCCACAAGAGAAGAACGTGTAGAATTCTTGCTGGTAAAAGTCTGGCCTGCTAATCCAGGAGCTGACCAAACTTTGGGGGAAGTACAATGGCACATAAACAAAACTAAAAGTGAGAAACTTACGGAAAAATGAGTGCACACGAAAGCTATAAATGCTATCCATTTAGAAAAGAACAAAACAAAGAGGAATCCTATACTTTCACAGATGGCCTATCACAGGGGATGCTCAGATCTCTTTCAAGGATAAAGTCAGTTAACACATGCAAATTGGCAGTTAGGTGATAGGCAGTAAGTTTCCTTAAGTTTTTATTTTTTATTTGCCTTAATCTGCTTACTAAAATTAGATTGCTTCCATTCAATAACTTCGCCCAATATTCAATATTTTGCTTGCAATTCAAAATAGTCATGAGTGCTGTAACAATTCTGAATACCTTTCCACTTTCTGAAATTTGTGATGCAGCTCCCCAGCAAAATAATGTGTAAAGAAGTGCACATGTCCTGGCTCCCACCTGATGAAGAACTTGAACTCCGGTTGCTGCTTCTACCAAAATCTTTAATGCTCAGATCGGTGCAATACACAGGCAGCGTGCACTTCAAAAGCACAGCAGGTACTACACACGGCTTCACAAGCAAATACATTGGTCCGATGATGTGATGTCCCCTGCCAACCTGCTATAAGGAATAAAGGTAAAGGTAAAGGTACTCCTGACCATTAGGTCCAGTCATGGCTGACTCTGGGGTTGCGGCGCTCATCTCGCTTTACTGGCCGAGGGAGCCGGCGTACAGCTTCCAGGTCATGTGGCCAGCATGACTAAGCCACTTCTGGCGAACCAGAGCAGTGCATGGAAACGCCGTTTACCTTACCGCTGGAGCGGTACCTGCTAGGTTGGCAGGAGCAGGGACCGAGCAACGGGAGCTCACCCCATCGTGGAGATTCAAACCACCGACCTTCTGATCAGAAAGCCCTAGGCTCAGTGGTTTAGACCACAGTGCCACCCGCGTCCCGCTATGAGAAATAGGGGAGGGCAAAAGTTGGCATGACAAACGGGTTCTGTTCCTTAGACTGGGCAAGCAAAACAGCACTTTGCTGAGAAGGCTGAAGCAGCCCCTCCATGCTTAAGAGTATTCCGTAAAAGGAACCTGGAGGTGTGGATCTCGTCCGAAGCCCAAGGAGGGGCTAGGGCCATGCCACGACCCCATCAGGAACCTAGGGGGTGCTTGAGTCGAACCACATTGGCGGGGCTCCCCCTACTGGTGGCTTACCCTTACCAGACTCCCTGCAAGGCAGGCAGGAGTCAGATATAGTCTGTTGATGACAATGCCTAAGCCAATACCACTCACATTTTGTAACCAATAAAGCTGTGGCCTAAATTTTGCCCATTAACATTTAACTTAGAATTCTGCGTCCTTGTGTCTTTATTCTCCTTGGGGTGGCTTGGGGGCCTTGACACTCAACACAGCACTTCGCTGAGAAGGCTGAAGCGGTCCCCTCTGTTCAATTTCTGCAAGACCAAGGTGATGCAGGAGGCGTTACTGCCTCCTCAGAAGCAGATGGGACAGTCCGGGCAGCACTGGGAGTGGACATGGCTTATGACAACTCCAGAGGCAGACCTGGACTGCAATAGTCTAAGTGTATGAGCCAGAAACAGCATCTGACGGCTAAAGAGACAAGAAGCCGAGGCTGTAGCTCGCATGGTGGGAAATGCTGAGGAGATGGGGCGAGGCAAGGGAAATTTCCTGACCCAGGTGAGGCAAAACCCTACTAGTGTTTCCCCTGCTGTGTGGCTTAAGCGTACACAGTATCTTTTCAAGAGAGGAGGATGGAGAGAACACTAGTACACATTGGCCCTGCCTCCACTGGCTGCTCAACAAGGTCTGGCAGCTACCAGCTGCCGCTGAATGGGACTTACTTCCATATAAACAAATTACTAGAGAGCAGTAAGGCTCAGCTATGTCCAGTGATGGAGGAACCCTCTCTGGCACCTGGGGCGGGACACCAAGGGATGCTCTTGACTGCTCTACAGCTGGGGGGAGGCAGCGGGCCATCTTGTCACCCGCCCAAGTGGTACCCAGGGCAGCCAGCCCCCTTCGTATGCCCCTGGCCATGTCAGGCTGTCTCTGGATCACGCTCACTACTTCTGTATCTCCATGGACACGTAAAAAAACAAAACCCCACCCCAATTAAATAATGTAGAGAATGTCAAAATCACTCTAACTTTTGATTATGAACATTACTACTATTATTATTTAACCTCACCTTACAAAACCAACAGTGAAATAAACAAACCTGGGCTCCAATCCCACACAGGCATACTTAGCAGCCCATTGTTTTCAACA
This sequence comes from Podarcis bocagei, assembly GCF_964188305.1. Lineage (NCBI taxonomy): Eukaryota > Metazoa > Chordata > Lepidosauria > Squamata > Lacertidae > Podarcis > Podarcis bocagei. Next base: position 8,228,738 of record NC_138127.1, on the reverse strand, counting down.
GGTTTCAGTCCTTAGATAGGTAATAGCCCCAATTAGTTTTCTGCATCCCAAATCAGAACGTAATATTAGAGTGGAACAGAACTGTCACAATATGTAACATACACACAAGACCCTAAATATAAATTTTTTACATTGTTTCGTTTCTCGTTGGAAAAACACGTAAAAAAGCTACTGCTGGTTTAAGGATATGTACTGAAAATAGGTTTTTTTAAAAGGAGTTTTCTATATATATTAATGTTTTGGATCCAATATGGAGAAAGACAAATTATTTTAATATACAGTTATAATGGCTGGTAAGAGAACAACCCAATACTCCTAATTATGTCATTTGTCAGGCTTTTCCTTCCAGTTTTATTGTGTACATGGGTATTTTGTTTTTCCCCCTGAACAATTAAGACAATAAAAACAAATCAGCTGTATGCTGCAAGAACACTATTTGTCCACAGAGTACGTTATTACGCATGTATAAAAGCATAACATGGGAATGTCTAGCTTAAAGAAATCTAATACAACCAAAAATACACAAATATTTTGAGAATGTGAACCTTCCAGCAATGTTCAGGGGCTTATTATGCATCAAGAAAGCAAATGTGATTAAATAATGTATGCCTGTTGCTGCCATAATACGATCCTTATGGTGAAAATTTTGATGTTTACCATCATCAGTTGTTATTGGAGATGGTGTTGGGGTGATTTGTGCAGACTATCCAGATTCTTTCACAGGTTTAGTTAATTGCACTTATTTCTACTTGAAGCACACCCATTGACATCAATGTATCAAAGCTGCTCTGAGTACAACAAACATTGGCTATAACTGAGCATCATAAAAATCTGATTGGCTCAGCCAGAGGTCTAAATTCTAATGGGCCTATGGGTACCTGACAGAGGAAGGTCTTCAAGTGTCACAATTCTCTCTGTGTTTTTAAATGGTCTTGTGAGTTTGCCAACTCTTTCCCCCTCACAATCCTGCACAACTAGTGTTATTCACTGATGCCTCTTTGTGAAGTCCATGGAGTCAGCATCAAATTGGAACCCAACAGGGAATATTTTCTGGACATTGTGATAAAGAAGTACAAGAAAAATTAAGTTTTTCAAAAGCAACAATAGCAACAAGTCCAAAAATGATATTTCATGGGAATATTTCCAGCTTCTCATCTCTTCTCAGTACAATTCTACTGCTAGATCCTAAGTAGTGATGGGTGACCCACACAGATCCATTTCAGAAATAATCTGGAGCATTATCCCAGACTGCAGGTTTATCCAAACTCAACATTGGGTCCAGGGTAGATTAGGTTCCTATGTCTTGCCAAAAGTGACATAAGCAGAGTTTATGTGAATCTCCACGTGCGCTCCAAGTTACTGAGGTGGAAAATTACTGGTGGGGAGGATACCAGTTAATCTACTCAATTGTGGATTCCTTTTGGTTTGGGACAAGTTCCAGATGGTTCCATATCTGATCCAAAAAGGTGTGGTTTTTTTTTTTTGGGGGGGGGGAGGTTAGACCCCTGAAATCCAGTGTCCAGGATTCTCTTAACTCATCATTAATTATAAATGTTTTTCTTTGACTCTATGAAGTCTCCTCTTGTTTATCTAAAGCTAAGGTAGTTCCAGGATTTCTAATGAAGAACTAATACAATAAAATATTAAAAGACTATAAACCCCTTACAACACCATGTCACAGAATTGAAGTTTAAACAAGGGATGAACCAAATATTCAATTTGGGGTAGAGGCATGATTTATCAGACGCCCTCAAAATGGCTGAAAAATCTGAAACAAAAAGGGAATGAAACACATTGCAACGTTTGGTGTCAACTTCTTAAAAGCCCCAAAAATATAATGGGAAGAGCAGTTTTGCTACAGCTTTCATATAGCTATTGAAGTTGGCAGTGTAATGCAGTAGTGCAGATGTGTTATTAACTCTCCAACTGATATACAATTCAGAGAATCCTTTTAGGCAGACACACACACTGGGATTGCTCCATTCCCCCAATATAGCTCCTTGCTATGCAACACAAATTGCTTTTGAAACTGCCCTGAGTTTCAAAATAGTTTTCAAACAGTGCAATACTGCCATGAAATATGTAGAAGCCTCGCTGCATGCGCAGAAATCATTCCAAGGCTCTCTGGACTGTGGCCAGCAGTATTAGGAGGAAATCACATCAACATTTAGAGTGCACGAAGATGATCACGGAATAAATTATTACTGTTGTTAATTAAATGCCTTCCCTTCTGTGGGTCTGTGTTTTGAAATGTGATCCAAAGCTGTGGTAGCAGACACCAGAAGTACATTTTGAATGAAACTTCAGCCATAAGCTTAAGTCTGCAGGTCATGATACCTGGAGAACAAAAGTCTCCTTATGGCGACATCATTGTATGGGATATTGCGGATGGGGGCCTATATCTAGCCATAAAATAGATGAAGTACATCTCCTGTTTTCTGAGATTGATACACACAGTGCAACACCCACAGCTATGTGGAGTACACAAGATTGCCAATAGACTGCCATCAACAGGTTCATCAGAGCTCAACACTGAAATAAAGGCCCATCAGTATAATTTGGTATTCTTGTCCAACATAAGATCATTAATTCCAGTGGTGTTTCACCGGAGCTAAATGTAGGCTGAACTAATCTAATTGTGGAAAGTTTGCAAACCAAAATTAGGTAATGAATTGGGCTCGGAGACATCTGAATGCTAATTTAGATTCCTTCTGAACATTTGACAGAAAGTAGCAGCAGGAAGGCTCTGTTCATTAGTGGTATATGTCATACATACATGCACACATGCACACACACAAGGGAGAGGGGCGGAGAAACTCTGACATTGTATGTCAGTGCCCTCTGCAATTTGCAAAATTCCCTTGAGGAATCAGGAAGCCAAGAGTTCTGTCTATTTAAAATATAGTAATCAATGTGCAAAATAGCCAAATTTGGCTGATCATCTCACAGATCCTATTCTATGGTTTGATTTTTAGTGTATTTGAGCAGTCTGGGAGTTGTTAGTACCTACACATATGAATTCAAAGACAGACTCATGCATCATGCAGTTATTTCTCAGTGAGGCACAACCAACAACAAGCATATTTAAAGATTAGAGGGTAGAAACCAATATAAATCTCCATTCTGTTTCTTTAAAATCTTCTTAAAATATAAGAAAGAGGATACTAGAGTGCTGCTGGCAAAAACAAGCATTTTGGCCTTCCAACAATTTGTTTCCTTTTTCAATGGACAAATCCTCTCTTTCATGTGTTAGCTACCTTTAAATGTTAGCTACCTTTCCCTTTCTAAACAAATTATTGGTTGTTGACGTCTTTTGTTGTCAATTAGTCTTTTGTTCTAATCCTGGCCAATTATAAAGCAGAGGTATAATCTCCTAATTAAAAGACATTTCATTCTCAGAAAGCAACAGCATGCTGATTCTGAGATAAAACAGAAGTGACATTTATCTTAAAACTCTGCTTTAAAACTTTTATATTCTACACTGGTGCTTACTTTAATTACCCACTCAACTTTTGTTTTGTTTTTGTTTTTAAACATTGGGATCATATGCCACATTCATCACCCAAAAATGTACAACTTGCACTGCTGTAAACTCCTCCTTAACTGATAACTGACATATACAAAACATATTCCATAACCTGGATATTTGATTATAGCTTGTCCTATATGCAACTGACCATTTCTTTTATTATTTAACTAACCCTTTGCAGTTAGCGTTCACCAATAAACCAATACATAAGAAGAGAAAGGTTGCTATAAGTTTGTAACAGGGCACATTTCATAAAGCTGTTCTAAAATGTGCATCTTAAGCATCAATCTGAGTATCAGAAAACAGCAAGCAGACCTCAAAATGTTGCATTAAATGAAAATGGGGCAAGGGACAACTCCACACACCTCTAAAATTAGAATTAGAATTATACTACTTGTTAATTCATACAACGAAGTGGGTGTTAAGTAGCTGTTAAGTAGCTGCTTTAACTAGGCTACTCCATTCAAAACATTTCACAAAACCACCATACACAGGGCTCTCAAGTGTACAGCAAAACACTTGCGGAAGATTAGAGTTTGAGAAAACTTACAAGAAAATTGCACAGCATGAAACACAGCTAAGGGACAGACAGGTGCGCCAGTTTTGAGGGGGTCTTAGGTGGCATTCCCTCTGAGGAGTTCCCTGGGCTGATTTCCTTCCTACAGTGGTGCCCCGCAAGACGAATGCCTCGCAAGACAGAAAACCCGCTAGATGAAAGGGTTTTCCATTTTTGAGTTGCTTTGCAGGATGAATTTCCCTATGGGCTTGCTTCGCAAGACGAAAATGTCTTGCGAGTCTTGAGATTTTTTTTCACTCCCCCCCCCTTTTTCTAAGCCGCTAAACCGCTAAGCCGCTAAGCCTTTAATAGCCGCTAAACCACTAATAGCGCTAATCCGCTAAGCCGCTAATAGGGTTGCTTCGCAAGATGAAAAAACCACTAGACGAAGACACTCGCGGAACGGATTAATTTCGTCTTGCGAGGCACCACTGTACTTCCCTATTCCAGTGTCCTGGAAAATACACTGCACCTTGAGCTAGCCAGCTGGCAGTGGGAAGGGCTCCTCATTTATTACATTTAAAAGGTTCAGACAGCTGGACATGCTGTATAATAAAGTGCCAACCAAGGGGCTAGGTGTGCCCACCATCTTCATTTGCCCAGCATGCTGACATGGGCCCAGAGGCCCTCTGGCAAAATAAATATGGTCTGAGCGCCTGGCCTTCCAACATCTTAGGCAGCTGTGCCGGGAAGTCAGGTCATCTGCAACAGACCGGCCAGACCCTGCCTCTACGGGATGGTGGTGGCTCAGTTTGCATCCCCAGTGTTGTTGTTGTTTAGTCATTTAGTCCGACTCTTCATGACCCCATGGACCAGAGCACGCCAGGCACTCCTGTCTTCCACTGCCTCCCGCAGTTTGGTCAAACTGGGCACCACAATGGGAATGAACAAAGGTCAGGGGCCTCACTTCAACAGGCTCCTAGTCTCTGTTAAGTGTGTGTGTGTATGCCTGGATCCTGTCCACATTTGCATCGGACAGCACCCATCTTTGGAATGTACTCCTGACAGCTTTCCATTGGTGTATTTGTCTCTTGGCAAGAAGAAGAAGAAGAAGTTGTTTTTTCACTCTATCATGCAAAATAATGTACCCCAGGTTTTCAAGCTCTTTTCATTAAAAAAATGTCAGCTTATTATTTAAAGGCTCAAATTAGCATTGTACTCCCAAACCAACATCGCAGCTACAGAAGGGGGTGGAAGGAATTGTTCTACTTCTAAGAAGCCCCAAATACTGTTCCTAACTTGTCTGGTTATGCCAAGGAAGAAAAACCCAGAGCTGCTGTGATAAGTAAAGTACGCAGGTTGAAAAGGAATTAATTCTTTTCTGTACATGGACTGGATATTTATATAAGCAGTAAAAACAAAACAAAAAACCCGTTATTTGTTCACTTGTCTTTATTTGCAACATATGCCAGGGATGTTGACATTTCTTATGGTATTTATCTGTCACCGCCAATCTTAAGTCTGACAATAAGTCCATGATATGTATGATCTTAATGCTAAGCATATGGGGAACTGGCAGATGTTAACCTTATTAAAATCATTCCATTCATATAGTTAAAGTTCTGCTGATTGCAGGGTGATTAGTACTCAGGGTAGCAGCTCAAGTCTGCATACTGCTGTCATTCTTTCGGTGAACAGTCATTCTGACATTTAGAAAGTCGCTCGAAAACCTAGAAATAGCCTAAGCTCTGAAGCTACAGAGTTCACTTTTGGTTTCTAGTGGAGGGCTGATGAAATAGATACAGTGGTACCTCAGGTTAAGTACTTAATTTGTTCCGGAGGTCCGTTCTTAACCTGAAACTGTTCTTAACCTGAAGCACCATTTTAGCTAATGGGGCCTCCTGCTGCTGCCGCACCGCCGGAGCACGATTTCTGTTCTCATCCTGAAGCAAAGTTCTTAACCTGAAGTACTATTTCTGGGTTAGTGGAGTCTGTAACCTGAAGTGTATGTAACCTGAGGTACCACTGTACTATAAACTAGAAGAGCAAGTGAAATCACTTTTCATGCAAATATTTCCCCACAACCTGAAATCCCTGTGTGACTGGGGTTCAAGGTTGAATGGAAGCCATCACCCATTGCAGCGGTTACTGCTGTATGTATGGCCGACAGGCATATAGCTACTCAAAGCACCCCAATTCCATGCTCCTTTACACAGGGGCTGTAAGAACGAGAGCAGCTCAAGTATATGGGTATATAAATTTTAACACTGAAGAGTGCATACAGTACCATCTCAGACATATTGACTTGGAGTAAGTCCCACTTACTTTGGGGTAAATCCCACGGAACTAAGTGTACATAGGCTTATAGCTATAAGCATTCAATTCTTTTAACAATTAGGTGAGAATTCAGAAGAACAATACTGCTAATTGTTAGGCTAATAGAGAACCATATGAAACAGGAATATAAATTATTCAGCACTTAATTACTGGGTCCCAAACAGAAGGGAATACTTGATTAAACCTAGAAGTTCGTTCATTGTCATTAATATACATGATGTAGAAAACATGGCTAGACCAGGAGCCAACTTTCAGACAATAAACTATAAATTAAACATTTTCTGTAATGTGAAATTGAGCTGTAAAGATGTCCAAAGTGAATTAAAGGTGTTTCTCTTAAAATGGCAAAACTTATCCCTTATAAAAAGCACAGGACCAAACACTAATAGAATTTTGACATCACCTTCTGAAATATGGTTATTCAATGTTTGATTCATGCTGAGTTTACTTTTCAAATGATCATCATAATATATAGCATCTTTTTCAATTATTAATGTTTTTTTCTCTACTTGCTTAAAAGCTATGCGATCAAAACCAGACTATATGTTTGAGTACTGTAGCCTGCTAATTTTATTACTAAACAATAGGGTAGAGCCGGAATGTCAAGAAATTATTATTATGCTCTTCAAATATAGCAATAATAATCTTGGTCTTATGTGTGAATCATATCTGTTAAAACCAAATCTATATGACCAAAGCTGTTGCACCGAGAATCTGACTGCATTTCATTCGACCATTTCATAGATCTCTAGGCCTAAATCCAGCTTCCAAAAATATAATGAATAATAGTCCAGATCTACTATTCAGATAGAGGACATGGGTGGTGCTGTGGCTTAAGCCACTGAGCCTATTGGCCTTGCCAATTGGAAGGTCAGCAGTTAAAATCCGTGTGACAGGGTGAGCTCCCGTTGCTCTGTCCCAGCTCCTGCCAACCTAGCAGTTCGAAAGCACACCGGTGCAAGTAGATAAATAGGGAAGGTAAATGGTGTCTCCGTGTGCTCTGGCATTTGTTACCATGTCCCATTGCACCAGAAGCGACTTAGTCATGCTGGCCACATGACCTGGAAAGCTGTCTGTGGACAAATGCTGCTTCCTTGGCCTGAAAAGCGAGATGAGCGCCACACCCCATAGTTGCCTTTGACTGGACTTAACCATCCAGGGGTCCTTTATTATTATTATTATTATTATTATTATTATTATTATTATTATTATTATTTACTTTACTCAGCTAGAGTAGCATTTTAGTGCTGGTCCATGCAGGGCCTCTCCACACTTAGCTTTTACAACGGCCTTCGTGCTGCTGTTTTAATAAGAAAAAAAGCCATGCTGCCACAGAACGTCATCATTATTCAACTACTATTCCAGAATAATGTACTTTGGTTAAAAGGTACGGTAACTTTTTTCCTTTTTCTCCCCCCGCCCCCCAACTAATTACCTCAAGACAATGTCTGAGGAGAAAATGGCAGATAGCTATGGAAGTTTCCGGATTAACTGTACGAGCTCACTCTTTCTTGTTTAACCTTCTCCATGCCCTCCAATATGCTGACAAGGTTAGAATTCCTGAATACTAGGCATTCTATCCTCAGCATGTGAAAACCAAACCAAACAAGCCCATACCCAAAACTCCAACATTCACCGGCTGGAAGAACATAAGGTTATGCAAAGGTTGTGGCTACAACCACATAACCTTTCTCAGTTTGGCCACAACCCATCATTAATGTGGGAGAAAAACCATATCCACTCTCTAATGGCAACATGTGACCAAAGCTGCAGTCAACTCCAAAATCACTCCTCCCTCAAACAAAAGCAGCTATATCACAATGAAGGGCTTTTAAAACGACTCTGAAAAGTGTTGGATCCATATCTCTCTTTTTTGCCTTCCTAATTGTGTTTGGTTTTCCTTCCAGTTTATAAATAAATAAGTATGAAACTATGCAAAGTCTGAAATTAATCCGAGTTCCAGCTGTGTTAAATTACAGTTGTCACATTACTGGATCTTCATTTGTCTCCCTTAGTTGGCCTATTACTACTTTTAAAATATGCTGCTCTAATAAAATAATTTCACACAAAAGGGGGAAAAAACCTACAGCATGAAAAAAGAGAAGAATAGCCCATTTGTTCATCTGTATGCTTCACGGCAGATGCGAAAACAAAAGAAGCTAAGGGGAAGTCGGACAATTCTTTTAGAAATCTACAACCAAAAAGCTAAATGCTTTCTTAATGAAATTAGTTGAGCTCATTGATACAACAGATTAGAGCAATAATTTTAGACACCAAAGTACACCAAACAATTTCTTCAACTTAATAGGCATTCAAATTAATTGCTGCATTTAATAAATAGCATAATGACTATGATAATTATCATGTAGATTGCCAAAAAAAAGTATTAAAACCGGCAAACAAAAGGTCTAAAGCCTTTGTATTTTTAATTCCTGATTGAAATCATAATACTATTAAGGGGACTGATTTTCTTCTGCGATAAGCTCTGCAAGCCCTTTTGTATTATTGACTCTTTAACTCACCCTCCCTTCAAGGAATGACACGGAGTGGCTATTTAGCATCAGAGCAGCCCTGTGAGGTAGGGGAAGTGGAGAACAGCCACCTGGTGACCATCATAACTAAGTGGTTATCTGAACCTGAAGTTTCCAAATCTAACACTCTTGGGACGAGCAGGTGTTCCTTGAATTCCGAGATGGGGAACCTGTGGACTACAGTTCATACAAGTCCTAATCATTGGCCCTGCTGGCTGAGTCTGACAACTTCAGGAAGGCCACAGGTTTACCTGCCCTACCTTAATTGTTGTGTGGAAGAAAGGTTGCTGGAGACTCTACTACAGCAGCTCCCCATTAAGTGTGATTTTATATACTTGAGCCTACAGAAAAGCCTATGAACTAATAAGTCTTTCTCTCTTGGCATAGTAATTTCAAACAGCAACATCCTATTACTTTTAAAGATTTGTAAGAATTTGTAAGCTATAATTTGGCCTGTTCTAATCAAGTGGTCTTGAATTTACTGGGCTACCCTGTCCACAACTTTTATTTTCTCCACAGTGTGTGCTTGCAAGTGGCCTTATTACACTCATAACAGTACATACAAAAGCCGGTAAGTACAGTACGTGAGGTTGCGATCGTGAAATATGACAAAACATTTTCCAAATATAACTTGTGAGACAGAGAATGCCCTGAAGGTCATAACAGAGCTTACCCTAAAGTGAAGCACGGCTGGGTCTTCCTGTAAGCTGACTTTCCATGAGCCATATGTTTGAGTGGGATCTATATCTATATATCTATATCTATATCTATATCTATGCACTATAAATAAAAACAAAAAAATCTAAAGAAATAAACCAAAAGGAAAGCAGGTTCTCCATAGAGGATTTGAGCAGCTAAAGAGAAAGCTTGCTCCCTGCAGGTTATATCATCTCCTCTTTTGTGGCATAATAGACACAGAGGGTGGCAGAAAGGTGTGCGGTATTGAGGTCTTTCAGTGTAAATGCTAAGGATATGGGAGCCAATGTAGAGGTAAAAGCATTGCTGATGTGATGCCGAATGAAGAAAGGTACAGCTTCACTGGAGTCCGTGGCCAAATAGCTCTTGCTCAAATAAATAAAAAAGTTGCCTAGCTGAACCAATTTCATTTCTCCAGCCTGCCTTCACGGGTTTTTCATAAGACAAATTTGTCAGTGAAGCTAGTTATTAGCTTTTATTAACTTTTCAAGGATTCTCCGGCTTGATTTCATAACAACAGCAAACTGATCCTGTGCTGAAAACCATGAATGTGCTTGTCTCGTCTGTACTCATTGACTAGGGGTTAAGAAGAGCATGTTTTGTGTCAAGGAAGGCTTGCATTCTGTTGAAATGATTAACTGTACATAGAAGGACAGCTGAATGTAGATTATATATATATATATATACACAGAGTCGGTGTACTTGATGCATTTTTCCTGACATACTACATGATTTAACTCTGTGAGGCATATTATTTTACTATAGGGATTAAGAACATAATTCGAAGCTTGTATTTGGGGCTTTTCCCTCAGCTGGAAACAGGGCTGTCTTACCCATAGGCGCTAGGGGTGCGGGGCACCCGGGCACTGGGCTCTCAGGGGCACCAGGCCAAGAGTCCGGGGCCCAAGAGTTGAGTCCAAGGAAGAGCCCACCTGTTGTTTGGAGCACCACAGTAGGCTCTTCTGCTGCGGGCGGCTCTGCGCTGCAAGTTCAGGGGCGACTGAGCCAGAAAGACGCTGAGCTGGCTGGCCAGCTCCGCCCTCCTGCGCGCCTGAGACTTGGCAACCTGGGGGGAGGCGCCGGGCAGATCTTTGCACCCCAGTGCCACATATGCTTAAGACAGCCCTGGCTGGGACTTGCCAAGAACTCAGTTTCGGCACTTCTCAGGAGGGCACCATTGCCATTCTAAGAGAATGAAGGAGGTGTTCATGGTGAGTTCCGGCACCTTTTTCCCCTAGAAAAATAGTGCTGTTTGTATCTGATTGTCAGAGTCTGCATTTTAACCCTTAGATACCCTGCTCCAACCAAACCTATGTGCACTTATAGCAATCTCAAAAGATCAGTACTGCACCCTTGTCTGAACCGAAGTGGATCCCCTGAACAGAAAAGGACATAACGATCCATTGTAGAAAATATTCCATGTAGTGATCAAGTCTACACATCCAGCTTCCCCTTGATGAACTGGGGACTGTGTGTGTGCAGGGTCAATCAAATGGCCAACAGGGTCAGCTCTGACATTATATCAGCCACCTGTTTGCAGGGTGGCAAGAGCGTTTCAAATCCCCCTGCTTGCAAGACTGAATTGATGTAGATTGGTAATTCCTCAACACAGCAGGATATGCATATGTAACCTACTGCTGACTGTGCAGAGATTTGGGAATGGTACCAGACTATCCACTTTGTATTTCGCTATGCTTTAAATAGTCTAAATCATGCTAAATTACAACGTCCACGCAACAAAGGGTGTGATTCCAGCCCATTTTTTTAAAAGTATGTTTTGATGAAAAACTTTTTTCACATCTTTTTTCACAGATGAGTTGCTATGCCATTTAAAACTTGCTTTCCTCACGAACCCCACAAAGCTGCAGGATTTAAAGAACATTCATTTCACAGTGGACCCATTGAAGTGCTGACAAACAAACAAAAGGGAATTCATGTTTTGCATAAATTATTTTCATCAATAGCCCAGTGTGGGGTGCTTAGCAGAATAAGGTTTTTGCCAGTAGCACTGAGAAATGAGTTTTACAGAACAAGTTGCATTAAAAAGTCAAGGCAGAGGTTGACAGAACTCATTTCTTTAAACCCAGCAAGTAAGTAGATTGGAATGAAAACAGTTTACGGATTCTTAACTCTAGGCTTATGACAAGCATATACCTTTTTTTTCTATATTATTTACTCTCTTAGCAATATTGCTGTCATAAAGGGAACGCTTCATCAGCTCAGTACACTTCTCTTTACCCAAACCCACATATTCCCAAAGGAATCCTGTAAAGATTTACTTCCTTAGCTTACAAAGCACCAAGAGAAGGCAATAACACTACGTATACTGAGGGGTTATTTGCTTTCTTGATGTTTCTTCCTAGCTCCACAATCTTGAAGGCAATATCCTAAAGAAGGATATTATCTCCACAATCCTAAAGGCAAGGGATTGACACCTGGAAGTATGCGGGGTACAGGAAACCTTAATTTCTATTCATTGTTGAAGTAATTGGGGGGGGGGAATTACAGTGTAGTCCTAACATGAGAAGTGCTATTGACTTATTGCTCCTAGGTAAGTGCGTTTAGGATTGTGGTCTTGGTTGGTGACATTTAAGGATGTTACCAAGGCTTTCTGGCCAAGATACATGTCCGTTGTGAGCGTTCCTTTTCCTTCCAGAATGCTTTGATGTAGGAACCAAACACCTTCCTGATAAATGCTTCCCTTCTGCAGTTCTGTATAGTTGAAGTGCTCTTCACAAGATACAGAAAGATGAACCCAAACTTAGCTGTCTATGAACAGAAGGTCTTATTCAATCATTGGAAACCATTTGATGGAACAACACTGGTCATGGGTAGATCTCCCTGCAGCTGCCTATACTGTTCCAGAAGATCCCCAAACCCTCAAGAGTTGATTTCTGGAGAGTGCAAGGTGCTGCAGAGATATTGGTGTCCCACACAGATGTGTACCTGGGTGGTTGGCGGAACCCTTGGTGGGCGCAAAAATCATCTATCAGACTATGACGTATATGCGTGTGGCGATGCAACACCATTGTCATGGCAAGATCAAATGTGGAAGAAGTGTGTTGTCCTTCTTGCACCACAGCACAAAGCTGTGTGAATTTATTTATTCTTTTGAGTGGGCTCCTGGGGTGCTTTCTAGGGAGATGTAGGACAAGTGCTTCCTTTCATGGGAGAATCCAGGATAATTCTACTTTCTGCTTATACCATTTGTCTGAACTGGTATGTGCTAGGTCTGATTAACCCTCAAAAGTGCTATTGGACCTGTGAAAGGAAATCCTTTGCATGCCTCAAACATTTGCATAGGAATGCCATTTCTAAGCATCTTAATGCTACTTAATTATGTAAGGCTGCACTCCAAAGTGTACACACACGTAGAGAGAGAGAGAGAGAGAGAGAGAGAGATCCACAAGGCATTAAGTTGAGAAGTACAGTCCCTGGAAATTAGTGTCAAGTCTCTGTCTTGTTTTTGGAACTTACAGTCATTGGTAGGCATTAGCTTCAGTAAATTACTTACATTCAGCTCCCTAGCAATTCAGTGTGCATGTCACCAGACCTTTCTTTTTAGAAAGAAGCAAGAACCAAATTATGGCTCTGTGTGTATGCAGCTTCACTGTCAGCAAGATTTTTCTTAAAATTGCCACGTCCACCAATGCTCAAAATGAATTAATTTGTGCTCTGTGATTCTGCTTCTCAGCAATTTCATAATAATGTGTCAGTCACAAAAAGTCTGTGAACCAAGGCTGCAGGAAAGAAATGCCATCATTTACAGTTTCTTTAACCTCTCCACCTATTATCATGATAGCTCTCCAGTGAGGGTTTCAGCCTGACAATGCACGGGGAAAATATTCCAATTTGACACTGCATGTCAGTGTAAGAAAAGACAAATGTTAATTTAAGTACTGCTGAACCGATCTCCAAGAAAACAAATAAATCACAAGGTAGCAGAAACAAAATCTGCTTATGAATTGAATCCGAAACTGTCACAACACACACTTCCTAAAAGCAAGAACACCTGGAAGAAGCATAATAACTTCGCTGGAAGGAGCTGGTATTAGTCAGCATCTCAATTCATAGAATTCAGTCAAGCAACTCCTCCATTCACCTGCATGGCTTTTCAGACACTTTCTAAAAAGATAAAACTTGTTGCAGCTGAACAACCCATTTCTTAAATATATTAACCCATTATGAAACTGAGTCACAGAATATGATAGAAGAATTATTTGCAAATTTACTTTATTTAATAAAAACATAACATTGGTAACCTCATGCTCGTATTTTAAATCTCAGGACATTTCCCTCTAGGAAAATGAAGATTATGAAGGAAAACAGGCTGTGTTCCTTTATTAATACACTACATTCCTGAATTGCTCTCACTCAGATTGACTTAGCGCTGTGGTTATGTCACATCATGAAGCCAATCAGAGTGAGGGCAATGCTTTTGGCTCACACACAAGGAAATCCCAAGAAAAAATGGCAGCTGTCATTGGCAGCCATCAAGATCCCAGAGGAACGCCATTGTTGTGGCCACCAGAACTATGAAACACACCGGCATATTGCTAATATTCCTTGATATCTACAGCTCTTCAAATTAGATTTCACTTATAGTTTAGGGCTAAAATAAGGAGTGCCTATCCCAGATGAATGAATATTAACAATACCTTTAAACGAGCTTTTTAATCTGATCGAACTGCCTTGCACAAGAAAATTAGGACCCATCACAGGTGTCTCAGAATCTAAAAAGAAATAAAAGCCCAAACAAATAAAAACCTTACACAAAAGGCTATAAGTTTAAGTTTACAGTGGCATATAGCAGACCCTCCAAATGTTCCTATTTTCCAGGGACATTCCTGGATTTACATAAGCTGTCCCGGTTTCTGATTTGATCCCAGACTTCTCCTGCTTTTCCTTAGGATGTCACACCCCTATTTTTATCAGATAAATGTTGGAGGGCATGGAGTTATCTGATTCTGAGCGATCTGAAGGCAGCCTTGTATAGGGAAGTTTTTAAATGTTTAATGTTCTATTGTGTTTTTATATATGTTGAAAGCTGCCCAGAGTGGCTGGGGCAACCCAGTCAGATGGGTAGTAAAAAGTAGTAGTAGTAGTAGTAGTAGTAGTAGTACAGTGGTACCTTGGGTTACATATGCTTCAAGTTACATACGCTTCAGGTTACAGACTCCGCTAATCCAGAAATAGTACCTCGGGTTAAGAACTTTGCTTCAGGATGAGAACAGAAATCGTGCGGCGGCAGCAGGAGGCCCCATTAGCTAAAGTGGTGCTTCAGGTTAAGAACAGTTTCAGGTTAAGAACGGACCTCCGGGACAAATTAAGTACTTAACCCAAGGTACCACTGTAGTAGTAAACAGGATGTCCTTGTTTTCATCAGAGATTAATCATCATCATCATCATCAACAACATCTCCTTCATGGATCACTGCCTTATCATGGCAAAGGGGCTTGAATAACTCAGAGAAGCTATGAGCTATGCTGTGCAGGGCCACCCAAGATGGACAGGTCATAGTGGAGAGTTTTGACCAAACGTGATCCACCTGGAGCAGGAACTGGCAAGCCACTCCAGTATCCCTGCCAAGAAAACTCTATGGACAAAGACAACAGACATCTAAAAGTTATGATGCTGGAAGATGAGCCCCTCAGGTCATGAGGAGTCAGACACAACTAAACGACTAAACAACAACAATTTATTTATACCCCACCCATCTGGCTGGTTTTCCCCAGCCACTCTGGGCGGCTCCCAACTGAATATTAAAAACACAAACAGAGAAATGTTGGAAGGTATGATATAGCAATAAGCAAAGTTTGCTTCCCCCCTCTCCCATTATAGGCTTTACGTGGATGCTTACAGTTCCCTTAATTGCCTGCTTGCCTTGATTTTTAATCACTACTGCTGCCATTTATATTCTCCTTGCCTCCAGAAGCCCTCTCAAAGGTTCCTGGATGATGCAGTTGCTTTGTGGGGTCAGATCTGCTACATTTCTTGTAACATGCAGAGAATAAAAAATGATGACATGCTCATTACGTTTTCATGAAGTTTCTTCTCTCCTATTCACACTAAGCTGTGGCTTTGAAGAGCTAGTTGAATAAGTCAAGTTGTTTGATGCCCCCTGCAAAGTGTGTGACAAGCCTAGTTTCCTTTCAGGTAAAACCCAGTTGGCTTTACACTGGAAAAATCAAGGGAAAGTAAGGGATTCAAATCTAAGCAGATCTTCACACACACACACACACACACACACACACAGAGAGAGAGAGAGAGAGAGAGAGAGAGAGAGAGAGAGAGTACTTCAGGCAAGCTTGCTCTGGATTCCTTTTAAGATTCAGTTGATCACATAACATATATGTTACCAGTGAGGGGTACTCTCATTTTCCTACTCATACTGAAATACTGCTCCTCAATGAGGCCAAACTTAGACTGACAAAATGTTTAGGGGTATGCGTACCCCTGCGTACCCCCAGAAAAACAGCACTGTATATTACTGTGATTAATAAAACAGGAGCCTTTTAAAAAAATGTTTCAGCTTCTGTCTTCAGACTCAGCTATACAGCTGTACATAAAACATTTTGAGTGTGTTGTAAAGTGCAATATACAGTTGTGACGCTACATGGCGACCGTGAGCTATAGCAAATTCAATGCATTTTTCAAAACGATAAAAAAAGCATTTTCACAGCATTTTTAACATTTGTGTAGATTCCACCTTCCTCAGCTGCTTTTGGAAACTGTATTATTTCACTTTTATCACAGCACTGATGAAGGCAGAAGCCAAAATGTTTTGCCACATAATCAAAAGGAATCTCTCTTTTGTTAATGACGTGTGTGTGTGTGTGTGTGAGAGAGAGAGAGAGAGAGAGAGAGAGAGAGAGAGAAAGAGAGAGAAATTTAGCTGCCAATCCAGTCAGCTTCTGTACATAGAATAGGTGGACATCATGTTGTCTTTTCCTCAGGCCATAAAATGTCTTGTGCAGGCCTATCACTATATTCCATAGGCCTTACTCCCAGTCTCAGGTTAGTGATTATAGGATTTCAACCTAATGGACTTGATCCATTGCTCTGCCATAGATAGTCTCCTTTCATTTCCTCTCATCTCCTCTTGTCAACCTTTGCCATGACTAGTCTGATAAGTGGGATCATCTTGAAGGATGGTCCTGGTTGCGGGCAGGCCCCCAGGCCGGTTCATCCCCCCTGGCATAGGCACCACAATCACCCTGGCTTCTTGGCCAGTCACTTTTGTGTGTGGTGATCGTGGGGGGGGGGGATATAAAAGTGATAGCGTGACGCGTGTCAGGCACCTGCTTTGCGCTGCTGAACACCCGCCCACCTGCCCTTTATTTTAGATGTCCTCTGGCCTTGCTTTGGACTTTGGTTGGTCACCTGTCTTGGGATGGGGGCCAAGTAGGAATTTTTCCATTTGGCAGATTGGCACTGGCCACTTGGTTTTCACCTACCTCTTAGCAATCATCACAACTTTGTAAGGTTTGGCAGTTAGGCACTGGCTCATTGATTTGTGGGGGAGGGGGGGAGAAGAAGAAGAAGAAGAAGAAGAAGAAGAAGAAGAAGAAGAGGAGGAGGAGGAGTTTGGATTTGATATCCCGCCTTTCACTCCCCTTCAGGAGTCTCAAAGCGGCTAACAATCTCCTTTCCCTTCCTCCCCCACAACAAACCCTCTGTGAGGTGAGTGGGGCTGAGAGACTTCAGAGAAGTGTGACTGGCCCAAGGTCACCCAGCAGCTGCATGTGGAGGAGCGGAGACGTGAACCCAGTTCCCCAGATTACGAGTCTATCGCTCTTAACCACCACACCACACTGGCTCTCAGCCATCGCCTGCCCCTCCATTGACCAAGGGTATTCCGTTAAAGGAATCCAGGGCCTGGATCTTGTCCGAAGTCCGCTTGAGGAGCTAGGGCCATGCCAGGCCTCTGGGGACACCAAGGAGAGCTACCAGCGGGTTCCCCCGATGTGGCTTCCTCTTTGGGTGTTTACCCTTACTGACTTCCTGCAAAGGGGGCAGAAGTCCAATATAGTCCTTTGCCAATGCCTAAGCCAATACCGCTCACATTTCTGTAATCAATAAAGTTGTGGCCTAAAATTTTGTCCAATAACCTTAAACCAAAATTCTGTGTCAGTGTGAATTTTGTTCTAACGAGGGGCTGGTTTGGGGGCCTTGCCACGCAATATCCATCTGATAACATCACATATAGCATGCAGCTACCATAATGGCATTGTGAGCATACAATTTAAAGGTGATAAAGCTGGAGGCAAGCCTGAAAGCTTTCACAGCCAAATCTATCTTCCATCTTCACAATGCTATTCTGAAGATCACTCAGTTTACTTTGCAAAATTGCTAAGATTAGAAGGATTTTGTAGAATTTATTCTGTTGAAACCGAAAGTTGCAAGAATGTAAAACTGGCTTGGCTGGGCATGGGCCAGACTATTTATATCACTGCTTTGTTGGTACGTCTTTCTGAGTCACTGACACATCTTCCCCAAATGCTCTAGTTTTGTTTCATTGTTACAGATAGGCTATTCTGCATTTTCTTTATCTCTGGGGTTCTCCTCTGTTGTTACTCATGGTTGAAACAATAAAGATTGACTCACTGTATTGGGGACTATTGGTCTTAAGAATGCAAGAGTCACAACTAGTGTATATATTCAGTCATTTTTTTGGGGAAAGCATAATAAAATATTAAGGAACAGCAAGAATAATTATCTTACCATGCACAAATCAAAATAAATCGCTAGAACAAAAGTCTATATCTGACTATGCGGACTCAGTGGTTCTACATATTGGAAAGCTAAAACAAAACAGAGAAGTGAACATTCATAAAAGATATGTATAATTTAGCTGTTGGAGAAGAGTGCAAGGTCCCTTGATCTTTGAAAATCAGATTAATATTAATCTAATAAACTTTATACTCAGTCTTCTGAAGAGCATGCAAAACCCTTAAGAAATTATTTTTACACAATGGATTCCTATTGATATAAAAACAGGAAATGATTTAACATATTTATAGCACCCTAGCTTCTCACAAAATACTGCCATAAACAAAAGGCTTTGCAATGCACCACTGAATGGTATTAATTTCTACAACTTTCATTATTAAAGCGCTGCAGAAATTAATATAGATTTAGCACACAGTGGAGCTAAATAAATATTATCCACTGGGCCCAAAGAAGGAACATGGGCAAAAGAGGAAAAAATGCTTGCTGTTTGCTTTGCAACATTTCCTACTGCCAAAGAGACAGGTCATTTAGCAAACTGGGCATTGGCTATTCTCTACAATAGTGGAAATGCCTATAATTAAATCACTGCCTTGGACTACACAGAAAAGGCGAAGTATGAATACATGAACAAGCAAGCAGTTGCAGTCAGCAGGATTGTACAGGTGGGGTGGTGTTATTCACCTGCTTCCTAAAGCGGAGCATTGCTGATGGATATGGAAAGGGTGAGAGATGTAGAAGCAGCACAGCAGCTCAGCACTGTGAAGGTACAGTGGCAGAACCAATCTGATGTTCCTATGCTACCTGAACCATGCCAAGGTGCAGCCAATTGAGCAATGCTATGATGCCCTGGCAACCATTACAGCAAGCAAGCAATGTTTGAAGCAAACATATTGCAAGGAAGACTCCTAGGTTGTTATATTGTTGATGTCATTGTGAATGATGTCAAAGAAACATCTTACATCGAAGAGGGCCTTCAGGGTAAGTGTATGTAGAACAGGTTTGCTTCAATTATCCACATTTACTTTTAGCATTTATCAGTACACCAAGAATCATTCTACATGGATTTTAGCCCTGTTTGGCTATTCATTTCCCTCTCTTGGGCCATCACTGGCAAGCCCTGCCTACTCCAGCCCTCTGACCTTTCTTCTCTCTACTGGTTGAAGGGCATTCTTCTGAAGAGGGCAGTCTCCTCTACTCATAGCTGCTACCCACACATGTTACAATTAAGTATAAACCGTGTTCTAAATTTTAGAGGGATCTTCCATGAATGTAGAATGGGGCTCCCCACTTCAGAGAAAATGCTTTTCATCTTCCACCCCACTCCTGCTCTCTTTCACCCAAATGGTCATCACGCTGGAGAAATGGAACACCTGAGCAGGGCTTAGCCCAGCACTTATCTTAGGTAAGAGTCACCAGGCAACACTGTCCATCTTCTAAATAGCTTTTCCATGGGTTCTAGATTATCAAGGTGTGTTTTTTTTAAAAAAAGGTCTATTGTATGATAATAATACACATTTCTAGTTTGTTTTACAGTGACATGCCTATGTGAATTATAATGCCTATGTGAGTGGGAGCAATACAAATGATGGCTCAATCAACACACACACACATTTTCTACAACCATAACTCTTGTGTTTCACCACCCAGTACAATGTAGGTTCCTGCTTTCTCAGTCAAGCTATAAACAGCAAAATAAAATAAAAACATGTGCATGTAATATAACCAGCCTGCCAGACCCTTTAAAAAAAATAATGCAGTGACCAACATATGTATCAAGTTGAACTTGAGTGCTATATCCTTTCGGTGCTATAGCAGCAATCAATAAAATTGGTGTGTAAACTAAACAGTAATAGCAATGGGCAAAGGTGTTTATTGAACATTATTGTGCGAACACTTCATTGATGAATTTACTTTGAGTTAATGCAAGCCACTGCAGTCTTAATAGTTGAACCATTTATGGAATGGCAGCATGCCAGTGAACTTTCAGCGGCACGTCTGTCGTTCCATCTCACCTTGCTGAACTAATCATTACGAGTGGGGTTTTTTCCCTGCCTGTCTCTTTTCCAATTAGAAAATGCCCCCCAACAATGTCAGTTTCTATCTCCTTTATGCATACCGTAGTTTTCCGTGTATAAGACAAGGTTTTTTTAATTAAAAATTATGTTAAAAAATTATTTATACACTGATAATGCATGAGGGAATGTGGGATTAGTTGCTGCCATGAGCCGGAGATTATCAGCGGCTATTGGGTGTGTTATTGGTGGCTGCAGCAAGGGCCGGTGTTGATTGACTGTCGCTGTGGCAATTGGGTGGGCGATTGGTGGCTTCTTCCGGTGAGGGGGCAGGCGATAGGTGGCTTCTGTGACACGTGCAAGTGGCAGTGTAGATCAGACGGGTGAGTGATTTTGGCAACCCTCCCAAAAAAGCTCTACTACTATGGGCAATCTCCCCCGATTTTCTTAATTTTGAGTCGCCCAAAATAGGGGGCTTCTTATACATGGGGGGTATGCTATACACGGAAAAATATGGTATATTATTGTTAAATAATAAAGTCACAGAAAGAGTGCTGAAAGATCAGCCCAAATGCCCATAATATTTCTCATGTTCTTCCTAGAGAACTTCCTAGAATACTTTATTATTTTAACAAAGAAAGATAAAAATGAATAGTAGATGCAATGACATTTGCAATACAGTATCACCAGAAGTGTTAAGATTTTGGATGTTATATACTTCATACATTTCCTCCAACATTTATAAGGCATCCCAGAGATTGATACTGTGGTACATATCTTATTTTATCATGTGCTCTCCCTCCTGTGAGACCGAGAGACAGATTTTCCTGGGACTGGCAACTGAGCTGATTGCTGACTGAAATCTAACACTCAATCACACTGGTTCTTTGAATTTGACTTTGAATGTATGTGGAATAACTTCATGAGTCTTCATCCAAATAGCCAAAATCACATACAGACCACCATGTTGCAAAGGTTTAGCTGTCACTTATTTTGGAGATAGGAAAGTCTCAGATGTTACAAATGAAATATATCCATTGATAAAAAAGAAAAGAATGGGAAACACCAGCAGTTATACATAGCTTTTTATTTGCCCCTCAACTAATTGTTTGGCTAGAGTTAAAATCTTGCTCAAATTATCTGAGATTTCTGTAGGATAACCAACCAATTCATTAAAAATGAAATGAAAAATGAATGTAACAGGAATATGATAACACAAGTCAGAAAGTCTAAGCAATGTGATAGGAAACAGTCTATAGCAAATAGATGTCTCGTGGGGGGACTAGGCAAGGTGTTTTATTTTCTCTTTCCCCCCCCCCTTTTTACCCAGGTGAATAACATGTCTTCTTTCTGATATGTACTTTGAAGAACTAGGTTAACTGTTTTCCCTTCCATTTGCTGATACTGAATATAGTTTGCATCTAAAATGAAATGGGCAACCAATTATGAACTACCAATGCAAGGCATCACTCAGCTTTCTATAAATACACATTAAGTTTTAGAAACCAACTGCCTTTTATGTAATTTAACGTACCCTGGAAAATTACATCATAGGCCATACACAGGTTCTGAAAGCGTAATCACAATCTTATATTCCTGTCAGATTCAGAGGTGGAATGATGGGTGTGAATTAAGCCTTTATAGTTTGCTTGCACAGTAGGTAGTAAATTAGCAGGTGCAGAAGAAGTGCTAATGCTCTGTGAATTAAGCATCAATTTACTGCTTCTTTTCTCTTTACCCTGCACATTGAATGCATTTTGATCTGAACAGATGACTAGTCTCTAAGCAAGAACTACAGATTACACTACGAGGAACAATAAATTATACCACTCTGTTACTGATGTTATTAGCGTTACCTCCATCTGGTTTCAGACATGTTTGAGTGGAAGAACCAATGTAAAATGTTCATTCTTTGGTGTGCATGCCTTATCTTCAAAGTAAGGAAAAGAAAAACCATCCTCAATGTTTTTAGCCATAGAATATTCAACTCTAGTTGAACTATTTTTAAATTGGAGGCTTTCACTAAATGCATTACTTCAAATATATAAATGCAGAACTGGTGATTCATGGATGGACAGAAATGTTCATTAATTTCAAAACTTAGTTGAATGCCACCCTATGAAATTATTCCTTAGCATACAAGATTTTCTTTTTTTTTTTATAATAATTTTTTATTGCGTCTTTTTCCACATTGCAGATATAACAATAACAAAGAGTAAACAAAAGAAAAGAACACGAAAAGGCAAATACAAAAAGAAAAGAAAAAAGAAGAAACAAGAACAATAAAACCAGACCATTTCATCAACTTATTTCCAATTTCTATCGAACTTCCCCGCGTCTCCCCTTAATGCATTCTTGACAATAAAGTTATCAGCAAGTTATAACCTTGTTTCGTGTGTTTTTTGTAATTTCAATTACTATTCAAGTTTAAATCTCTTATTTTCCAATTGTTTTAAAAATCTTACAATATTTCTTTTTTACCCATTTAAACTTTGGTTCTTCCATAAATAATTCAACTTTCATAAATAGTCTGCTTATGTTGCTGGGGCTGACATTCCAAATCATGCGACATTTTAAGATTCATATAATTTATAATACTTTTGCAAATAGTCCTTAAATTTTTTCCAATCCTCCTCCATCGCTTCTTCTCCCAGGTCTCGGATCCTTGCAGTCATCTCGGCTAATTCCATGTAGTTCATCAATTGCGTCTGCCAGTCCTCCAGTGTGGGCAAATCTTGAGTCTTCCAATGCTTAGCAATAAGAATTCTTGCTGCTGTTGTAGCATACATAAAAAAGGTTCTGTCCTTCTTTAACACCTTCTGGCCGACAATGCCCAGAAGGAAGGCCTCTGGTTTCTTAGGGAAGGTGTATTTAAACACCTTTTTTAACTCATTGTAGATCATTTCCCAGTAGGCCTTCAATCTTGGGCAGGTCCACCAAAGGTGTAAGAATGTCCCCTCAGCTTCTTTACACTTCCAACACTTGTTATCGGACAAATGGTATATCTTAGCCAGCTTGACCGGGGTCATGTACCACCTGTATACCATTTTCATAATGTTTTCTTTCAAAGCATTACATGCAGTAAACTTCATACCGGTGGTCCATAACCTCTCCCAGTCTTCTGACATGATGTTATATCCAATGTCCTGAGCCCATTTTATCATAGCTGATTTAACTGTCTCATCCTGAGTGTTCCATTTAAGCAGCAAGTTGTACATTCTCGATAGTAACTTGGTCTTTGGTTCTAACAGTTCTGTCTCAAGTTTCGATTTTTCCACCTGGAATCCTATTTTTTTGTCTAGCTTAAAAACCTCATTAATTTGGGCATAATGTAGCCAACCTTGCACCATACTTTGTAATTTTTCGAAGCTCTGCAGCTTCCATTTACCTCCAATATTTTCTATTATTTCCCAATATTTCGGCCAGTAGGCCTCCATATTGGGTTTTTTCCGAGCTTTGGCCTCAATTGGTGATACCCACCTCGGAGTTTTGCTTTCTAATAAGTCTTTGTATTTTTTCCAGACCATAAATATTGCTTTTCTGACAATATGGTTTTTAAACATTCCATATGTTTTTGCCTTGTCATACCACAAATACGCATGCCAACCTAACGAGTTATTAAAGCCTTCCAGATCCAGGACATCAGTGTTTTCCAACAAAATCCAATCTTTCATCCAACAGAAGGCTGCAGCTTCGTAATATAACCTTAAGTCCGGCAGGGCAAATCCCCCTCTCTCCTTTGCATCAGTTAGTATTTTAAACTTTATTCGGGGCTTTTTGCCCTGCCAGACAAATTTAGAGATATCCTTCTGCCACTTTCCAAAACATTCCACTCTGTCCACAATCTGCAAGGCCTGAAACAAAAACAACATCTTTGGCAAAACGTTCATTTTTATAGCTGCAATTCGGCCTAACAAGGATAACTTCAGTCTTGACCAAATTTCTAAATCTTTTTTAACTTCTAACCAGCATTTCTCATAATTATCTTTGAATAAATTCAAGTTCTTGGAAGAGAGATTGACCCCCAGGTATTTCACTTTTTTAACAATGTTTAGTTCTGTTTCCTTCTGAAACCCTTCTGTTTCAGTAGCTGTCAAATTTTTCCCTAACACCTTAGTTTTTTGTTTGTTCAACTTGAAACCCGCCACCCGACCAAATTTCTGTATCAGTTCCAGTACTTTTTTTGTACTAGATTCTGGTTCCTCTAATGTTAAAACCAAGTCATCTGCAAATGCTTTCAGTTTATATTGTTTCACTCCGACCCGTATTCCTTGTACCTGCCGATCCTTCCTTATCATGTTCAGCAAAACCTCCAGGACTGAAATAAACAATAAAGGGGACAGGGGGCACCCCTGGCGTGTTCCTTTTTCAATCTGGAGTTCTTCTGTCACCACATTGTTCACTATCAACTTAGCTTTTTGTTCGGAATAGATTGCTTCTATTCCGTTCTCAAACCCCCTTCCCACTCCCATCCCTTCCAAGTTTTTCTTCATAAATTTCCAAGAAATATTGTCAAAGGCTTTCTCCGCGTCAATAAAAATTAACACTGCTTTAGTGTTAATATTTGTTTGTAAAAGTTCCAGAATATCAATAATATTCCTAGTGTTATCAAACAAATGTCTACCTGGGAGAAAGCCTGCTTGGTCCTTATGAATTACTTCATTTAAAACCTTCTTAAATCTATTTGCCAAAATGTCTGCAAATATTTTGTAATCCACGTTTAGGAGTGAGATGGGACGGTAATTCCTGAGTTGAGTCTTTTCAGTTTCCACTTTAGGTATCAGTGTGATGAATGCTTCTTTCCACGTATCTGGTGCCCTTCCTCCCTCCATAATCTGGTTGCAAACCTCCATTAATGGTTGTATCAAATAGTCTTTTAGCGTCTTATAATACTTGGAGGTAAGTCCATCAGGGCCTGGAGATTTGCCTAGCTGCATATTCTGAATGGCATCCTCAATTTCCTGTTGTGTTATTTTACAATTCAAGATTGATCTCTTCTCTTGGGATAATTCTGGTAGGCCATTGTCTTTCAAGAATTGTTCTATCTCAATTTCTTCCTCGGACCCTTGTGTAAAAAGTTTTTTAAAGTATTTCTGGAAGCACTTTCTAATTTCTCCCGGTTTCTGAATATTTTTCCCTTCAACTTCTAGATTGGTAACATAATTTAATTTTTGTCTCTTTTTCAACTGCCAAGCTAGCAGTTTCCCACATTTATTCGCAGATTCAAAAGATCTTTGTTTCATTTGTTTGATTTTCCATTCCACTTCTTGGTTGATCAATTTCGTATATTGTGATTGGTGGAATTTGATTTCTCTTAGAGTCTCTTTTGATTTTGGATTCAATCTTAGTTTTTCCTCTCCTTCTCTTATCTTCTCTAGTATCTTATCCTTTTTCCCATTCCAGAATTTTTTCTTAATCGTATTCTGTTGTATCAGAAACCCTCTCATAACCGCTTTACTTGCGTCCCAGATTATTCTTTTTTCCACCGAGGTGTTCAAATTAATTTCAAAATAGTCCTTTAAAGCTTTTTGGGCCTTCTTTACAATCTCTTGATCTCTTAGCAGGTTGTCATTCATTTTCCATCTGAAGGAATCGGCAGTGGTAAATCTCATTTCCGTTTTCAGAGCGTTATGGTCGGAGCAAGTCTTTGGGCAGATTTCTACTCTTGTAGTCTTAGGTGCCAGCCCTCTGGTTGTCCAAATTTGGTCGATTCTTGTCCATGACAGGTGGGCCTCAGAAAAGAAAGTTCCTTCTTTACCTAGGGGGTTTCTCGTCCTCCATAAATCAATCAAATCCATATTGTCAGTTAGTTCAAAGAAGGTTTTTGGTAGTCTTCCATCTTTAGTCAGATTCTGGTTCTGTGACTTGTCCATAAGAGTAGAGACGACCCCATTCATATCTCCCATCATAATGATATTAGAATAGTCCAGATAGTCCAGTAATGTCTCATGTAGCTTCTTGTAGAATTCTGATTTCCCCTCGTTCGGTGCATAGATTCCTAAAATCAAAACTTTTTCTCCTTGGATTTGTATTTCAATTGCCAGGATTCTTCCATGTTCGTCTTTAAACAAGAATTTTGGTGATAAATTCTCCTTTGCATAGATCACCACGCCTCTCTTTTTAACTCTGTCTGATGAAATAAATTCTTGGCCTAGTCTTTTGTTTATTAACACCTTCCTGTGGAGCCTGGTCACATGTGTTTCTTGTAAACATATTATGTCCAAATTTTCTTTCTTTAAGATATGGAATATCCTTTTGCGTTTTTCCGGAGAATTTGCGCCATTAATGTTCCAGCTATACAGCTGCAGAGACATCCTGTATCAATCTGTTGTTGCTCTTATGGGGCGTCTTCTTTTTTGTCCAAATCCGAGGGTGCTGGTTCTTTTCCAGACTCTGGTGGAGGCCAAAGAGTTGCTGTTCCTTTCTGTAGGTCTTCTCCGTGGTCGTGCAGAAACTTCTGGCTGTCCTCTTTCGTTTTGATTTTAATCTTCTTTCCTTTGTAGTTGAATGATATACCTTGTGGAAACTCCCACCTGTAGGGTATTCCGTTGCCTCTCAACAGTCCAGCGAGGTCAGTATAGTTAGATCTGAGATCCAATAATTGTTTAGGAATGTCCTTATAAATTTGTGCTCTTCTGTCCTGGATCTCGAGTGCTTTGTTAAAATGTAGGTCCAGTAGTTTGTCTCTCTCCTGCTTGGCCCTTAAAATAATCAAACAGTCTCTGGGCCTGTCCTTCCTGGTAACTCTTCCCAGTCTGAATGCAGTCGTTATTTTAAAATCCGTATCTTCCTTTATACCCCAGAATTTAGAAAATTCTGCTGTCAAAAAACCAATCAGGTCCTCTTTCTCAATCTCTGGGATGGAACGTAATCTTAAATTATTTTCCCTGTTTCTCAGTTCCGCTAAAGCCAGGTGGGTTTGCTGGTCGCTAATATGTTTGTGTAGCGGCCTTACCTCTCCTTTCAATTCCTCCACTTTCTGGATTGCTTCACCTGCTTTTTCATTCGCAGCCTCGGCCAACTTCCGATTTTCAGATGTGGCGTCCTTTAAATTTCCAATATCTTGTGAATGCTTAGCCACCTGTTCAGAAAGTTTGGTAATTGAAGATATGGCTAAATCAACTTTTGCCGATTGGTCATCAACCTTTTTATTCAAAATTGCAAATTGTTGTAACATTTCCTCTAAGAGAGTGTTGGAGCTCCCTGCTGCCATGTCCTCAGCTGTTGGCTGATCAGCTTCCTTGGATGGAGCTGCTGTTGTTGATGCAGCTCCCTGTAGAACAGCAGGGACTGAAGATCTACGAGCCTGAGAAATCAAAGTTGTTTGTACCAGTTGGCCTTTCCCTGCCTTCGATGAAGCTCTTGTTCTTGGTGGGCCACTCATTCCCTTAGCATACAAGATTTTCAAGGTTTAAGCAATACATGGGTATTTTCCAGAAGAAGAAAATGCCAGGAAAAGGAGAACCCATAAGGTGTAAGGAGTTTTTTAAAAAGTCAATTTCAACCCAATGCACTAGTCAATCAAAGATATTGTTTAACCACTTTGTCGGCTGGTGGATAATGAGACTTGATTTCTAAACTAAAGAATTCAAAATTCAGGTACATTGGCTAAGTTGTTTCAATCAAAGCCTGAAACTGTTAAAAGATTTAAGATGCTGAGCATTTAAGGTAATTTTCGTACCAGTACTGCCTTTTCCCACCATGAAAGACATTCAGCACTGAAATGTTATGTCCCTTGTTGAAAATGCATTAGATTGGGCAAAATTACTCCCTTCCCTAACTCAGTGCTCCATGAAATTGTTGCAGCTTCAGGAGGGAATGAAGCATTTGGAACTTGGGACAAAAGCTCTAAATAACATTAAAAGTATCCTGTAAAAATATATTTTGAAATAGTTCAAAAAAATATGAAGGCTATTTATTTGAATGATCAATATATTGGTGGATAAAAATGTAAATACGTCTTCTAGGTCAGGCCATGGAGTTCTTGGAAACCAATACAAATGCTCCATCAGGCTGTAATTATATGGCGGCTCCTCCCATTAAATTATATAAAAGCACAAGAGACATAAACATACACACTATATACACACATACACACACATATACACAATCAAAACATAAATAATTACATTTACCACTATGCACAGCATTCAGTGAAAGTGAGTAATATAACTATGGTTTGTTTGGGAGACATAGTTGCTATTCTGACTTACTGTTTTCCATGTTCAAGGCTATGCAACAAGCCAAAAAAATAAATAGAGGCAGTCATTTAAAATTTTGGGGGCAAATAATTATATACCCTCAATCTTCCAAGAACAAATAATCCTTTTACGGTATCAGTAATTTGTGAAAGACAGAACATTGGCAAATAAAAGAAACATGAATATTTGTAACCAAACAGCTGTTTCAGTTCGGCATCAACCTAAATTACCTTTTTGGAATATAACACAGTGATTTGTGGTAAACAGGTTAAAATTAGTTTTGCCACTTAAAAAGTAGTTAGCCAGAATAATTTCTGCTCCTTTCACACAGTAAATTCCAGAGTACACATTCTTTACACTCAAAGGTTCCATTGATCCATAATGTACTTTTTTATAGCTATTCCCCCCTCCC
Source organism: Podarcis bocagei (assembly GCF_964188305.1). Classification (NCBI taxonomy): domain Eukaryota; kingdom Metazoa; phylum Chordata; class Lepidosauria; order Squamata; family Lacertidae; genus Podarcis; species Podarcis bocagei. The sequence continues at coordinate 8,199,791 of NC_138127.1, read as the reverse complement.
TAACTTCATGGGTCCATTTTCAGTGAAATGGGATAACATTTTCTCATTTTCCAGTTAGGGGGCAACTTTTGGTGGGGGGAGAGAGACTCTCAGGCCTAGTGGTCACAATTTTAGATTTCCCAGAATGCCCCTCAGAAGAAAGGATTCTGGGAAATCAAAAATAGCAGCTGCTTTTGTAGCTGAACTAGGAGGAGCTCTGCAATGTTCTCCACCCCACAAAGAGAAACATGGCTAGAAAATGAAAAAAAGAAAGAAAGAAGTGAAGCAGTTTCACCAAGCCATCCACCACTAAATCTCACCCCAAATTCAAACTGAAGTTTTGACCTTTCGTAAGTTTGGCTCGGCATTACTTTAAACAACACACAGCTGCTGGTAACTATTCATGAATTTGCTTTGGCCCATTTGAAACCCATTAAATCCAGCGGTCATCAACACATCATGTAGCAACAAAGTCCATAAGTTGAGTTTGCCAAATCTCATGGTGATCAAATTCATAGGCTTACCATTAGTTCTAGCATTATAGGAGAGGAAGAAATAATGTTTCTGCATCCACTTTGATGGCACTGTGCACAATTTTTTTATATAACCCCCTTTTTTTAGTATAAACTTCTGAATAAACATACATAGGGCTGGCCTACATACTAAAGAACTGAAACAGCTAACATCTTTATTGACTGTAGCGTGATCCTGCTAATTGTTAAAACAGTCCTGACAACTCATTCCCTATTTGTATTTGTTCTGCTTGTTTTTGCCTGCCCTGTTCCAAGACGAAATGACCTGTTTTCGATGCCTCCTCTGCACTTCAACCTCCCACACCAACAGTTTGAATGTTCGTTAAAGACCTGAGATCTAGAAGCACGTTTGAAAAGGGGGGGGGGTGGACAAGCAACTAGTTTATAAATAAATGTGAGAAACATTGAACTACCTCTTTTCAAACGATGCTCTAAAGCTACAGCCCCCTCATTCCTGAATGCTGCAGCACAAAAAACATAGGACGAGTGTCCTCAATATGCTTTGGTATCACTTTAATATCACAGAGATAATCACTATGACAACTGTTGGAAAATGTATGTGAAGTAAGCAAGTGTATTATCAAAACAATTTATTGGAATGAAAATAGAACTGAGGTAAGATAGGTACTAGAAACACTGTCTTTCGCTCCTGTTTTCAGTGGATTCAGTGTGGATTCAGTATTCAGCTGAATACTGAACAACTGCACACAAGTTTAATTTTAGGCATGTGATATCATTTACTATATTCAGAACGCTATGTGAATTATGTTAACCATTCATGTTTCAGCCCAAATGAGTGGTGTACTCCAGAATTGTTCCTCAAAAAGCACTGGTGTGTGTACTTAGATGTATGTGTGAACATACTGATGGGTTTAAATAGGGATGTCAGCAATAATGGATCAGGAACAGTTTTCAAAGAGTAGAAAGGTCAGCGCAAGGGCAGAAACCTGGCATATGAGAAAACTGGTCCTATTAGCTAGAAGTTATTATTTGGTGAGATATTCTTAAAGTTCGCTAGATGTGCTGCTATCTAAATTGCAGTGGTTGTCACAAAACTAGAAGTATCATTAAATGCAAAGCAACACTCTCTGGTAGAGTCAGTTCTCTCTTTCATCCCCTCTCATCAAAATGAGAAGCACATTTCTACTCCACAAATCCTTAAAGTGTAATTATATATTAAGAGGTTATGATGACTCACAGAAAAATAATTCTGGATCCTTCCATTAGAGGGCAGTATCCTACCACATCATCATTCTGAACACATTTCTAAAGGTGTTTGTTTCATTCCTTGCTGTAACTTAACCCCCCCCCAAGTAATTCACCATAAAATATTTCTAAAATAGCATTAACAATATTTAGTTGATTAATGCATATGTATTCCTGATGGAACTGATACAGGCATTATTATCATCACGACGACAGCAATGACTACAACTTCAAAACAAACAACTTCAAATAATTTATGAATACACAATTTTGAATGGCTAAATTTTGAAGGTTTCTATAAATATGAAATGAGACCACTGTATTGACTTACCATATTGATGGTGCTTCAGTGCCACTGATCTCTAAGAAATCGTAGCCTTCTTCTAGTTGGAAATCCGTAAAAACCAAAGCAATGGTATCTCCTGGCTCAGCTAGAATGGTCCATGTGCAATCAGCATTGTTATCATACTCAGAAGGAAAGTGAGGACTTGAAATAATTCCACTTGTCCCACGGAGAGTTCCTCCACAAGCACCTTCAGCTGATTATAAAAAACAAATGCAATAGAATTGGTCACACTGATAATATATTAACCATGTTAACAGCACCGTGGAAGAGGGTATATACAGAGATGAAGAAACACTATACATTTTATTATTTCTAAGAAGCATCAAGTGATCCCTGACATCTCCAGTTAAAAAAATAACAAGCAGTACATGTTAGAAAAGATCTCTGCCTGAGATGCCCTGTTTGAGCATTCATCCTGATTTATTTGCACAAAGCTTTTGCAGAGGTTATACGAGCTCTGCTGTTTATTAAGCATCCATCCTGATCTGTCAATCGAGAACGTTCAGCCAAAACACATATAAAAATCATAATAATAACAACAATAACAAGCACCACCACTGCTCTCACTTAATGTATGAGCTGAACAATATAACACAACACAATGGCCAATAACAATGGCACTAAACACTATTTATAGGCTAATACAAATGATCAGAAATTACAACCAAAGTCTCTAAATCTTCTTCACCAGTCGCGGTAGAATAATTCAAAAAAAATGATATATACATAATCAGTCAACAAATATCGCCGGAACAGAGTTTCCACATAACCAATCTGTTTCGTTCAATATGTAGTCATCAGTGACTACAGTATCGTATGAGCACTGATCCAGAGCATATTTTCTACAGTGTTTATATTTGCTTACATGTAAGATTGGCTTGTTAAGAAATTGAACTGCATCCTTCTCATATTAATTCTTACAAGTCTGGCTGATGAAGCATTGAACGTAATAGATTGGTTATCCGGAAACTCTGTTCTGGCAATATTTGGTGACTGATTATGTATATATCAAACTTTCAATTATTCTACTGTGACTGGAAATCAGCCCTGAGTGCTCACTGGAAGGACAGATCCTGAAGCTGAGGCTCCAATACTTTGGCCACCTCATGAGAAGAGAAGACTCCCTGGAAAAGACCCTGATATTGGGAAAGACTGAGGGCACAAGGAGAAGGGGATGACAGAGGACGAGATGGTTGGACAGTGTTCTCGAAACTACCATTATGAGTTTGACTAAACTGCGGGAGGCAGTGGAATACAGGAGTGCCTGGTGTGCTCTGGTCCATGGGGTCATGAAGAGTCGGACATGACTAAATGACTAAACAACAACAACAACTGTGACTGGTGAAGAAGATTTAGAGACTTTGGTTGTAATTTCTCATCATTTGTATTAGTCTATAAATAAATTAGTCTATAAATGTTATATTGTTCAGCTTGTCTTTATTGCAACACAGGAGTTTGTTTATGGCTCACTCAATGTATGGCAGCTTCACGTGTTCATATATGTTTTTGCGAAACAAATATGCATTCTCTGTGTGCATAATTTCATTGGGTTCATGTTTATATCACGGCATTGCACAGTATGCAGAACTTGGATTAAAGGTCAGCATTTTATTACTTCTCTGCTATTAACTATTAAGTCATGCATGGAGAATTTCCAGTTGCAACACAGCACAAAAGTATATGCCATGCAACAAAATATTTTTCACAAATAGACTGGAAGAATTATCACGGTGAATCATGCACAGCATTTTACAGGAAGCATTTTAAGGGAACAATTGTTACATTAGCGCTTGTATTATTAGTATAAAAACTTATGTAATTGCAAAGGAAGCCTTCTCTGCAGTTCAGCGGCATGAAAAATTAAAAGCTCATTAAGCTGCCTACCAAAACGGTAGCTGAAAACTAAAAGACAGCAATAATAAACAACGTGGTGTTTTGTCCTCCGCCCCCAGTAATGATAAAGCCCCTTTCACTTTTACACATTGTATTATTTTAACCTACATTGATCATGATTGTCCTTGTGGGTTATACTCATAATATCATTTTATATACACATATGGAACTTGACAAGGTCTCTGGCTCAAGGAACCTATCAGCTAATGAAGATGTGTGCAATACAAAACAATTAAGGGATTAGATTCAAGTGGCTGAGAGCAACACCGTGGGTAGGTGGCCTGTGATCAAAGCCATGACAGAGGAATCAATTCAGGAAGGTACATTTTAAAAGAAGAAAGAATGGCTTGGCTTGTGCAGTCAGAAGGCAGATCCTACCCACAGATAAGCGCTTTTCATTTATTTCTCCATGCAATTGACATTGCATAGAGGAGTAGCAATGGGCAAATCTGTCAACTTTGGTTTCTCTCAGTTTCTACCCCCTGCCCAATAGTAAATTCTGTCTTCCACATTTCCATTTCAGTTTGTAATTCTTGGTTGTTTTTTAAGTCCTTGTGAAAACTCACCAGAATTCTTCCAATTCAATGGCTTACTTCCTCTTTAGAACAAACTACAATTTGCCATCACTACTCCCAGTAGTGATGTATGGAAGTGAGAGCTGGACCATAAAGAAGGCTGATTACTGAAGAATTGATGCTTTTGAATTATGGTGCTCTTGAGAGTTCCATGGACTGCAAGATGATCAAACCTCTCCATTCTGAAGGAAATCAGCCCTGAGTGCTCACTGGAAGGACAGATCCTGAAGCTAAGGCTCCAATACTTTGGCCACCTCATGAGAAAAGAAGACTCCATGGAAAAGACCCTGATGTTGGCACAAGGAGAAGGGGACGACGGAGGACAAGATGGTTGGACAGTGTTCCCGAAGCTATGAACATGAGTTTGACCAAGCTGCAGGAGGCAGTGGAAGACAGGAGTGCCTGGCATGCTCTGGTCCATGGGGTCACGAAGAGTCGGACACGATTAAATGACTAAGCAACAACAATTTGCCATTGCAGCCAAAATAGCAATATACAGTTTGTGCTTGCCCTTCATGTAGGAATGGTTGGATTTCTGATTTATTTATTCCCCTTTTTGCCCTTAAATTAAATTCAGTTATCAACATACCTGTATGCATTTGCTAAATTTTGCGCGCGTGTGTGTGCGTGCATGCACACACACGCACGCACACACACACACACACACAAAACCCTCAAGAATATTTGTCAGCATTTTTGTGCTACTTTCTCCTAATAAACACATCTTTGCAAACAATTTTCCCCTGTGCAATACGTATTTGTATGCTAGTATCACTAATATATTTGTTGTTATTTTGCAATGCTCCCCGGTATGGAGGTTCAGTGTCACAACACTGCCACCAAAAGGGCCTGCCTCATGTCTCCACCAATCACACCTGCCATGGTAGTGGAACACAGGGTGGAGCTTCAGAAGATGACCACGGCTGCTGTGCAGATTCATGCAGGAATGATGGCAGGCAATGGAGAACTAACATCAATACAATAGATATGCCATAGAGCTCTCATTTGTGGCAAATGATGCGCATGGTCTTTTGTCCTGTCAAGGACCACGGGACTCAGCAGGAACACTGAAAGTTCACTAGAAATAAAAACTCCCCTGTTTAGGCAAGTTTTTAATGACTGATGTTTTAATGAATTTGTAATCTTTTGTTGGAAGCCACCAAGAGTAGCTGGGGAAACCCAGCCAGATGGGGGGATATTATTATTATTATTATTATTATTATTATTATTATTATTATTATTATTATTATTATTATTATCTCAGTGCAGCCTCTCCTGTGTTTTCTCCTCACCTGGAAATTGAATGTATTAAACACCCCTTTAAACCTTTTGGGTTTTAAAGTGGTACATCAAAATTTGTTTTATCGTAGAATTGCAGAATTGAAAAGGGACCAGGACGATCATCTACTCCAATCTACTGCAATGCAGGAATCTTTGACCCAACATGGGGCTTGAACTCATAACCCAGCGTCTCATGCTCTACTGTCTGAGCTATCATACAAGACACATTTTAAAAACAATATAAATTCTGCTTCAAAGACTTGTCCTTTCTGCCTCTAATGCAGGCAATTTAGTGAAATGCCCAATTCACTGGATTTTTTTAAAAAAATGCTGTCTTCTTGAAACATTCCTGTAAATGTACCCCATCACACCCTTTAGAATATTACTTTTTCAGTGTTAGCCAGAAGGTGATAAAGAACTCTTGCCCAAATAGAAGCGCATTGACAATATCACTTGGCCCCATAAATATAGCTGTCTTTTAAAAGAAGCATTCAGAGAATAGCTTGCTGTCTTTTATAAAGCACCTTCTCTATTTATATTGCTATATATCTGCAATCCTTGTGTGCTGCATAATGTTCAGACAGTTCTGCTGTGCACTATCCTCCATTCTTTGGGGATGACACAAGGAGCCTTAGGATAAGCCTGTTAGAAGCCAATCAAAACTTCGTGAAATAAATGAGCAATTAAAGAGCACATCTGTGCACTTTTCATCTCAGCAATGTGAGTACAAATGGGGGGAAACAGAGCTATCCCCACACTACTTAAATATGCAAAGAACTGAGGTCTGTGGTTATCAAGACAGTCTGTGTGCAAATCCAAACCAAACCTGACATCACCTTAGAATCCCTCTACCTGAAATTATTTATAGTGCTTATTGCTGCAAGCAACAGCACACTGAAAGGATGTGGCAAGGCAAAAAGAACTCCCTTTACATTTTACATTTCACTTTTTCGTTTTCTCCCTACTTTCTGCATTTACTTTCCCTGTTTTTACAGGTTACTGCTTGGTCACAGCACAGACCTGATTTGAGAGGGGTGGGGGTGATTCAACTAGCAAATTGTAAATCTGACCGCTCCCCACCTCCCCACAACCCACTCCGCTAAAGACAACAAAGGAAATTCACAATCTACCATGCCAAATATTGTCTGGAAATGCTTTTAACTATTTCATTTGATGACGAGAATTCAAGTGGTTGATGTGCCTTTCAAGTTCCAAGCACTTCAGTTTATGTTATCTTCTGCTCCAGCAAAGAAAATAACTTGACAAATGACATGCCAATACTTCAGTGCACAAAACTAATACAGAGATATTGATTTCCAGTGAGGTCAACATCAATGCAAGAATTGGACTAAATCATAAGTGACCTTGGAACTCAAAGAGGCATATTCTAACGTTTTTATCTTGTTACTGTTTTATTGCTGTCATCCTTTTTAAGAGTCACAGTGCCTATCCTGGATTTTAACAGCAAGAAAAATGGAACGCAGCAGGTAACAAGTATGTTCCCTTGTGGACTTTTGAGTACTTGAACAAACCTGTTCATCTCTGGCCTAGGTCATTGCAATTTAAGTTCATAAAAACTCACTGCAGCTTTTGCAAAACCTCTGTACCATTGCAAGCATAATATGGTGCAATCCTATTTCCTATACAAAAATAGTTCCGAGCCCAATGGGACTTATACCCTGATAAACTGTGTTCTCCCTCATGGAGAGCACGGGTTGCGGGCGGGGCTGACGAGACACCTCACTGTTGCTAGGCAAATGGTTTGGCCATCCTTTAAGCATGGTTGGGCTGTTACTGGGGAAATCTAGATGTTGCCATTTGTTGATTGACAGCCCTATTTGTTAAATACAATGCTCGCAGCGAGGAACTTCCTCTTTTCGCTGCTTACTTCGGATCACCCACCCTCCCTTCCCTAATTTTAGGCTCTTTGCTTGACCTTGCTGTGCCTGTCATGGGGTCGTCTGCTTTGGGGCAGGGGCCTGGTAGGAATTTTGTCCATTTGGCTGATTAGTGCGTGCCACTTGGTTTTTTGCCTACTGCGTAGCAAATTGTCACAACTTGTAAGGTTTGCAGTTAGGCGTTGGTCTTGGAATTGGTTGGTGGAGGGGTTGGGATTTGGCTGTGCCTGCCCCTCTAAAATGCTGCTGCTGCTTCAAGGGTTTTCCATTAAAGGAACCCAGGGGCTCCCCATGCTTTTGTCCAAAACCCCCTGGCAAGGGGCTAGGGGCACGCAAGCCCCTGGGAGCATGCTGGGGAGAGGTGAGGCATGGTTCCCAGTCCCGTCTCTCTCCCCAGGTGACTTACCCTTGCTGACTTCGCAGGGGGTGCAAATGTCAGAGCTGTCCCCGTGTGGGGGCAGTTAGTGCTACCAATGCCTAAGCAACCACTCACATTGCTGTAATTTGAATAAAGTTGTGTCCAAAATTATGCCAAAAACCTTAAACAAAAATTAAGTGTCAACTGTGTTTTTCTTTGGGTGTCTTGGGGACCTCGACGCGCAAGTGAGTATCACTGCAGTGGTTGCAAACCTTTGTGGGTACATTAGAACATTTGAAAATTTGACATAATGCTGTGACACCAACCCATCTGTTTGTTTTTCTTGCCCTTCTCCAAGGTCACTCTCCTCCCTGTAGACAGAATTCACATGCATGCACATGTACATGCAGAAGCACATTGCACCATCAAATTGGAATGACTTTGGTAGACCACATAGTAAAAACCAGAGATCTGCTGCTCGCCGGCACCACAAAAACAGTCATCCAAGGCTTGGTTGCTGATCTGAGCCTTGAAAATGTAAAGAGGCCTGAAAAAGGAATTTGAAAATAACATCACTTTTCAAGCTTCTTCCTGCAGCTTTTTAAGGGCTAAAGAACTTGCCGCTTTCTGACAAAGGTGCCTCACTGTGTGTGCTCCTCGCACCAAAGGAACGCTTCAAGGAGATGCCACATTCGTGCCCTCTGGAGTAAAGGACTGCAGCCTCAGTTAATTTTTGTAACCAAATGGCACTCACTAAGTGGCTCATACCTATCAAGCAAGTGGTGTGCTAATAGAGGGATAAATAAAACTTAACAAGTGTGAGAAATGATAAATGTTGCCTCTTCACGGCTTATAAGAAATAAGATGTTTAGTTCACTTCTGAGTGACTGCACCTATAGCCATTTGTTTTACCTATAGCTTACAGTTATTCACTTTACCTATAGCTTAAATGATAAAGTGAATAACTGTAATAAAAGCTCTGTTTTGCTCCTCTCACATAAAAGCAAGTTCTGAAGGCATGAAGCTAGCAGCTAAGTTAACCATTAACCACAAAAGCAGAAGGTACAGCACAGGTTCAAAAATGCACAAGATCACAGGACGCAGTGTGTGGTCAGCATAAACACGAAAGTTCCACATATCAAGGTTGGGTGTTTAACACCTGTTGCTAAACTAATAATAATAATAATAATAATAATAATAATAATAATAATAATAATTTATTTATTTATACCCCGCCACTCTGGGCGGCTTCCAACAAAATATTAAAATACAATAGTCTATTAAACATCAAAGGCTTCCCTAAACAGGGCTGCCTTCAGATGTCTTCTAAAAGTCTGGTAGTTGTTTTTCTCTTTGACATCTGGTGAGAGGGCATTCCACAGGGCAGGTGCCACTACCGAGAAGGCCCTCTGCCTGGTTTCCTGTAACTTGGCTTCTCGCAGCGAGGGAACTGCCAGAAGGCCCTCGGCGCTGGACCTCAGTGTCCGGGCAGAACTATGAGGGTGGAGACGCTCCTTCAGGTATACTGGGCCAAGGTGTGAAGGTCGCACATACGATGTTGTGGTTAACACCTGTTGCTAAAATGACACTTGTACAAAAGGTCAGAAAAGGTGAAGCGTGGCAATGGAACATTTGTGGTTAAAATGTGTTATGGAAACTACCGTATTTGTATTATGATTGATGAGGGAAATAGGGGTGCTGTTACCTGTTGGGACTTTCCACACCTTCTCTGTGAGGGAGGGGGAAGAGGGACTTAGAGGCGGTAAAACTTGTGTGTAACCTCTTGATCCTTGTGGTTGCAGGCTCTTCATGCTGCAGCCACACGTTGGCAAATGTATTAATAGAATCTTCCTATATTACCAAATTTGTCCAAGATCATTTTTATTAAAGGCTCTCAAGGCACAAAAGTCTTGGGGACCATTTAGGCCAGTGGTAGGCAACCTAAGGCCAAGGGCCATCGCCTTCTCAATCCGGCCTGTGGATGGTCTGAGAATCAGCATGTTTTTACATGAGTAGAATGTGTCCTTTTATTTAAAATGCATCTCTAGGTTATTTGTGGGGCCTGTGTGGTGTTTTTACATGAGCAGAATGTGTGCTTTTATTTAAAATGCATCTCTGGGTTATTTGTGGGGCATAGGAATTCATTTATTCCCCCCCCCCAATATAGTCCGGCCCCCAACAAGGTCTGAGGGACAGTGGACCAGCCCATAGCTGAAAAAGGTTACTGACCCCTGATTTAGGCCCTGATTTCAGATTATTAATACTGTTCTGCTCAGTTTCATTTCATACTCCATTGTCCTAGTTCGAGATAACATTTCAAGATTCATTTTACTTTGGTGTACTGCAATGTAACTGATGGAAACATGGTTCATATTTTGAATATTACAAAACATGAGGGAGTCATTAAGCAGTGCCAGGATTTCCTCTCCCCTGTTCCTTCAGTGGCTTTCCCTTGCAATTTATCACCAGCAATAGAATAGATACAATTAAAAACTTGACTGGCATATTATAAAGCTCTTGCAAGTGACATGTTGTCATTTCCAGCCACATTATGTAAGGCTTATCAATTAAAGGAAATTGCAGCTTTAGATAGCTCCAAATGAACCATACATTATTTACTAAGCCTTATTAAAAGTATCTGCAAAGTCACTACTGGTTCTCTATTTGATGTCATTTTTCTATAATTCTCAGGGATTTAAAAAATAAATAAATATGCACAGTGATCCAGTTCCTTAGCTCAGCAAAACAAAAAAGTAAAGCAGTCAAAGCTACTTCTAAAGACCTCTGCCCTCAGACATCTGTAGCCTATTGTTTGTATTTTATTAGCCATTTATTGAAATTATATGCTCTGCACTGACATTTTAAAACATCCCATTGCTATCATTAAATCATACATATCTGGGCCAATCTGGCAATTCATCAAGTCAACTCGCAGAATTTGGAAACGTTCAAAGGAAGCTGTTGCACTGATGTAGATAATTACATATTAGCCATGGCATTGATCTGTGCATCCAGATGACTTCTGCTACCTCTAAGAAAAAGGCAACCTAATGCTCATAATTGAAAGATCAAATATGGCCTGAAGAAAAAGTAAAGGAAAGCTTTACATGTATCCTCTCTTACAGCTAAGGTACTAAAGACAAATATGCTGACCATCTTATGAAACATTATTTTTTCTTTACTCCAAGGCTTCCATTGACCTTTAAGGATTGTCTTCCCATTAGCATCTAGGAAGCACCTGCAGACTGCTAGAGAGACTGTAGTTTGAAGGACTTATTTTGGACCTTTTTTTGGGTGAATGCGAGAAGACTGGGAATGAAGGTTGCAAAAACACTGTCAAGCAAATGGAGAAATAGCTGGATATTATTCTGGAGTGCATACCGGTACTCTGAACATTTTAAATAATCGTTACATACATAATTGGCAGACATAATTGGATTAAGGATGATGCACAAAGGAAAGTGATGAATTGAAGATGAAGGGCCCTGTTTGAGGGGCAGGGAAGAGAAGATATCCCAGGGCGGGAGGCTGTGGGAAGAGGTGGAATTTCCCAGGTGGAAGAACTGGGAGGGTTCACTCTTCTGTGTGTGGAATAATTTTGATACAGGGCATTGGTTCTTCTCTACTGTCTTCCCTTCCCTTCCTTATTCTTGCTTTTTCTGTTTTTCTTTTCTAGATAAGTGTGATTTTTTAAATTGTAGTTTATGTTGAAAACTTTTAATAAAAATTGATGGAAAAGAAAAGGAGAAGTGATGTAATGGTGTGTCTGGGGGGTGGGGAGATTTCAAATGATTAAGGGTAGGGGAGGACTCCTGTTTGATTCTCTTTTTAATGAGAATTTGGATATACTAGAGAAAAAGCCTACTGGAAACCACTGCAGGACACTAATAACACCCTGGAAATGGATATTCTCAGTTTGGGCAATTTGAATTGCAATTCTGTTTTGTTTAGTAAGCACATTTATAATTACTTAACAAGAGGAACTATTATAGTTTTAAGTATTAAGCGAAATAATTGAAAAGTTAACCATTTTCAAATATAAGCAAAATAATCCTGATTTGTATGACTCAGCAACATTAATAGAGAAAGGAATTATAAGAATACTATACATTTTTTTTCAGATTTCAGTATGTATATGTGAACTATATTACAATGCAAGCTATGTGATCCAGCAAGAGTGAAGCACTTCTAAAGCCAATTAATTTCATTTCCAGTTGAAATCAGTTAAACTGAAGGCAGCCTGAGCCCATGCTTACTTAGTCCTTGATTTCAGCTAGAATTGAAGATGGGAGAGAAATTTTATTTTGTTTGCATTTTAATTCACATTATTCAAACAAATACATGAACTGAAACCCTGAATCCTTTTGCAATCCAGTTTTTTAACCAAACAATATGTACGAACAATATGTAGCAAAAAGAGTGCATAAAATGCATATATTAGTGAAAATAACATTCAATAAAGTTTTATATCAAGAAAAATGCCTTGCAAAAATGTGTTGCAAAATCACTTAACACTGAATACAAAAAAAGTGTTTATTAGGAGAAATTAGCATGAAAATGGTGGCGAATTTTCAGGAGAAAATAAAAAAAATCACAAATTGCTTTGGAAATGTGGACAACAGATTTTAATACTGGAAAAATAAGAAACTAAGAGAAACTGAATTGACATATTTGCCCCTCCTCAGGTAGACAACACTCAATATACTGTACTCATATCCCATCCTAAGTAATATATCGTTTGACACCTTCTTTGTTTTCACAATAAGCTAATTTCTTTCCTTAGTTCAGAGAATGATATATACATTACTTGTCAAATCAATATTTAAACTCGGAATTGATTTCTCACAAAGAGACACACACAGAGTACCAGATTGAAACCAGCGGCTTCTGATCGATGTTAATGAATTGTGCTGCCCCAATAATGGTAATCCTACAAATGATAGTAACTCTAGGAATAAACTGATTTCTTTAACTATTTTTGGTAGGATAGTTTCTTGATTAAGAGCCCTAAGATCCCATCTAATAATGATCTCCACAGCCACCATGCTTTTATCAGTGTATGTGTTTGTGCTTGTCAAAAACAGCAACAGAATAATTGCCATGTTTAATGTGCAATGGGAAAACTGGGTCACTGGAATCAAGCTACAGCAAGGATTCGCGTATTACAGAATTAGAAGGTGTACTTGCAGTTGATTCAGACACCTTCTGGCATCCATCTTAGCTGTAAATCCTGGAAGACCTGCTCCCTGCCTTGCAGACCTTACCTACTTGTCTTGCAAGAGTTGGGCCGTGACTGACTGACTCCAGCTACAAAAAACTGAATCTGCTGAACAGACTCTGGGGCTGGGGTGCTGTTTGGAGGCTTCTGCTGTTGGGGGTTGTTTCTGATTCTGTATCTTTATTTTATAGCTTGGGATTTATGTGGGAATTGTTCTGTTTGTATTTTTAAAATATTTATGACTACTTTTGTTATGTTGGAGTTATGTCTTTTTTTCATGTGGCAATCCGCCTCGAGCATGGTTTGAACTGTGGAAATGCAGCATATAAATAAAGTGATGTATGAATTGATGTAGTATCCAATAAACTATGAAACAGAAACAATATTGGGCTGTATGTTCACTAGAAATCTTTAAGAATACATAGTGAAATGCTGTTGGTCCCAGTCCACATGCACCAGATGACTATAATATGCACACAGTTTGAAAGAAAATTGTTGTTTCCTCTCACAGAATATGTAATGTACCTAGGTCCACATATTAGTTTGTCATGACATATTGTGCAGTCCTAAGTGGCTGAAATAAATGGTACCATTAAGCTAAGTTTAATAACATTTTGAAATGAACTCACTGGTGAGGGATTTTGGCTGTCTAAAAATATTTAGGTAGATTAGCAAAAAAGCAGTGTGTGAGTAGTTTGAAGTATATTAGCTGGAAAAAGGCTGTAACACTCGTGTCCTCCTTGTGTGTCTGTCTTGTGTGACATCACTTCCTCTGCCAGCAGCTGTGCTGGCTGCTGGAGGCTTCCCACAGTTGTAACCAATTTCGTGCAATCTTGGGGTCATGGTTTAGGGAGCGGACCAGAGGGAAGACTTCTTTCCTGTGAAAACCAGTCACACACAGCCCTTGGCCTCAGTCAGTGCTGGAAAGCATTTCCCAAATTCCTACCTTGCTCAGCAGAGAAAATCTCAGGCATCTATTTTCCGCAATTCTCCTTTGCCATGGAACCAATATAATATGGAGTCTTGGCTCATCCCAGACCACATCAACAAACGTGGAACATATATATTATTATTTTTTGGTCATTTGTTTGGTCATTCTATGAATAACATCTTCATTTCAGATCATTATTTCACAATAGGCTGCACAAGGTTCATGCTAGAAATCTTACCTCTGCAAAATGGAACTGGAAAATCCCATGATGCTCCATTTCCAGGACTCATGATACATGTCAACATAGCATGGCCTTCGAGGATATAGCCGGACATGCAGCTGTACCGAATTTTATCTCCAATATTGAATCTTGTGCCATGAAGAACTCCTTTTGGTATTTCGCCAGGATTGCCGCATGTATGGCTAGGCAGCACTGATGAAGAAGAGGAATAGATTTTATTAAGGTAGAATGTACAGAATAAAAACAAATAGCATTTAATTGGCTGAGACTTCATTGTGCAATAAGTATACATATACATAAGTTTTTGTTTCTCTGCTTTCACTTAGAACAAATAAATTGTTCCTTAGGATGATGAAACACTGTTCCTTAGGAAATAAACATTCAATATATCAGATAAATACAATTTTGTATAGAAATTTAGGGTGGTATCTCCGGACATCTAACTCTCAAGAAAATGCATTTAGGATTGCAGTATAAATTGTGTGAAGCAGCGTAATAGTATTCTGTTCAGCTCCTTATTTGATTTTTACTAGAAATATAGATCTGCTCCCAAGGAATTCAGAGAACCTTTCCAATGTGCCACAGGAAAGCAACAGACTGTACTGATACATAGTCTAAAAATTTCCAAAGATTTCAGTATTTATACATGGCACCAGGAACAAGTTCTGGGTATGAAAAAAACCAATAATACATTTCCTTGAAGAGTCTGAATTTTGGTAATGTTCAGCTCTTTTCCAAGCAGAGGAGCCAACCTGAGCCCAGGTTATGGGTGCCCAGTGTATGTGACCCCTATAGTTGGCACCCCTGTTTCCAAGGAAAGAGTAGATTCTCTAAACAACAGCAGCAGCAGCATAAACGATAGCAACTGGGCAATTACAGCAGCCCCGCAAAACTAAGCAGAGCATTAACAACCTATTTGTCCAACCAGACACAGGTTTGTAATGGGTGGGACTGGTGAAAATGAAACACAATGGACACAATACCATTGGGGACACAGATAACCACTACATAGCCACACAGAACTATGTTGGTATGGTAGAACTGAAACAAATCCAAAGTGTTTCTCATCCCAGTGCAGAAGCACTGATTTCTTCCCCCCACCCCAAACCTTACATTGCATAATTTCTAGAGTGATAAATCTGGCAGGACGTGCTAATAATAGCTCTGAAATGGTTTACCTTAGTACTAGACACAGCCAATGATTAATCCGGCACAAATATATAATGTGTTTAACTTGTATTGAAAGCAATGAAATTTTAATCAATTGACTGAGAAAGCCAGCTCAAGTCAATGGATTTAAGGGTACTTAATTTTGGCTTCAATTGCAGCCACAGTCTGTTTGAATACTGATCCTACATTTGCCATAGCATTGAGTGTGTGTCTGAATCTTATACAGTAACTAATACCAGTAGCAGAATCTTCATTCTATGAAACCTACTTGCAAGAAATAACCATTTGGATAATCGTAGCTCTAGTGTGACACTGTTGGATGACACGTAGCTAAATCTGGTCTTACTGGAACACACAGTTTATGCCTCCTTTGCTTTGCTTTGCTTCAAATCGGGGATGGGGGGGCCTGTGACCCTCCAGATTTTGTTGGACTATAATTTCCACCATCCCTTACCATTGACAATACTGTTTGGGGCTGATATGAGGTGAGCAACATCTGGACGGCCACTTGTAGTTGCTTGGTCAATATTATTGTTTATATGGGTTTTTTAAAAATGTGTCTATACTCAGTCACTGTCTATTTCCTATATGTAACATTGCCCCCTTGGGCATAACGTACTCCAGCTTGTTCCAACTGTTTGTTTGTTTTGCACTTTCTTCATGAGCGACGGGTATAGACATGAGATATGAACACTGGCTTGAATCACTGAAAGCATCTTCTTGTATTATCAAAGGCTCAGCCATGCAGATGCACAAGGAGAGGTGACCCAAAACATTTTGTTGCCTGAGGCAGAGGATACAAACCAAGTGGAACCTCCTACTATCTTGGTTAAAAAAATAATAAACTGCCTTTTGATGGTAGTCTAAAATTCTGAGCCAGGATGCCTCACCCATCAGCTGGCCGTATAGAGAGATGCCTCATCCTTTTGGTTGCTGCATTGCTGCTATAATATTCAAAGTGGCACTCAAGTAGGTATGACTGCAAGATAGATGAAGCTTGTAGATCTTAGGTGCACAGGTTTACTGCTGAGAAACAAAGCAAAATAGCAGTACCTGACCCCAGAGCCTTCTGCCTGCAAAACAGGTGCTATCTAGTCTTCTGTAGTAAGACTTGTGTCAGTCGGAACCCAAATAATGGGAATGGGAATGATATATAATACAGTGGTACCTCGGGTTAAGTACTTAATTCATTCCGGAGGTCCGTTCTTAACCTGAAACTGTTGTTAACCTGAAGCACCACTTTAGCTAATGGGGCCTCCTGCTGCCGCCGCACTGCCGGATCACGATTTCTGTTCTCATCCTGAAGCAAAGTTCTTAACCTGAAGCGCTATTTCTGGGTTAGTGGAGTGTGTAACGTGAAGCGTATGTAACCTGAAGCTTATGTAACCCGAGGTATCACTGTACACTACTCATGAAGGCTTGAGGAATGGCTTTCTTCAGACTGCAAGGCAGATGTGGGCAGGCAGAACAAGATTAAACAGATTTCTAGATTCAAGGTCAAGTCTGTTAGCCGCCACACTACAAGACTGGTGATAACATAGGCATCGGCTCCAGGGGGCCGAGGCTCTTTGCCCTCCCCCCCATTGTTGAGGTCGAACGTACAGAGTGTGATGTCAGGACGTCACATTGGGCTCCCTCCATGTTCTTCGGAAGATGGCGCCTTAGGGTGTTAACATATATAATCACCAAACTAACCAAAATATTCTCACATTCTTTTTCATTTGGTTAGTATGCTTTTAATAGCGTATTAGATTAGCTGGGGGGTTGAGGAAGGAATCCCAGCCTACCATAAAACAGAGATACATTTTTTCAAATCCTTAGATTGCAATAGAAGAGAGCAAGCAGAACTACATAACTTAAACAGCAGGAAGCTAGCAAAAGAAGCTAGCAAAAGAAAAAGAAATGAAATGAACAAGCTCTGACCACTGAACGTCTACTGATGGAGGAGAGCATCTACACCCAGAACAACTATACTTTATCACTTTATACATGCTGTCTCCACTCCAATAACTACGAGTATAATTATAGGACAATGTCTAAAAAGAAACCTTGTTTGGGGAGGAGAAAAAATGTTTTCATGGACTTCCGGGTTGACGCGATCTGGAAATGGCGGATTCCCTCCGAGCTGCGGAGGGAATCGGCTCTACCGAGGACGGGTCTTTGCCGCGCCGGCGACGCGGGGACCCTTAAAAACCGCAGGCGCGGATGCCTGCGGACTGAAGACTCGGCGGGTGCCTTAAGCGCCCCCCTGATCCACGAAGAGCCTTTTTAAAGGCTGCGGAGAGGATACGGGGGTGGCGTGGCACTGAGAGTCGATCGCTACCTCGGTGGAGCGAAGCCGCGAGCCATGACCAGAGAGCGCTGACTTCCTTCCTTGAAAATTTGGACTGAAAGAATCACCCGTGAGTAAGACGGATTGGGACTTTAAAAAATTTTTACCCTGAATTGGAGACGACCGGGGGGTGTGCTAAAAGGAAGTCCGCACCCCCCCCCTTGCAGACGATCTAAGCAACGACATAAGAGCTAAGCTGGAGAGCCTACCCTTGGTGGGGTGAGTTAAAAAGGACATTAACTTTCAAGATTTGGCTAAAGGAAATTTTGGGCTGGAGAGTGGAGTTTTGGAAACCTTCTTTTTGTTTTAAACAACCCCCCCTCCTGGGCTCGGGAAAGTCCTGCCTTTGTGCCTGTGTAAGAGCTGCGGAGTTTGACAGCTGTCAAAGCTGTCAAACGGGCGGTTTAAAGTGGAAAAATCGCTATCTAAGATCCCTCTGGACTAAGACGAGTTATAATTGAGCCAAAATTGTTGGAAACAAAGTAATAATAATTTGTTAAAGGACTGTTGGAGAAAAGACTAATAAGTAACCAGATTCCCTCTAGGGGGAATTCTGTGAAACTACAATGGATACAATGGCTGTGGAAGGAAAGTTACTAGTGGAAATCGAAAGGATGTTTCAATTGGTGGGAACCTTACAAGAGCAGAGCTTGGCCATGAATAAACAACTTGTGACTATGACCTTGGGAACAGGCAACTCTGCTCTCTGTATTGAGGACCTGAATGAGAAAGAATCCACAGCTGAATGGGAAACAATATCTACAGAGGTGGAAGAGACTAAACAACAAGAAAAAGAAGAAGCAACCTTGGGAAGTAACAACCAAAAGCTGACATCTGCGGAACACAAGCAAGGAGACGCTGGGAACTTATCTACCACAAGTCTGCGAAAGACACAGAAGAAGAAGGAGGAGGTCCCGGCACAATATGGAATACAGGAACTTAAAATAAAGAAATATGACTGGGGCCTCCGTTTGGACTTTGATTCTGAAGATACAGGCTTTGTGGAAATTTTTCAGCAGTTACTTTCAAATCTCCTTGTGGGAAGAGAATACACTTTGATGGTGAAAGAACTTTTTCCAGACTCGACGACTGACATAAAGGACTACCAACAAGACAGGCGGAGAGGGACTGAAATAGACTTGAAAGCCTTGGACGTGAGGAACCCAGGCTGAGAATCTCGAATTTGGATTTCTATTGGGAAGGGACAAAAACCGGGGATGGGAGGGAGGGAAGAGGAGATTCTTAAAAACTCTTAAGACTTTTAGGTTTGGTTAATATGACTCTTAATTAAGACAAAATGAAAATCGATGGAAGAGAACTTAAGTCCAACTTAGGAAAATCAATTTTTATTATAAAAGAGGTAATAAGATGAATAAGATGGTTAAGAGGAGAAACACCAACCTGCTGATATAATCTTGGGAACTGGGATGCATGAGGGGGGGTGGGGGGAAGTCAAGAAACAAGGTTATGAAATGGGGATTTGCTGATTTTATACATGTTTTTGTTTTGTGTCTTTTCTTTGTGTGTGTTTTGTTTTTATAAAAGCAGAAAACCAAATAAAAATTTTTATAAAAAAAAAAGAAAAAATGTTTTCATGAGTTTTATTCTTCCTACAGATGCTTTCGACTACAACTCCCATCATTTCTGACCACTGGGGAGCTGTAGCCCATGACATCGTATTGGCTACCACTGGTCTATATAGTTATTGCTCCTTTAGTGCTACCCTCAGCAATTTCTTCATCTATATTTTGTAGTGCTACTGCTTTGTGAGGATTTCCGCCTACCTTCTTCTCTGTGTCATAACTCATATCAGGGAGATAGAAAGCTTTCCTTGGATGAAATGAAACTGCTGATCAGGCATTGTTTTCTCATTTGAGATGCCTCCCAGGCCCTCGGTATCACTCTGTTACTATCTTTTCAATTTCCCAGAGACCTAAGTTAGTCATAAGTGCCGGGGGAGAGCCTGAGAGAAGAATCTGCCTGCCCACTGGGAAACAATTGAGACTTATCCCTTTGTAAGTCAAAGATACAGGACAGGGCATAATGTCTTCGAAGAAAAGGCATTCTAGAAAGCTAATTTGAATTTGAACTGAGAAAAACAAAATAACAGATGCAAATTTTGTAGAACATAAGCAATCCCCTGGACAACAAGAGAAAGCCAGAAAGCCATTACTGTTTGGGTACTTCAGAGTTCCAGGCAATAACATTTAAAAAAACAACAAAAAACAAACAAACAGAAAACTCAAGGGTGCTGACTTCTAATGCTCAACTTCAATTAAAATGCCCTCTGATTTATTAGCTGGTTTGGATTTTAATCCAACTATCGGCAGATCCACCCCATACATTTAAGGCTCACCCAGTACACATGACTTCTCTGAAAGAAATCTGAGAACTGTGATTTATTCCGGCTGCTGGAAACTGTAGTTCTGAGTGGGGCAAACTATGCTTCCCAGGATTCTTTAGAGGAAGTCATGTGCTTTGGATGTGTTTAAAATGTATGGTGTGGCTCTGCCCCCATTGGATTAAAATCCAGGAGGCATGGATTGGGTCAATTCATGCCAGAATTGACAAAGACTGAATTCGTCAAGCAACTCTTCCATACACACATCCTACCCTGCACAATGCTCCTACCATGAGATCCGACAGTAGGTGCTCACAATGAGGAAATCGGTTATAAAATTCAGGGATGGAGATGATATGCCCCTTCCCTCATTTCCTCTGTCCCACCCCCACCCCCTGTATACTTTGTCAGTGCAATCAGCTTTATGTTACCACTGTTTTACTACTTGCGATTTGTATTCATAAATCTGTTTGGGTTGGAACAGAATCGATTTGGTTATTTTACACTGTAGCTTGTTTTTATCAAACTAAATAAAGAGAAATTCATGGGGCAATAAATCAAGCTTGTCTTTTGTGATTCTTTTCCTCCCCCTCAAAAAAATAAAAAATAAAAAAATCTATAAATACTCTTTATTACTTCTCAACAGAAATGGGATGTTTTGTAAAGCACAGCAGAATTCAGAACTCCATGATATCAGCTTACCTTTGCACTCCTATCATATTACAACTTGCAGTGGAAACTGCTATGCAGTGGGGTTATTTCAACCAAAACATGACACTTGATATCACAACTGTTTTGACAAGTATTGATTTTAAGGTTTACCTTCATCTTCAATATGGCTCTTACAGCTGTTCTAGAGACAGGTTGCAAGTGGCTTGAAAATTCTGCTTTGAATAATTAAAGCTTACACTACAAAATGTCACAACATTGTTTGTTCAGCCTGGCTTGCCTTTAAACCTCAATATTTCTAATTTTAACTTTCATTTAAGCAAGTGACCTACTTTATTTGGGTTGGAAGGGATTCCAGCATATCATCTTTCCTTATATACTTTCCCAGAACTAGATATAAGATACACCGTGAATACATGGTGGCTGCAGATATCCTAAGCCCTAAGGGCACACAGAGGCAGTGATCATTCAGAGACGAGTGAGAAAATAAGTAATTTTTCAATAAATATTTAGAAGTGCAGCTTAATCTCCTTCATAAAATTTCAGGCTGTGTGAGAAATACAGGGGTGATCTAATTTGTCACTTTCATGTTTTTACACATAATTAAATTCACATGTTTAGCCATAATTCCCTTCCATTTAAATAACAGCTTGTGGGTTTTGGGGTTGTTTTTTCTTTGTTGAGATAATAATCTCAAAATACTATGTAATACATCTTTGCTTTAAAATAATAATAATACATGTTTAAACACATCAGTTGATACATTTACACTAATACAGATACAATTCTGCAATACCCAGAAAAGTGCAAACTGTGGCGGGTAGCTCATTTTCAATCACTTTATAAGCCCTAGAGGTGAAGATCAGGCCATTTTTTTTGTATAGACACTCATAAAGACAGAACTCCTCAAGCACTCCTGTAAAAAAAAAGTTGTGAGGTATGTGTGCACTGCAAAAAATTCTTGCTTGAAATGCCAAGGTCTTCTGAATGTGCCTTGTGACATCAAAATAAAGCATAGCACATGTGTATGAAGAGTAGGGTGTCAACCACAGCTTATTACCTCTCTGAATTGAATTGTGAGAAAATGGGCCAGTTTAAACCATAATTTATCCCAGGGGTGTAAGAAACATTTTAGCTCTGGGGGCCAAATCTTTATCCTGCTCCATAGGACAAGTTTGAAAGGTGGTAGGGAAAATCACATGACATCCCTATGACATCACATGGTTGACAGGTGAGTTGGCCAGCCCCGCTGTCAAAATCCTTCACTGTCCTCACAATCCCATCTCAGGAAGGGTGGTGTGTGGGCTGAGCTCTCTCCACTGGAAAGAACCTCTATGTTTAAGTCAGTTCATGCTCTCCTCTCAGTTCAGGGAGAGAGAGGGACTGCCTCAAAGTGTTTTGTAGCGATCTTGGGAGCAGTGCTCCATCTCCAGCAATTAGTCTAAAGGCCACATAACTGCAGCAGGTTAAGCAGCTCACTAGAAAAGGTAACCAATAAAAAGAATCATGGTAAGAAAAATTGATGGACTATGCAGAACTGGCGACATACAAGCTACGGGACTAGGATAACTGTGACTTTAAAGATGAATGGGAACCCTTTACAAAGTACTTGAAGACACAACAAAGTGAACTGGACTCCTTGACTGGTTTTGAATAAACATTCACAAACTTTTTATTGATAATAATCAACTAAATAGTTTGAGGATTTATACAACCGTGTAACATGCAGAAAACAGCATTTTTAGAGAAACCAAAGACTGGAACTGAGGGAAGTCGGGGGGGTGGGGGTGGGGTTCTGGGGGGGGAGGAAAAATGGGGGGGAAATAAGGGTGATATGTTTCTGGATAATATGTTTTGTTTTAATTTTGAATAAAAAGTTATTTAAAAAAAGAAAAAGAAAAGCTAACTAACAGGCTGAAACTGACATGGGGACAAATAGAAGAGGACGTCTTCAGTTGGTATGGCTCCCCTTTATCAACATGCACAGCCCAACAATACAAGAAGAATCCACCGGCAGCATGTGAATCAATCTTGCTAACTTGACCCAACAACCCACCCAATACACACAAACAAATCCCACTGCGGCCAACCAAAGACAATCAACCACACCCTAGGCCACCCCAACCTCTCTCATTGCCAAAGAAAGATAGCAAGCAAATAGAAAGAGAACCTACCCAAGGGAGGCTGACACAGACTCCACACATACACTAAGTAAAAGAATATAAGCTTTACCACATTACCCCCTCTCCCCTCCCAACCTTATATTGCATATAACACCAATGTCTCACAATTAATGTAACTGATCTGTAGAACACACAGATAAGTGCAGCAGGTTGCCCACCCGTACAACTAGCTATGCTTTATTGTGACATCCAACCAACTCAATTATTTTACTAAGTTATGGCATATGTACTTGCTTTTAATATGTAATCCACAATGAGATCACACGGCAATGAAAGGTGTAATGGAAATAATGATAAGGATGATGATGATGACGATGACGATGATGATGATGATGATTATTATTACGTCACGAAGAGTCGGACACGACTAAATGACTAAACAACAACAACAATAATTATTATTATTATTATTTCATCAATTGGTGAAGTCCAACTCTGGATCTGAAAGTCCTTTTTTGTTTTTTTAAATATTTTTCTTGTTGCATTCCTCCTAGGGGCAATATTGTTCTTATAAACTCATTGATCATTCCTCCACTACTGAAGAGGCAAGCAATAACAGAGCACCCTGACATAATTTTACTAAGAGAGCTGACAAGACTACACTTGTTGTAGTAGCTGGTGTTTTCTGAAGGATTTTGTTTTGAGGAGTCTATCGCAACCTCCTCAAAGTGCCAGTTGATTCAGTGCACAAGGAAACTTTGAAGTACCTATAGCCAACTTCCATGATTATACAAAAAAGTTTATGTTGTACAAAAGTTTATGAAACTTCTGTACATTCATAAAATCAAAGCACTGCAGCGTGTGAACAGTTCATAGAATGAAATGTAACAAGAACACAAAGTGTTCCTGGAAGGTTTCATGTCTCCCAACACATAATCAGGAATTATACTGATTAGATCTCTCTGACTTTTAAAGGGAATTTCAGTATTAGAGGATGTTGTCCTAGATTAGACTGAATACCAGACTTATTCCTATCAAAATACGTTGCAACTAACTAAATTAATGTTGTTCTTACAGAAAACAGAAGGCAATTAAATATCTATTACATTTTTGTACCTTTGCCTTTTTATGTGTTCTTAAGTTGTGCCAACAGTTTGAAATATGGGCATATACTAAACCAATAGTTTTTGTTTCAACTATACTAAACAGTCCATGGAAAATTGCAGTAAGCATCTCTAGAGCACCAGTAAGAATGCAATGGTGCTTTCATTATGTTAATTTGCATAACATTAACCATATTGCTTTACAATTTTAGTCTTATTAGTATTACTCTTGGCTGTCACTCTATTCTAATTTAATTACTCTTCCCTCAACATGCTGACACATCCTTTTTCAATATAGAGTGAATGAGAATTATTGAGGCAAACAATCACATTTCACTAGAATGTCATGTTGTAGTTTAATATGTTCCTATTCATTTGAGCCTGAAGGCTTTTTACAATATTGAACTAGTCATAAATAGATCAGATCACAAAACTGGAAGTTCCATGTGGCATAATGTAAATCAGCACATTTGAAGATTCACCCAGTCTAGAATGGTGTTTTCCAAACTGTGCTTTACAAGTCCTGTTACTACTATATGCTCCTTGGATATATCTTTTTGAGAAAGAAAGGAAGAAGTCATTCCAAGTATCATTATAAGAAATATATCACCTAACCAACTGCTTCTTTATTTAACATAAATCACTGCAGGCTGTACGCTCCTCCCTGCAACAAAATGGATATGAATGAAGAGAGGCTTGCAACAGTTATTAAAAATGCAGTTGTACCTTGGAAGTTGAACAGAATCTGTTCCGGAAGTCCGTTCGACTTCCAAAATGTTCAGAAACCAAAGCACATCTTCTGATTTGCTGCAGGAAGCTCCTGAAGCCATCTGGAAGCCACAGAAGCCCTGTTGGACGTATGGTTCCAAAAATAGGTCACAAACTGGAACAGTCACTTCCGGCTTTGCGGCGTTTGGGAGCCAAAACATCCAAGAACTAAGCTGTTCAAAAACCAAGGTATGACTGTAAATGTAACAGTCTACACAACTGTCATTATAAAGAGTGTTTCCATGCACTCTGGCTTCCATCATGGTGTTCCGTTGCACCAGAAGCAGTTTAGCCATGCTGGCCACATGACCTGGAAAGCTGTCCATGGACAAACGCCAACTCCCTTGGCCTGAATTGAGATGAGCACCACACCCCATAGTCACCTTTGACTGGACTTAACCATCCCTTTACCTTTTTACCTTACTGTCATCATAATCGCTCAGGCAACAACTGTGCCTGAAACCAGACCTATAGCAGCTCTCTCTCTCTCTCTCTCTCTCTCTCTCTCTCTCTCTCTCTCTCTCTGTGTGTGTGTGTGTGTGTGAGAGAGAGAGAGAGAGAGAGAGATTTTTTAAAAAACAATAATTTAATTACAATATTTATGTGCTGTTAAAAAAATGTAAAGTTCCCTCAGTTTCAAACAGTGCAATGTCCTTTATTTGTCTTCTAAAAGTAGGTGTTGTGAGATGTTGTGATGACAGTTTTGCCTGCTAAGTTTCTGCATTTTTCTTTTAGTTTTTTAAAGGAAAAAGAGCTCTGCTGGGACAAAAGGTAGCAGTACTTTAGTTGTATTGGAGGCTCCTTGAAAAATTAATTTCAACACATATGGATCAAATAAACAAGCCAGTCAATACTCACCAGGGCAGTCAGAAAAGTGAAAGTATCTGAAACCTGAATGTAAGATATCTGGCAGTGGTGGCAGCGAGTGGAGGTCATTGGAGGAAAAACAATAAGGCAGGAAAAGAGATGGGGATTAAACATGTGTTGAAAGGGTGGGAGGAAGTCCACCAGAACACATGACCACTCTGTAACTAACTCATTCCCATTGCTTTCAGTGGGCGTACTCTGAATGGAACTTAGTTGGATACAAACCATTGGGAGGGATTCACCTCACATGCTCAATCAGTGAAGGTCCCCCATTCTCCTTACTCCACGCATCCTGGAATTGACTGACGAGGAGGGAGGAGAACTCCCAGAACAGTATGCAGAGGGAGCAGATAGATTAATAATTCCATTTGGCAAGCTGAAATGCTTGCACATGCAGAACGTTGAATTCCATCCATTGCGTTCCGTTTAGTTCTTCTAAAATTATTAAGCAATCTGCACAAGAGAGTCAAAAGTTCACAGGAATATAAAAGATACACAGAGGGAAGCTGTGCAAAGAAACATCAAGAGTGGATGTGATTAAGAGTGGATGTTTTGCTCAGGAAGTTTTGCAAGGGAGGGTCAAACACCCAGCCTAGGGATCTGGTAATTATGGGGAAATAGGAACTGAATACAGAGTCTACTCTCCTTCTGATTGTCTTAAACAGTTGTCACCAGTGTGGTGTGCACATATTCACCTGCAGGTGCTCTCCAAGGTGTCTGTAGGCTCCCCTCTCATCAGTCCTCCCCCTGCTGAAATTAGGCTTGAACGAATGATTCTAATTTAAATAAGAAAGGGCTGCCACTGGCAGGAGCTCGTCCTACTCTCAAGTAGGACCCTGGCAGAGACACATGCCCAACTGGCATGTTCTCTCCCTCCTGGTCGATCGTTCGGGAGCTTCAGAAGCTTTCTTCAGCCCGAACATCACAGCGACCGATGCCAACAGACATCGGCACACTTAGGGATCTGCAGAGTCTTCGCAGCTTGTGTGACAGACCTCAGCAACTCAGTATTTTGGCTAATCTACTTTATTTACATATAAACGCACACGGAGCACTGCAACTTGGCTCCCTCTCTCTCTAGCATCAGACAGCAAAGAGAAAAAGGACAAAGGGCAATAGTTCCACTTCACGGAACACAGTAACACAAACATCCTGTTTCCGTCACTTCCCACTCTGTGGAGTCAAAACATACATCGTCATGTGATAGACAACAATCCCATGACTGCAATCATGGAGCAGGAATTCTAACAGCCACATGAGAGATGGAGCAAGCTTGTTTTCTCATTCCCTGAAAGCTAGGACCTGAGCCAATGGCTTCAAGTTACGGAGATAGCAACTAAAGATCAGGAAGGATTTTCTGGCAGTAGGAGCTGCTTGCCAGTGGAACAGGCTCCCTCAGGAGGTGTTGGACTCTCCTTCCCTGGAGATTTTTAAGCAGAGGTTGGATGGCCATCTGTCATGGATGCTTTAGCTGAGATTCCTGCATTGCAGGGGGTGGATGAGATAACCCTCAGGGTCCCTTCAACTCTATGATTCTATGAATCTATAATTATATTTACCATATATCCTGCCTTTTCCCCTGATAAAACAGAAACAGCTAAAAACATATTTCAAAAGCAATAATTAAAAACCAATTAAACATTAATAGGTAAGCATTGTCTTAGTTAGGGAAATAGTCTGGAACAGGTGCTGCTGGATGAGTTTTATCCCTGTTTATTTATTTCTTATTGCTCTAATGAGTAACTACTCAAATTGGAAAATTTGTTGTTTTTTTAATCATTTTCTCAAAAATTTGTTGCCTTATTAAAACCTTAAGTAAAGGCATACTTGGTTGGGGGAAGTTAAATGGGACCTGTCCTCTAGTAAATTGTTTAGGAATGCAGCCTTACTCTTAGTAAGACAAAAGGAAAGGAAAGGAAAAACCTTCCACATGGTTCAGAAGATGGGAAGGTTAGATTATGGTCCTGGAGCTATTAAAATCTTATTGATACATTGATACTGTGGCTCAGTCTAAAATACACTTTTCTGCTTAGGAAACTATTGCTTAGGAACTGCATTGAAATTAGATACAACAACTTCTTTTTAAAAGCTGCTGATTAAGACTGCATGCCAACATTTGAGCACAGGTGAACAATGCTCTGCACTCCCATAGGAGTTATTTAGAAATAAGTACTTAAGCTCCAGTAGTGTTCACATTTTTAAAATGTACAAAAAAGCATATTCCACTTCATTTTTACAATGAGGACTGCAGAGTTGAAGGGAGTCTCAGGGTCATCTAATCCCAGCCCCATCTGATTGGCTGATTGGCAAAACTCCTGTCGGGCACAAACTTAGAAAAAAATTCTCCAGGACATTGCAATAGTTTTCCCTCTGCCATTTCTTAAAACAACACATTATTTGGATGTGCAATATCCTGTTCTTTTACGAAAGCCTGATGGTCAGATTTTCAAAATACCTTGTTGTTCCCACTATAAGTATTAAAACATTAGCATTTCGTCCCAGTAGATAGTGATGTCTTTTAGAACAACACAACTCATTTTCTTGGAACCAGAAAAATACCTCTTTATTCCATTTTAAATGGTTTAACTGCAGCTTTGAACTGTTGTGCTATCATTGCTATTCAGCTGCATTTTAATAATAATGATGATGATGATGATGATGATGATGATGTTTTATTTTCTTGCAAACTGCTCTGAAACTTTCTGTTGAAGTGTGGTATAAAAAAATATTTTAAATACAGTGGTACCTCGGGTTAATAACTTAAATCGTTCCAGAGGTATGTTCTTAACCTGAAACTGTTCTTAACCTGGAGCACCACTTTAGCTAATGGGGCCTCCTGCTGCCGCTGTGCTGCAGGAGCACGATTTCTGTTCTCACCCTGAAGCAAAGTTCTTAACCCGAGGTACTATTTCTGGGTTAGCAGAGTCTGTAACCTGAAGTGTATGTAACCTGAAGCGTATGAAACCCGAGGTACCATTGTAACTAAATTTGCATTGAGATTAGAATCTGGGTATTCTAGCACCAAAATCTTGTCCAAATATTTTGAACATCTGGAACCCTATAATCCAGATGCAGGAAACCAGTTGCTCTCACAATGTTAGAATGGTTGCCATGGTCAGGAGTGATAGGAAATGGAGTCCGACAGGATTCCTATGTCTACATGTATAGTACTACCAGAAGATTTTACAAATAATTTTAGAAATCTCTGAATTAAATGTGATGGATAATGTAACACCAGATTCTGGAGCTAATTCAATAGATAAGAGGTGGTGCAATAATTGAAAAGCCAATATAGTACGGAAGCAAACTGTGCATTAGGATTAGGCTCACGGGATAGCTGAATTGCCTCATTCTACTCTATCAAGATAGATACTAGCAATTAGAGAAAGTCTAATCGCAAAACAAAAACACTTATTTCTACTTTAGGTGCCTTACAATTTTCCATAGCAACTTTGAATGTGTCCATTGGGGCTACTGGTCTTAGATGAGCCAGTTTCAAACATCTTCAGTGAACATATGCACTGAATATGAATTGACTTTCAAAAAAAGGCATTTGGGAAAGTCACAGCAAAATGGCTGCCAGCGCTATGTTATTGCTATTACTTGCGATATTCTGCAGTGGGGATGACATGGAACCAACAGATTAAAGGCGAAAGTTCAGTCTTTTATCCTTCTTTTAAAAATGTCACACTAAGTACTCAGTAACCTTTACAGTATCTGCAACTGTGGTGTCAAAAATAACTTGCACTATTCTATGCAGCATTCTATGGGTCTTGCTAATGCTGTCCTTGCCCACCAGACACGTACTGCCAGAATATATGGCTGCAGAGTTTAACTGGTTCACATCCATCCAATGGCAACAAAGGTTAATAGGGAGCATCGGTATGCTGTATCTGATAAGTACACACCATCTTATTAGAAGCAATCACAGATACAAAAATGCAGCAATCATGTCGGTGCAAAACTCTTTACTTAGTGGTAGCCTGCTTGTGTAAGCTATTTTCTGGTACCAAAATCCAGTCCAATTTCTTGCAATACTAGTTTCTCTATTCAGGGTCCACCCGTCAAATCTCATTCCCTAAGCAGCAACGACAACACAAGCCATATAAATTACAGCTGGTTCTCCACTGCCCACTCACAATGCGGCCATGTTGTTTTGATCTGTAACAGCTGCAGATCCACCCCCACTCTGAGGCTGGAGGCACTAGTAACTACGTAGGAGCATGCGCCAGAGCTGGGATCCCTTTGAGTTGGCAGTGGATCCCAGCTGTGCCTTCCATCTGCAGGAAACATATGAACAGGAGAAGGTTCCATAGCACTGTATCACCAGCAGCCTTATAATGCACCCTGCACAGACACAACCAGAGCCTCTTGCACAGGTTAGAGTTGGAGAAGTCAGGCTAGAAGGTCAAGAGGGATGCAGGGCAGAGTAAGAATGAGAAGTCCCATCCATACTCAAGTTTCCCTTCATCCCAAGAAACAGAAACAGCTTAGGCAGGTGACTAAGGAGCATTTGGAGCAGGTATAAGTCCATGAGATGAAAATTTTTAACATGTATGCCAGCTTCTCAAATCAAAACACTTTCTTTGCTGCTATGTCTGCTGAATCTTCTTCTTCTTCTTCTTCTTCTTCTTCTTCTTCTTCTTCTTCTTCTTCTTCTTCTTCTTCTTCTTCTTCTTCTTCATACTCTGCCCATCTGATTGGGTTACCCCAGCCACCCTGGGTGGCTTCCAACAAATATAAAAGCATAATAAAACATCAAACATTAAAAACCTAGAGGCGACCACCTAATGCCACTGAGTAGGTGCAAAACAACAACAAGGAGCAAATCCCTTTCAGTTCTCCTTGCTTCCTCAAAATCAGTATCAAAAGTCTCAAAGCAAATATTTATAGTTGCAGTCAGTGACCAGTATCTAGGAAACAAAAGAAAAAGCACGCAGAACACATTGTTCAAATGTGTATAATAGAGTGCAAGAGAATAAGGTAGGGAAAACAACAACAACAGCAACAACTAGAATAAAAGAATATAGGCACCAACAGCTGAAAATATGTAAGCGTGTCATGAACTCCAAAGGCAAAAATTGGTCTGGGGTCAGTTCCTAGTGAGTGTTTGCTTATCGCAGAACAGTACTTGGCCACACTGAGAGTAATCATATTGATCCAAAAGAAGTTGAAGGACATAAAGTGCATCAGATCGTACTAGCTGTTTTAAAAGTATTTAAGGTGATGATGATGATGATGATGACGACAGTAAATCAGCCCTGTACCTATTTGCTTAAAATATGGGTGATTTCTTACCTAGGAGCACCTCACTCATGTCTGCTCTTTTCAGACTGACTACCCTCACAAAGGGGTGCGGGTGACGCTGTGGGTTAAACCACAGAGCCTAGGACTTGCTGATCAGAAGGTTGGTGGTTCGAATCCCTGCAACAGGGTGAGCTCCTGTTGCTCGGTCCCAGCTCCTGCCAACCTAGCAGTTCAAAAGCACGTCAAAGTGCAAGTAGATAAATAGGTATCGCTCTGGCGGGAAGGTAAACAACGTTTCTGTGTGCTGCTCTGGTTTGCCAGAAGCGGCTTAGTCATGCTGGCTACATGACCCGGAAGCTGTATGCCGGCTCCCTCGGCCAATAAAGCGAGATGAGTGCCGCAACCCCGGCAAGTTTGGGTTACTGATTACGGTGGCAAGGTTACTGATTGCCAAAAATTGGAAAAGTAGCAGCGTCCCAACTAAAACAGACTGGCAATCTAAAATGATGGAATACTTCCATATTGCCAAACTAACAGGGAGGATAAGAGGAGATGTGGTACAAAAAGTGAATAAGGAATGGGGTATCTTTAAGGACTACATCAAAATTTATGTGGAAAAAGTAGAATTTCTGACTGATATTGAGTGAATCCAGAAAATGGTTAGAGTGAAAGGAGAGTAAAGTCAAGATAGAAGAAGAGATTAAAGAAATAATGAAATGCGTTTAAGCTAGTTGGAAAAATAAAGTAGCGTAACAGGAATGGCTGGAAGTCAAGTCACTTGGTGGGTGTCCGTGTGGGGTAGGTGTGTAGGTATGTTGATATGTATAGTATAGGTAGGTATTATATAGAATAATGTAGGCATGTTGTATGTTATGAAAATAAGGTAGTGTGTTGTGTATGGGTATAGTGTAAATGTAAATGTATGAGTTTTATATATTAATAATAAAAAAAAATGAAGGTGGCCCTGACCGAGCAGGTAGGCTTGCCTCAGGTCCGCTCGCAGGATATTTAAATCACCCTGGTCCCAGCACCTGGTTTTTCTTGCCAGATCTCCCACCCACCCATGCCCCTTTTGGTTGCTGTTGTGTCTTGGATCAGGCTGTGACACACTTGAAGAACAGCCTACTGGCTGGTTTGCACACATCTCACTTAGCTTTACTGGACAGGAATTTTACCTGGTGGTTCCTCACAGTGGCTGAGGCAATGAGTTAGTAAAAGAGTTCACAAATAAAGCTTGTGTTTTTATTGTGGCTAAGGTCAGAATGAGAGCCATCCCTCATTCTTCATTGGTCTGCGAGGCCTGTATTTATGTAGCCATAAATCATTGCAGATAAAGTACTTGCAAGATATTACTTTTTTGTTCTGCGGCTTTCTTGCTATACAAGCATTTATCCAACTGTAACTGTCAGTCTCTCTAAGGATGTACAAAATTGTATTGGATTGTACTGCTATGAAAATCATTTGGGGGTATGCAACAACCTTAAAGTTCTGACACATTTCCCTCCATGTGATTGATATTTTAATTTCTCCACACAGGTAATTATGAAAGATTGATGGATTTTATTTTTAGAGTGTGTACTTTTATTATAAAGTGTATAACAAATGCCTGGCCTCAGGCTATGATATTGTGTCAACACTGTACAAATATAAGCTCAGGAATTTTCAAGTGTAAAAACAATTTGAAGCTTTATGCCTGTGCTTCATATAATTGCTTTTGATGCAATTCATATCTGCCTTGTGATATCTCAGGTCACCATTGCACATTACTTTTGATAGATTTGTTTTAAAGAGGACTAAGAATTGTATTCAATGTTAGTCCTACTTAGAGTAAACCCACTGAAATTAATGGACATTGCTAACTTTGGTTAATTGATTTCAATGGGTATATTCGGAGTAGGGCTTATAATAAAGGTAAAGGTAAAGGACCCCTGGACAGTTAAGTCCAGTCAAAGGTGACTATTGGGTGTGGCGCTCATCTCATTTTCAGGCTGAGGGAGCTTGTGTTTGTCCACAGACAACTTTCTGGGTCATGTGGCCAGCATGACTAAACCGCTACTGGCACAATGGAACACCGTGACAGAAAACAGAGCTCATGGAAACAGTGTTTACCTTCCTACTGCAGCAGTACCTATTTATCTACTTGCATTGGTGTACTTTCAAACTGCTAGGCTGGCAGGAGCTGGAACAGAGCAACAAGAGCTCACCCCCTTTCAGGGATTCGAAATGCTGACCTTCTGATCGGCAAGCCCAAGAGGCTCAGTGCTTTAGACCACAGCGCCACACGTGTCCCTCATGCAGCTAATAAGTCCTGCTAGTGGAAGCCTGCAGCTGCCATGATGGCCCATACAGTAAAGTGTGGGTTTGCGGTGGCACCTTGTGGCTCCTATTCAGTCCTATTCAGTTGAACTCAAAGAAGCAAATATGTTAGAGTTAACTATAAGGACCAATTTGTCGGCGAAACAAAATCAACACAATCAATCAATATTTGTGTATAATACCTACACTTGTCGGTAACCTTTCAATGGATGAACCAGGGGGAAGAGGCCTACTCCACATT
Source organism: Podarcis bocagei (assembly GCF_964188305.1). Taxonomy (NCBI): domain Eukaryota; kingdom Metazoa; phylum Chordata; class Lepidosauria; order Squamata; family Lacertidae; genus Podarcis; species Podarcis bocagei. Next base: position 8,166,155 of record NC_138127.1, on the reverse strand, counting down.
TCTTCCCCATCTTTTTATTATAATCCATCTTCTATATATTGCTTTATAGTGGAATACAATTCTTCGACCTATTATGGTCAGACAATCAGAGTTCCAGTTGCCCTCTGCAAGTTAGAGGTCAAACTTATCAGCCACCCAGTCAGATGGGCAGCATATAAACAATCAAATCAAATCAAGTGGAGAGTCTTTAGTACTAGAGGAGGTTCCCTGTGTATTTTAGAATGCCTCTCTGGCGATTCTGAATGCAGAATATCTGAAGAGGGTTCATATGCTTCCACTATTTCAGAGCTAACCGTGTCACCATCATAGTTGCACTCATTTGACTGAATCTGGCCAACAATGCAACTGCTATTCCTAAATGCGTACCTTCCTTCCTATCATTGTGTGAGCAAAGTGCTTTTCAATCCTTCATTATAGTCCTGGACAATTGGTGGACTACGGAGCCTAGCACACCAGAGAAGCCATATGTTGTGGCCTGACAAAGTTGGGTGCTTGACAGTCTCTTTCCTTTTGCAAGCCCAGGTTGGAAGCAAAAATGGATTGTTTTTCAGAGCTCCGACCGGCCCCACTATATGGTTAATGTGTTGTGTTTGGCTTGATGGGTCACAAGGACTGCATTTTATGTTGGGACAGCAGCATAGCACCTGAGATGCTCCTGTTGTAATAGGGGTTATATAATAATCATATAGTGATTATAAATAGCAATAACCTTACAGTGAAATCGTATGTATGTCTCCTCAGTTGTAAGTCTCACTGCGTTCAATGGGGCTTACTCTCCAAGTACAAGGAAAGTGTGAAAGAAAGAGCCCAACACAAGTCCTAATGTCCATGGGAAGGTGATAACTTTCTGTCTGAAAGCTACAAGGTCTGCAAGATGAAGTTTAACTCATTGGATTTAGTAGAGCTGCACTGCTGCTATTGTCAGTTTAGTTCATTAATTAATTTGTGAATTACTTCCCACAACAAAAAGTCCCCAACTAATCTACAAAAATTAGATGAGCCTCTGTGCTATGGAGCGTTGCTGCTTAGATATCTATGACCATACCACAGTTCTACTGCTGGGTCCACATTTGAACCCAGGGCTTCAGAGGGCACAAATAAAACTCTCTGTGCACTGGATAATATTGGCTTTCACGCTGTCATACTTCTAATGAAACATGTTGGTCTGAGGAGTATTGCTTTACCTTTGGATAATCATTTTTGGAACAATCTTCCAAGATTTTCTGCACTCAACCCTGACTAAAACTGACTTTCAGAGAGAATGGGAAAGTTAATTTAATTTGTTTTTATTATTTGCTTCAAAGGGCAAACTTTTAATAGCTATTGGCACACTGGGGATGTAATCCATTCATTCATGTTGATGTCTTTATGCAATTGAGCACTGTTTCAGAAGATAAATATAATTGTTTGGTATTCATGGCTAATATTACATAAACTGATGGGAACATACATACAACAATCCCTCATTTTTATGTGCACTGGACTTGCAGGATTTCAACCACATGCAGTTGAAGGTGGGCTGGTTGAAATTGCACAAGTCAAGCCCCAAGCAAGGTGGAGAGCTTAAAAGCTCTTTCTGGTTCCGCTAGGAGTTACTTGGCATGAAAGGGTTTACCTGGCATGGAAAGAGCTATTAAGCTCTCTGCCTTGCTTTCTGGGCAAGGCCTGCTCAGCACACTGGCTCTGGAAGGATCTTGGGTGCTCTTATGAGACCTCATAGGTCAAGCATCCCAAACTTGGCCCTCCAGATGTTTTGGGACTACAACTCCCACCATCCCTAGCTAACAGAACCAGTGGTTAGGGATGATGGGAATTGTAGTCCCAAAACATCTGGAGGGCCAAGTTTGGGGACAGGGCCTGTCATAGGTCAACCTGAGTTCCTGCAAGATCTAGCACAAGCATCGCTAGCTTTCCAGAGCTGACACAGCAAACAGGCCCTACCTAGTGTCAGGTAACCCAAGCAGACCCAGCACAAAAAGAGCTGGGGGTGTTCTCTCCCCCTCACCTGCTAACTGCAGGAAAGTGCCAAGAGCTTGGCTACATGATTTCTGTGCATATGCATAACCATTGAAACTGAACCTTCACATAAGGTGAGGAATAACTGTATTTCTCAAGAAACAAAATGTGAAAAAGTCAGTTTCCAAGAGTGCAGGCATGTACTTTAATGATGCATGTGATGGGATTGAAATCGACTGCATCTCCCATAATCACTCATCTGAAACAAACAGAAACCACCTATACGTAACACATGCACTTCTTAAAAAAAAACAACAGAATCCCATCTTAGAAGAATGTGTTGCTTAATAGCTAGGGAACCTGTAGACTCCAAGTCATTGGACTACCATCCCATTGTCCTTGACATTGGCGACTACAGCCGATGGGAATTGAACAATTAAAAGTGATTTGTGCAACCCATGGAAAAATAGTGATGGCATTAGAAATGGTTTCTTTAGTCAGTGCAGTCTGCCACAAAGCAGCACAATGAATAGAGAGGTTAATATACAATTGTAGCTGCTGGTTTTGTTTTGTTTTTTCTAAAAGTGATACTCTGAATCAGGAGTATCCAAAACAGTTCCCTCCTGATGTTGTTGGAACGCAACCTTTCCCTGATCTTTGGCTACTCTTGCTCTAATTTGTCTCTCATGTATATTTGTAACAATATAGGAATTATTTGTTTTCATGCGCTACACTCTGTTGTGAAAATCCATATTTAGGCAGGCTTTTAAAAAGAAAGTTGCATTTTGACATGATAAACCATGAAAGCTCCTTAAAAAGCTATTAAGGGTGATGGTGTAAATCCTTACACCATTAATCATTACAATTTTAAGGTTTTGCACATGCAGTAAGCCTGACTACTTTCCCATAAATCCAGCTGCCAATGGCAGATAGGAACAAACATGCAAGGAAATTCCTTGAAAATACAACTAAACAGCCTGCTTTAGATGATGAAGTTTATTTTTTTAATGCATGTGGGTTTTATTTTTAGGATACAGTTTTTTGAATAAGCAGCAAGCATCTTGGCATGGGAAGAGGCTGTCCCTGAGGTATCCTGTACCTAAATTGTTAATGCCTTCCAGTGTGAAGCTGCAACACATTGAATTGTGCAACACTGGTAATCTGTGTTGCAAGGCAGATGCAATACAATCCCATTGCTGCTCATTTATGGACAAAAAGCAGTTTCTGAAGATTATTCAGAGGTAGCCTCATGTAGTGTGGGTCACAAAAATCTTAGTCTAGATCAGGGATGTCCAACCAGTAGATCGTGATCTACTGGTAGATCCCCAGCTGATCCTGGTCAATCACAGGATCCTTATCGTGTACAAAAAGTTATGGGTGGGAAGCTAAACAACTCTGGGCAATCTAACCACCCTATGCATGATCCTCCTCCCTCCAATGACAATGGGTAGATCACTGCCAGTTTTTTTTATACTGGGAGTAGATCACAGTCTCTTGGGAGTTGGGTATGCCTGGTCTAGATGTAACTAAGGCATGCATCACTATGACCAGGTCTGACCACCCACATTTTAAAGCAATCCATGTACAATACTATAAATATAAGCTGAAATAACCAGACATTCTGATATTCACACAGCAATATTAATTTATATCCTAGTAACAAAGTCTGTAATTTGGTTTTTACTCCTCAGAATCCACACATTCCGATAGTGTTGCTCTTTTGTGAAGCACCCTAATGATAGTCAGGCGGTATAATTTACTTTACAAGATAATAGCAGTTCCTTCATAATGCTCTCTATGTAATCAAATGTGCCAGCTACATTTGTAGTTGTCAGGTCTCAAACTACCTCATGAAGCATAATAAAGGCATTCCCCCATTCCTCTCGGTGTTGTCACAGTCTTGACAGCCAAAATTAATTATCATGGCTATCTGAAAAAAGGCAAGTCATCTGTGAAAACAATGCCAATCACGAAGAAAAGTTTAGCTCATTACTCTGCTCGACTTTGTCAACAGGAGAGTAAATGTGACCACAACAAGGCATTATTAAGCCCAAGAGAGTGCTTGTTAATGCTTTCGTTGGCAGCATAATGAAATGCAGCACGTGTATCAAGTGATCTTTTACAGTATCTTTTTATCATTGTGTTTATGTGAGTGAGTTCCACCTTGGTAATTCGATAAACAATTTCCATGTTCATATGGGAATCAGATATCATGGTATCCTCAGATATTCAGCTATATGGAGTGTATTACATCTGCCATCCACTAACCATGGAAATCAGACTTTCCTCCTCATGGTTTTTTCACAGTGTCACAGATATCACTCTTTGTCAGGCTCCTTTATTTTTCAAAGTTTGAATGCATTTCTTATTCACATTCTAATGTGATTGTTAAAAAAATGCTTAGGTTGTTAATTTCATTTCCCAACATACTCGAATGACCCAATCCTACAGAAGTCTCTTCAGCAAAAGGAATAGCTAATACCGGTATTTTCCCCTGGGGAAATGCTAAATGTTAAGGTTAATAGCTTATGTTTAGCAATAACAACAATAGCAATCATAAATTAGATCCAGATTTTGCTCCTCATGTTGCAGGGCATCATTCTCCAAGGTCAGAATCATTTCATGGAGAAGCCTTTCTGTTCATAGAAGGCAAAATCTGGATCCAATAGAATAACACTGGATGCTGGTTTAATCAGTCACATTAATATATAGATCTAGATCTAGATCTAGATATATGAGTTGACTGAAAAGGTACTCCAAGGAATATACACATGTAATTTGCAGATGACAAGAACCATCTTAAGGCTGCAATCCTAGACATATTTACTAGGGAGTAAGGTCCATCGACAGCAGTGAGATTTGCTTCCAAGTAAATGTGCTAAGATTTGCTTTGCAAAAATGGTATTCCACTTTCTCTCACCATGTGGGATGGAATGGCTCTTCTAAAATGCAGGTGCAGGCATAATGAAAATGCATGTGTTTTTTACTTCATAGTGATTGCTTTTGCTCAGTTTTACTCACAAATTTATGAAAATGCAATCAGCTAAACGATCAACAAATCCATTGTATCTAAGATTTCTTCAACTGCTGGTGCTAACAATTACATGGGGGTGGGGGGGCTGTGGTGCTAATCGGGTGATAAACTGCAAATACATTTTATCTCTTTTGAAAGGGCCCACATATACTTCTCCGGGGCCAATTAGCAAGATCGCAATGCAACCCCTGGAAAGAGGCAACATCCAGTAAGCCGACTAATGAAACGCACTTATCAGATTGCTTCACTGTTTGATCAGATTGCCTTATGGTTTACCTTCTTAAGGCAAGCGGGGTGGGGGGTGGGGAGTCCGCTAGTTGCTTAGTAAAATTGATTAAATAAACTTTTTTTTCTTGCTTGCTTTTTTAAACTCCAGTGTACATTCCTGGTCTTTTGCCAATCTCTTTCTCTCTCTCTGTGTGTATAATGTTTAACAGAAAACACTTTCTACATCTGTCTGAAAATGTCAACCTATGAAGTTGTCTCCCAGAAAAGTAGTTTGCAATCTGCCAACAATGACATGACAGATAAGCACCAGCTTTATATTCGCTCAGCAATCACAGCAGCCTCTTATGGCAAAAACAGGCAATCAAGTTATAAAAGAGCTTGTCAAGGCGAGGGGTAGAGTCTCTGGAGAGTAGCATGCTATGGATTCATTATTCACCCACTTATTTCAAAGCAGCACAGGGTCAGGTGCGTGTTAGAACTCTGCCATATAAGACGCATTTCCCTTTGCCCTCTGGTGAGGCCGCCGGGATCATTCTAATTTCATTTTGTGTTCCTTCAGTATCACCAATGTGTAACCTTCATGTACTCTGCATCACAATCGCTTATAGCAGCTACACAATTAAATGTGGTGTTTAGCACTATAAAGAGATATGCAACTTTCTAAATTATAATGTTACTCTCACAATATGTAATTAGTTGTTGGTTTTCTGTCCTTCAGTCTAATGGGGATACATTTTAAGGCATTATTGTAAAAGTTGCACCTGATGAACTTACTCTTTAAAAAAAAACCAACCCAGATAAAAAGGGTTGTTTCCAAACAGATTTAGGTTTGATGAGGCCCTAAGCTACTGAAGGTAATGGGGCCCTTTACATGTCCAGCTGTCCTTTGTCAACAACAAATTGTTGCTTTTTTGTGTGTTAAATATATGCTATATGGTAATTTATGGACATAATAGGTATCTAAATCCATTTGCCCATAACAAAATATGTATTTTATCAAAGTAATTGTTGAACTGAAATACAATTAAGAAGAAGTATATTAATGGTGAAATACAATTAAGAAGAATTATATTGGAGGGCGGGGAGAGAGTGGGGCCCTAAGCTATAGCTTATTTAGCTTATACGTAAATCCAGCACTGCAAATGTTGTGTGTCCAGAACTCACACAACCATCTTTTCTCCTCTCCTCACCCACATTCCTGCAAAGCTTCTCAAGAGGATTGGGGGAACTCCTGGACAGCATGGGCTGTGTTGAACGGTGCTGTGGTGAAATGCACAGAGAGAAAATTCACACAGGAATGTTCCATCAGCCATGCTCTGCTTGCACAAAAATATTTCATCTGATTTTGGGTGAATTCTCCCTCTCACTGGAGCCTGATTTAAGCTACTCCTTCCAACTGCAGCCCCATATAACACATTACATGCTGCTTTGGGGAGCTGCAATGGGGAGGAGGAAAAGTTGTGCAAGTAGCCTTCTGCTCAGACAAATGTTGGATACACCTTAAATACCTTGACAAAGATAAATAGCAAGAGGAACCAAACCCCGATACAAATCAGATTGCATTTGATTTGTATCACATATTCATTTCCATTTCAACTGCTCATTGTCTCATGTGATCCATGAGGCATCATCATTGCTAAGAAAAAGTAAGAATGCCATTACCATTTATTTTCAAAGGTTATTGAAAATCACCATGCTGTCTTCCAGAAAAGCAGTTTGCAATTTACCAGCAATAGCATGACAGGTAAGTGCAGGTTTTATGTTTGCTCAGCAATCACAGACATAGTTTGGCTTACTGGGCCATGCAACCCAGGCCGACGTATGATATTAAAGATGAAACAACTCAAAGAATTTTGTATGTGTTTATGTCAATAAACCTTTATTTATTTATTTATTAAAAATTAATTATTGGTATTCATCAGAGAACATGCAAATTATGAATAGGAATGACTGGTAAAGACAATAGGTTAAAAAAGGGGGGGAGGACCCCTGGACCATTATGTCCAGCCAAAAGCGACTATGGGGTTGCGGCGTTCATCTCGCTTTCAGTCCAAAGGAGCCAGAGTTTGTCCACAAACAGCTTTCTGGGTCATGTGGTCAGCATGTCTAAACCGCTTCTGGCGCAGCAGAACGCCATGACACAAACCAGAGTGCACAGAAATGCCAATTACCTTCCCGTCATAGTGGTGCCTATTTATATACTCGCATTGGCATGCTTTTGAACTGCTAGGTTGGCAGGAGCTGGGACAGAGCAACGGCAGCTCACCCCATCACGGGGATTCGAACCGCCAACCTTCTGATCAGCAAGCCCAAGAGGCTCAGTGGTTTAGACCACAGCACCCCCGCGTCCCAATGGCCAGACAAGCACTGCAGCATATTATTTGTATTTTATGTTTGCTTGAGATGAAACAAAAGAGATCTGTATATTGCTGCAGAATGCAAAGGCATGCAGAGAAATCACCTTTTGCCTTAAGCAAAGATTACAGTAGATAGTAGGGAGATGGGTTGACATGCCTGTGTTCGAAACTATTGTGTTTATTTCAGAGGTTATCCTAATCGAAGAATACCGGTGAGCACCTTAAATCAGGCAATGATGTCTGTGACCCCCGACCTCATTCTATGCAGACTTCAATGCATTTTAAGTTGCCCCAGACTTCCCACTAGATGCCAAATGTGTTTGCTCTAGTGGATCTGTTTAGTTGGGTATTGCCATGTAATCTGAGTTATCCATGGTGAAAACTGGGGCAGAATGGTCTCTCTTCCAGATTAGTCTATGGCACATTTCTTTCTGGCTCTACCCATCATCAGCTCGGGCTCTTTTCATTGCTATTAAAATAGGACAAGGATGGGGAGTTGCTTTGATGTACTACCACTAATAATAATAATAATTTATTATTTATACCCCGCTGTCAGGGAACTGACATCGGAGCCAGAGGCGGAGGCAAGGCTCCCAAGTGATGCTGGAGAAGGACCCAGCAGGGAGAGAGGCAGCTCATCAGCTGGGGAAGGAAATCAGCGTAACACCAGGGATAAAGGGGGGCAGATGGGGGAATCGACGAGGGGGCTCCAGGACTCCTCGCCGGAGACCAGCAGGGAGAGCAAGGGTCCTCCGCTACCCACACCCTCCCTGCGCAGAAGACTTCCGCGCAGGGAGAGTAGGAGGAGACTTGGGGTCAAACAGCTTTTATGCTGGAAAAGGTTTAAGAAACGCCCACTGACGGATTCTGCTAGCGAATGAAACAGCCACGAAGTGAAGGGCTGTCTGGACAGAAAAGGTTTAACCAGGCAACCTAGCCAGGAGTGGCGGCAACTTATGCACGAGCAACCCCTATTATTATTACACCCGCCTATTGTCAGCTCGGGCTCTTTTCATTGCTATTAAAATAGGACAAGGATGGGGAGTTGCTTTGATGTGCTACCACTTGATGAATCACGGCTAGCACAGAGCGGATATGGCCAGGAAAGCAGAAAAACAGACAGATTTTTAAAACAGTCTTTGCTGCTGTCATGTTAGGGATGAATGGAAGGCTCACTTATTTGTTTTAAGCTTCCCTAGGGATGCGGGTGGCGCTGTGGGTAAAACCTCAGTGCCTAGGACTTGCTGATCGCAAGGTTGGCGGTTCGAATCCCCGCGGCAGGGTGAGCTCCCTTCGTTCGGTCCCAGCTCCTGCCCACCTAGCAGTTCAAAAGCACCCCTAAGTGCAAGTAGATAAATAGGTACCGCTTTATAGCGAGAAGGTAAATGGCGTTTCCGTGTGCTGCGCTGGTGCTGGCTCGCCAGATGCCGCTTAGTCACGCTGGCCATGTGACCCGGAAGTGTCTCCGGACAGTGCTGGCTCCCGGCCTCTTGAGCGAGATGAGCGCGCAACCCTAGAGTGGACACGACTGGCCCGTACGGGCAGGGGTACCTTTACCTTAGGGAAGGTAAAATATGTTATATAAGCATAAGTGAAATGAAATTTTCTTGTTTCTTATGGGTTGAATCCAAATGTTTCCCATCTAATGAAATACCGTATTTTTCGTTCTTTAAGATGCACCAGACCACCTAGTTTTTGGAGGAGGAAAACAAGAAAAAAAAATATTCTGACTCTCAGAAGCCAGAACAGCAAGAGGGATCGCTGGCCAGTGAAAGCAGCAATCCCTCTTGCTGTTCTGGCTTCTGGGATAGCTGCGCAGCCTGCATTCACTCCATAAGACGCACACACATTTCCCCTTACTTTTTAGGAGGGGAAAAGTGAGTCTTATAGAGCAAAAAATACGATAATTCCCGCCCCCGATGGAAGAAACTCCTGCCATACAATGAAACTAACCTTTGAACCTGACCACATATGAAAGAGTTTGTTATATACCGGTATAGCAAGGGGTTGGACTACAGTCCCCATACATTATGCTTCTAAATGTGTAGGTTGCCTCTTCTTCTTGCCACTGCTGTTATATGTAGCATGTTTGTTCCCAGGCATATTAAATGCTTCCAACAATAGCCAAATCAAAGAATGCACAGGACTTGTGTGAAAAAATGTTATGTGATATAGAAGAATCATTTGGTGACTGGCACTACTATTCAAAATGCCTACCCTAGTGTGTGTGTGTGTTTGTGTTGGGGGGAGGACAGATCAGAGATGCCATAGATACAAGCTGTGGCAAATCAAGGCCATTGCCCCCATCCCAAATTACTACAACATGAAGCGAGTGAAAAGAGTGAGGAGCATATTGCAAGTTGGAGAGAAGCACCAGGCTTGCAGCTTTTGGTTTGACTATTTAAATAGCACAGTACTCAATACATCAGGATATAAACTGAATGCTAAGATATAGTTTGCGACAGCCTCAGTGTCTGTTAGACTCAGACTTCAATAACCTGTTAGGGTTGACAAGCATTTCAGATTTTCAGCCATGTCACTATTAATCAATCAAATAGCCAACTAATCAATTAAGCACTGAAATAGCACAGTGCAAGAAAACAGCTTGAAATCAAACTAATTACTGGCACTTTTGTCCCTCAAAATGTTAATAGCCCGTTTTCAATGTGTGGACAATTCAACTGTCTGTAGATATCGCCTTTCAATTTTCCAACCTGTAGCAAATTTTAAGGAAAAAATATAGCGCAGGTGCACACATTGGCTTGATGAGCTACAACATTCCTTTCTCAATCAAAGTCACCAAATACCTGGACACTGGCTGACTAGCTGTTTATCTCAGTGACTGAAGTTACAGAAGAGAATTGGGTGGAATCTACACACATATAAAAAACCGCTGTGAAAATGTGTTTTTTAAAAAACGTTTTGAAAAATATATTGAATTTGCCATAGCTCACCATTGTCATCTAGTGTCACATTTCTATATTGCACTTTACAAGAGATTTTATTTGCAGCGATATAGCTGACTCCTTCGAAAGAATCAGTGCAACACAACCCCCTGCTTTGATACAGATTATCTTGTAGTAAAATATTCAGGATGAATGTTCCCACAAGGCTTTTCTTGATAACCTCTAAAGGACAAATTCACAGTCTCCCCAGGTGTCTTGCTGTATTGCTGTCCTGTTCTTATTGTTAGGAGTAGGAAGTGTAGAATTCCCCTGAGAGACATTGCTTGTCTTACTGAAATTATTGTTTTTGCTCAACACCAAAAAACTCCCATAACCTTTTCTTTGTTGAATCAGTAGGGCTCAGAACTAAAAAAGACTTGACTAGCAGTTGCTGAAGTGCATTAAGCATCCTTTGCTGTCACTGGGGTAATCAACAACTTTTCTGAATATAAACACTTCAGATAAGATAATCTGAAAAGCTATCTGTGTGCCATCTGATATTTAAATCCACCTTCTAGATTTCTACAGAACAAGGAAAATGTAATTAATGAGAATGTAGGTGTCATACAACTTGAAGCTCTCTCTGTTTTATATGAAATTAAGACATAAAATTGAGTTTACAGTGAAATCTTTTACCTTTACCCAAAGGAAATCCCCACTGACTTACTCCTATGTAAGCACACAGAGAAATGCAGTCTTAGTTTGCTAAGAATTTGCTAAGAGGGTTGCAGTATTGGCCATAATTCAACCAAGCATATTCATTTTATTTTTTGTTTCCAGCTGAGATTCAAGCCTGAGGAAATACACTTTATAAAAACATATTATAAAAAGCAACTTGTGAGGGTACTGAACCTGCATAATGCTATGAAACAAATGAAAATGTCTGCACAAACCACTATAAAAATAGGAAATACTATGTTCACGAAAACTTCACAGAATGATCCACTGTGGATCAATGGGTAACATAGTAAACACATTAAAAGGCACTAATATAGTGGTGATTCCACAGCAAATTATGTTTTAATTGCACATTTCTTCCTGAAACATCTGGTTTGGAATGGCCTATGCATTCAGCAGATGTGCAGCTCTCTTTAGACTGTGCTAAGGCTTTATACTAACATGATTTATCAGTTAGATAGACTGAATCATATTAAGTGTAGGGTGTCAGTCTTTGCAAATATCCTGAAAACATCACTGCATGTCTATTTGCATGGACAGGAGTCCCCCAAAACCCTGGGCGGCCCCCGTGTGGAATAACGACTCAAGACAATGTGCTATGGGATTAATATTGGCCACAACTTTATTATGTTTCAGATGTGGGTAGACCTTGGCTCAGGCATTGGACGTTTATCCCTCCCAGTCCCCCGCCAGAGATCTGGGGAACATCAGGGTTATCCAGAGTGGGGGTGGGTGGGTTGGCTGGCTCTGGAGAACGTATGTTCAAGCAGAGAGAGCCCGCCCCCGTTACGCCGCTGTTGCAGAGGAGAGCAATGACAACCTCTCGGGGTACGGCCAAAGCCTCCCCTCTGAACAACCCCTTTAATGGGGTAACCTGGTATCACTGCCGCAAAGAGAAGGGGGCGTGGCTCACCGCTACACACCCACACCCAATTTAGGGAAAATAGACTAAAGGATTCCGCCTAAGGCCTGATATCGGCAAAGTTGTGACATTTTGCTACAGGAAAGGCAAACCTGCCAATGCAGGAGAATTCCTTTCCGGCCCTTCAACAGCGACCTTGACGTAGCAGCGCCCACGTACCTGTGGAGAAAAGGTTAACCTGCAAAAGAAGTTTTAACTGAGGGTGGGGAGGGTGGAAGAAGCTCTGGAGCCAACTGACAATTCCCAGGTAAGATCCTCCCCCTATTGTGTGGGCAGGGTGGTCCCTCCCCCTACCTGGCCTGGTCACCTTGGCAACACCTCCCCAGGTGGGATTGGGCAACTGGCTGAGGTAGGCGGAGACCTCCAGGTATCCCACCCGGGGAAGGCCAAGCCAAGCCTGTGCTAATGGTGTCGCATAGGGTACAGGGGGCTGCGCATGACCACGCAAAGGGCGCCCACATTTAATGTGGGGAGCGGTCATTATGTGTTAGAAATGAGCATATGCATTTGTTCAGTGAAGTTGGGTGTGTCAGCTTCTCAAACTGCATGCAGAGTTATGTTATTGCTCCTCTCAAGGCAACTATTTACTTTTCCTGGTCATGATTAATAAGCAACCTGTGAACATTGCTGATTATATTCAAATGTAGGCTGGTAATATTACCTAACCACATCACCCTGAAGATTATACTTCAGAATGACACCTATCCGAAACAGCCTTAGCTGTTTGAGGAATGAGGACCTTTCTTGGTGGGGAGTGCTGCAGATTTGGGCCAATCTGCCTGCATTTTAGATTGCAGTGTTTAGCAACCTCTTCCAGGTTCCTGGTTCTCCTTTTCATTGTGATTTTAATGGAACAGATGTGGAGGTATCCCATCTTAAATGTTATTTATTGCTCAGATTCACTAGCCATTGGGCCTGGACAAGAAGTCAAAGATTCTGATAGGCCTACCTGTAAACTTCCATTGTGTATTTGTCTTGTTTCATTAAAACCCAACTGTTTATTATTATTATTGTTGTTGTTATCATCATCATCAACAACAACAACCTGGATTTCTCAAGGACTGTTCAGTCCTGCAACAGCTCTGGCAAGTCTAGTGGTTATCTGCTATAGATTCTGACAAACTTAAACTGTTTATGGCTGCACAACACTCGGAAGGCAAACTTTAGCTGTTGATTGCCGAAGTTCTCAAATGTTTCAGCAAATAATCATGGTGATAATAGTTTTGTTTCTGCTGACTGTTTACAGCAATGTTAAAACAATGCTGATCCAAGGACTTGGAACAAGTCTTTGTTACAGCAAAATAAATGCATAAGCAAAAAGTGACGAATATACATACTCTGTGCTATATGTATGGATATATATTGGTTTAAACACACACACACATATACTGGCATTTAAAATTGCTGCCTAAAATTGCAGCATAGGGACAAATTTATATTTAATCATCTATGTATTCTGATAGACACATCTCATACATCTGAAGAAACAGAAGGCTCATAACCTTTTGTGTCATTCGATATTGATATTTTGATTAATGTATAGCATATGCCTGGTAAACTAGCTTTGTACGATAGTTTTTAAAAATAAATAGATAAATAAATTCATTTTCTCGATTCATTCTCTTAAGTCATTTCTGGCAACACAGCAAGTATCTTTTGAGAGAAAGAGAGGGAGAGAGAAACACAAAGTGAGATAAAACTGCTTTATAGGAAACTAACAGCTTCAGAACACAGAAAAGGCAGTTAGAACGAGAGTTGAAGAAAATCAGCCTGGTCACTTAATCAATAAAGCATGATATGTCAGGCCTTCTTCTGCAAAGCTTAGCCATTAGAATAAAATGCAATTGATTGCTCATCTTGATCATAGTTACTTAGACAGTATGCCAAGAAAACACATTAAATGGCTAAAATAGCTTACATGGGGGAAAACAATTCAGCCAAGGTAACACAGCAGTGTACAGAAAAGGGTGGGGGGGTGATAATTGTTTCACTGGACTCAAAAAGTTGCCTGTACTTGGGACTGTAATTAACTATAAACACAGTAAAAAGTGAATTTGAATACTCTGCTGTAAATGAGAAATTTATTTTCACACTATACCCCATGGTTAAATTTTATTACAGATGTGTTGCTTCTAGTGCATGTTGAAAATGGATGTAACCGCAGAAGATAACTTTTTGTTTTTGTTGAAGGGGGTGGAATCTTTGATTCCCTCCCTTTTTTCAAATTTACATGACTGAATGCACAAGTTCTGAGCTGCCTTAACGAATATAAAGTAATGGCGAGGGATTACAAAATGCTCTTGCAAGTATATGTGAAGTTATTTCTAATATTGGCCTGGATAGCACAGAAACTGTATCTGCTTTGTGTAAAAGGTTCAGGGAATTGTGGACCTGGCAGTTTGTGGGCAAGAGACATGACAACCTTGCCATACTTCAGCACTACTCCTGAGCAGAAATGAGCTTAAGCAACCTACCGTACTTTTCTGCCCCATGTATAAGACTACACCTATTTTTGGAGACTCAAATTTAAGAAAATGGGGGGAGATGGCACAGAGTTGTTGAGCTTTTTTTGCAGAGGAATTGCCCACAGTTGTTAAGTCTTATACACGGGAAAATTCTGTATTTCCCCCCCTACCTATCCATTAACACTAGCATTCTCGCAGCACCCAGTGTTCAGACCATTTCTTACCTTTGTAATGTTTCCTGTCCTAATTGACAATATTAGGTGGGATCTGGACTAAGAGCACAATCCTGACCATGATAGATTAGATAGATAGATAGATAGATAGATAGATAGATAGATAGATGATAGATAGATGATAGATAGATAGATAGATAGATAGATAGATAGATAGATAGATAGATGATAGATAGATAGATAAACTCTCTATCTGCGTCAGCTACAAGGCATAGCAAAAGAATCAAATATAGATATAGCTGGATGGTTGGCTATACAAAATACGTCCTGAGAATTTACAACTATACATACGAAAGAGTTAATAACTGTCCTTTGACCGCAAATAAAACTTATGAACAAGTTCATATGTTTACCCAGAAAGAAGTGCTGTTGAATTCAGTGTGGCTTAATCCCAGGTAAGTGAGGTTAGGATTGCAGCATACTATTCTGAGTGGGGATGGGGGTGGGTAGGCTGTTTGCCTGAGACCCTTCTAATTCCTGGATTCATCACAGATTCAATTCCTGGGAAAACCATAATAGCTTCCTGGTGAGGTAATGGCCCTCTAAGAATGGGTCATTAAAGGGTAACCATGGAAGTGGCTCTGTGCCAGAAAGTAAATGTGTGGGCCCCTCTCCCTCAACTTGCTGGTAGTTAGAAAGACAAAGGGCAGAGTTGGACATTGAGTTGTGTGAGTTGAAGCAAGGCGGCAGGCTGGGCAGTTGTAGACAGCCATGCCTGATTTCTGCTGGAATCCAACACTGTGACTATGGGAGAAGCAAGACCCCCTTGGGGTGTTAACGCTGTGAACCCCTCCATCATAGGCTCAGATTGTATATATGCATAAATAAGCTATATATCATAAAGATACCACAGTCTTCCCTGTCCCTCATTCAAGAAAACAAAACCCTGGGTAAGTGACTAGAACCCCCTGGTGCGCAAAGGTGCGCAAAAATGTGTTAGTTGAGAACTTCATTCCCATTTAAATAAATGGATTATAAATTAAGTCATGATTAACGTGTGATTTATTCCACTAACATAGTCTGGATGCAACCGCTTGACTCTAGTTTATATGCATAATGGATGCACTCATGATACACCAGTTCCGAAACTGCATTGGGGCAAAACATCAGACTTTAAGAAACACTATGGGGTCCAATGCAAAAAATATATATTGTATGGTTTTAGCAAGACTGCCCATGTGTCAGTGTGGCAGTTCACACATGCACCGACACACACACACACACAAAATGCTGCAAGATGGCCATTTTACTTCTATTGTATGGGCAGGGTGAGTGGGAAAGGCATATGCTGATTCCTTGTCAATAGTATTGGGAAAGTCTCCTACATTTTATAACTTCATTGATGGAACTGAAAGCAAAGCTGTGTTTTGCAAAGGTAGTATACAGTTGTCCTCACATTTATAAGCATACATATGCGGCTTGAAGCTGCACATTCAGAAATCAAATGGAAAAGAACTAAGAAAACAAAAGTGATGTGTACATCTCACTGCCATCACCAACATTACATGTGACTGGGGCACAGTTGTGTTTTGCAGTGATTATGAGTGGCTTGGCTAGGGGCTATGTTTCTCTTCACGGGAAACTTTCCCACTTGATCATTGTTTGACATAGGACAGCTCCTGCTCAGCCACATTAAACCGGGTTGATAAAACAGCCTACACAAGCTGTGTATCTTTCAGTGTGGAGCTCTGCAGTTTAACCTTGTCACAGAACAGAACTGGTGACAAGTATATGGAAGTTGTACTCAGAGAAAGTATTGTCACTCAGGTTATGAGATATACATTTCTGGTTGGTGTTTGGCTGTGGTTCAGCACAGTTTAAGGACCATGTTATTCAACTTATGAGCTTTTCAGAGGAACAGTCCCCCCCCCCCACAGCAGTACCAGATTCCTGCAGCAGCATGGTTTTCTCACTAGTTTTACTATCATTTGTGGTTCATCTGGGGTAGGTACAAGTATTGCTCTACATTCCAGAGAGGGCAGGGGGGAAACCACTGGTGGAAAGCTGAAGGTGGAAAGTGTTAAGTCTCACGCCACCTGCCCCTAGCAAATCTTGTTCCTGCTGCCACTTTGTAGCAAAAAAGCAATACCAGGTCTCTGTTTTAGGCTTTGGTCATTCAGCCTTATTCTGCGCTCACCTGGTTGCTCACATGAGAAAGAGAGAACAAAACATTTCAATAATAGCTCTTAAAAATAATAATCAGGTTCAGTAAATTAATGGACAAAGAATAATTAAATTGGGGAGGGAAGTAGTACGTTTCTTAGATGCTTTTGCAATGGGAAATTCCTCTTCATTTGCAACTTGATAAAAAACTTAAATTTCCTAATGTGAATGCCTAAGAGCCATTAGCAGCTAACCACTTATTCATCAAACCAAGGACCAAAAAGAGAGAGGGAAAAAATGCAGTGTAGGCTAATGATGAAAGAAAGCTTTTGCTCAGCACAGCAATCTTAAAGTTCACGGTGTGAGATGCACCACCTTGCTATATATAAAATCTGAATTGTTTCTGGAAATACGTATTTAATTAAAACTGTCATTTTTCACCCTGCTGGCAGCAGGCACCAGCATGCGTCCTCATCCTCATGTCTCTTATCAGCAAATGTGCTATCTAAGGCGAAGCAGCAGAGGGAGATATAAATATCTCAGTAGAAGGCATTTTTTAAAAAATCTCAACAGAGGGTCTAGCAGCCTGGATTCTCTTTTCAATACTCTGTATATAAGGGGAAATTGACATTGCTGCTCTTTTCAGCCGTGCCAACCTGGCTGCATTCGCTCCCATCATGTGCAATGTTTATCTCTGCAATGTCATGTTGCCTAAGCCGTTACCATTCTGAAAAGAACAACACTGCTCAGGGCACTTTTCCAGAATGATCAGTGAAACCTGAAGGGGTTGGCTGAAAATGTTGAGGGGCAGGGACTGGGGCAGTTGCAAGACACATCCCCAGTAAACAACTGAAAACGAGATGAGCCGTGCTGGATGACAATAAAGGCCTAGCCACTTCAGACTTCTTTTCCACCAGTTGACCTACCAGATGCCTATAGGAACTGCGGTCCGAATCTGCGCAGCGGGGTGAGCTCCTGTTGCTCTGTCCCAGCTCCTGCCAACCTAGCAGTTCGAAAGCATGCCAGTGCAAGTAGATAAATAGGTACTGCTGCAGCAGGGAAGTAAATGGTGCTTCTGTGAGCTCTGGTTTCCAACACGGTGTTCCATTGTGAAATATGCAATTTGGTCATGATGGCCACATGAGCTGGAAAGCTGTCTGGGGACAAACATTGGCTCCCTCGGCCTGAAGCAAGATGAACACCACACCCCACAGTCGCCTTTAACTGGACTTAACTGTCCAGGGGTCCTTTACTCTCTCTGTTTACCTTTTATGGGAAGTGTGCAAGCAGGGAAGGAGTACAGTAGCTCTTGAACACTTGTAACTGGTATTCAGAAGCATGCTGCTTCCAATACTGGGAGTAGTACACAGTCATCGTGACCAGCAGCCATTGACAGCTTTATCCTCATGGTTTTATATATATATATATATATATATATATATATATATATATATATATATATATATATATATATGCTTTCGTAGATTTTCACGGGTACAGGAATGCAGGTTTTGGTGTCTTCGGGTGTCTTCCCGTGTAAGAGTTGGGGTGTCTAGGCGACGTTTCGACGAGGTCTCACTCGTCATCTTCAGGCTGGTGCTTTCGGCTTCTTGTTACTGGAACAGAGCTGTTCCAGTAACAAGAAGCCGAAAGCACCAGCCTGAAGATGACGAGTGAGACCTCGTCGAAACGTCGCCTAGACACCCCAACTCTTACACGGGAAGACACCCGAAGACACCAAAACCTGCATATATATATATATATATATATATATATATATATATATATATATATATATATATAAAATCCCTTTTTAAAGTAATTGGTGTAAGAAGCCAGGGAGGAAACAGAATGGAGGTCTATCATCAGGCAAGATACACACACCATTCTTGCAGAGCGATTTCATGTCTGATGAGGACACCACCTGTTTCATAGACACCTGCCCAGTGGTGGAGGAAGGGTGGCAAGGGGGCGGTCCACCCCGGGTGCCAGCCTGGCTGGGTGACATTGCTGTGGGCGGGCACCTTCCCCTTGGGACGCTCGCACGGGTAGGCGTCGCCGCACTGGGACACTCGTATGTGCAACGTGCTACGCCCCCGCTGCCCTGGGTACCGAAGCCCCTTCCTCTGCGACTGCACCCGCCTTACCTTTCTCCAGACTTACTTAACCTGTTGGACTGAAAGCAATATTTGTGAAATGACACAGCTTCATCTTGGTCAGTCATCTAGCTGGTGGTAATAGTCATTGACATACAACTTTAAAAGGGGGGGTAGACAAATTCATGGTGGATAAATCTATGTTTGTTTGTTTTTGTATTAGGCATAGTAACTTCATGTTCAAAGTAGAGATTGGGGTGGTGGAGGAGAAATTCAGTTTGGTTCACACTTTAATGCAAAACTAGACAGTTCAAACTTCCCAAAGTAAGATGTGAACTGGAACACAGCTGTCATTCGAAATTCACACAATTTTAAAGTTCTTTAGCAAATAGAAAAGTGTAACATACTTGCATATACTAGGGCAAAGTGTGCATAGTGGTGCACATATACATGAAAATAACATACAAAATGCATTATATTAGGGGAAATTGCATGCAAAAATGTGTATATTAGGCAAACCTGCATACAACTGTATGTATATTGGGAGAAATGTGCTGACAATTGTTAATAAGGAGATACACACACACACACACACACACACACACACACACACACACACACATTATAAGTTGATGTGGAAACTGAAAGTCAGAAAAAAGAGAAAACGATTGACCAATTCATTTATCGCTGATTCAGAGGCAGTACACTGATTACTGAGGGGAAAGAATGTGAGAGAGATATTTCCTCTACACTCTGCTTATGCAAATAGGATGCTAGCCTGAACTAGATGGTCCAGTTGCTTGATTTACCTGGACTATTGTTTTGTTCAAAATGCATAATCAGATAGAAGAAGAAGAGAGAAAACCAGTATGACAACAGCATCATATTTCCATTCTTCCTTTCTTCAGAGTAAGATGCTCTACCTGATGTCAGAAGTTAAAGTATGCCATTGTTAATTTCATGTGCTAACCTGGCTGTGGCTGGTTCAGATTGCTTCTGTCATAACAAGTTTAAAGAGCTCCTTGGTCAATTTCAAGCTCATATGAAAACTGTCAGTCATGAGGTCCTATTCTTTGTGGAACTGACGCCAAAGAGCTCTATAACCTACTGGAATGTGTCAGCTCATTACTGGAAGGTGATGTGAAATCTCTACCAAGAATATAGATCTAGCTCAGCTTTTACATTCCCATTTCACATTCTTACTTCCCTCTTGTGTGGCTTAAGTTGGAAAAAACCCCCACATGAACAGTCTTACAGGCCATGGGTACCACCGTAAAATAGAAGATAATTAATATATTCCTGCCATGGAAGTCCACACTGATGCAAAATTAAAGGCATGTTTTGAGCATACTTGTAGTAATGCCTGCAAACAGTACTGAGTAAACCTATCCACATTGCAATGTGTCCTTAGTTAAAGAACTACTCAATAGTATCAGCATCTAAGCCCCTGTCTGTAGAGGGCAGCTCTGCTCCAAGGCTCAGCACTGTGACTCCCTAGTAATGGATAAGTGCGCTGACCAAACAGGAGGAGGGGCTGGACAGCTGGAGATGGAGAAGCCAGAGGGGCTCACCCCTGTCCCATTGCCAATAGCTTTGTGCTGCCTCCACCATTAAGCTCAGTCTCGTCGGTAGAGTACCACATGCTTCATCTTGTCTTTAAAACCTGGTGGGAGGAACATGACCAGTTGTCAAGACATATTCACAGCTTTAATCTGGTCTTGGTCTCATGGCGACATTGGCAATCTGTACCTGTAGTCTGACCTGAATAGCTGTAACCCCTAAATAAGTGTTCTTCCCTACACATATGGAAGAGCCTCTGTTGTTTCTGGGACAGGAGCCAGGACACACACGCTCCCTCATTCTCCCTCTCTTTGAGGAGGGAGAATTCTATAAATCAGATGAATACACAGGTTGTGCTCCTCCTGGCCAGGGGCCAGTGGTTAAAAAAACTGTAGAACATCATGGCCATGAAGAAAATTACATGCTATAAATGGTTTTGGGATGGAAGAGAAGAAACAATCCCAGCACTCCAGCAGAAGGGTTGGTCTTTTACTACATACTAGAATAAAATAAATGATGAAATAACTGTGGCCGAGGTAAAGTTAAAGGGACCCCTGGCCATTATGTCCAGTTGTGGCCGACTCTGGGGTTGCGGTGCTCATCTCATTTTATTGGCCGAGGGAGCCGGCGTACAGCTTCCGGGTCATGTAGCCAGCATGACTAAGCCGCTTCTGGTGAACCAGAGCAGCGCATGGAAACGCCGTTTACCTTCCCGCCGGAGCAGTACCTACTTATCTACTTGCACTTTGACGTGTTTTCAAACTGCTAGGTTGGCAGAAGCAGGGACTGAGCAATGGGAGCTCACCCCGTTGCAGGGATTCGAACCACCAACTTTCTGATCAGCAAGTCCTAGGCTCTGTGGTTTAACCCACAGCGCCACCCATGTCCCTGGATAGTCCTTAGCATTATGCAATTTGATAATATGCATGATATTACTTGTATCGTATAATATCAATTTATACAAGACATGATTTTAAAAAATATTTTGTCATCAAAGAATTCATTATTTAAAAAAATTAAAATGTGTGTGTGGGGGAAACATATTTTGGTTGCATTAGTTTGATTCATAATGCCTTTCAAATGCTAGAGCACATATTACACTATTTCTATGGCTTTATTTTTACCCCTTACATCTATGATCTGTTCGATACAACACTCAGTTAAACTGAGGAATATAATATGATTGTCTACTCCAACTGACCTCAGTAGTTAGACAAGAATGAAAACAGAATGCACCCGAGCCTTTACTGTCAAATTCGAAGCTTTAAGAATACATTCATTCTGACTAATATATCCACCCCCTGTTTGTGGCCCTTTTGGCTAAACTTAATATTGACTATTTTAATGCATTTTGTATTAATAAAGTCTGTGTTTACCAAAGCATCTTGGGAACAAAGCAGAAGATAATGCAAATTTTGGCAAAAAGTACAGATAGATAGCAATGGCAGTTCTTAGAAGGGGAAGCTTTCCGCACTAGTCTCATGTCACACTGCAGCGATGACAAGAAGTTTAAGCGGGTACATCAGATTTTCATGAAGTAGTGCATTAGAAAATGATCAATATCTGGCCTGCTTTAAAACTGTAAGACAGTATCTGCTGAACTGTAATTATGGGCAGAGGTTTCAGTGGCTTGCTGGAAGCAACATACAATTCAGACGAATATACAACGAAGAAGTACTGAAAGCTCATTTGGAAGAGCAATCCATCATTTGTGTCAAACATGACAGTGCGATCATGCAGTAAATGTGCACTGTGTCAGATGTTGCTGATTAAAAAGATATGGCACTACTATTGAATCATGTGGATGCGCTTCTTTCTGTGCCACCTGTGGTTGCTTACATGCATTTGAAGAAATAAGAATGGCAGTCATACAGAAAATATAAAAATGGGGTGGGGTGGGGAAAGGAGGATCTATACACATAAAAGGAGCTTCTGCTTCAAAGAACACAGCACGGGGGAAATAAAGTTAGACAATTAAACTAATAATGTCCTGATGTGAATGAACCAAAATATTAACCAACACATTAATATCACAGTGCAAGATTTATACAGTATTCTCATTACACAGGTTAATGGCTCCCCCCCCAACTATCTTTGAATTCAGAGTTTCAAAATTCATTTCGACAACCTCTAAGTTTCAAAATTCATTTTGACAACCTCTGTATTGTTGTTGATCATTTTAGTGGTGATGTCAAGAATGCCATGATTTCTCTTCAAATAGCTCTTCTCACATTAGCTCAGGGTCTTGAAAGATGCTTTCCGGTGATAATTCCACAACACTGGGTAACTGCTAGACTCATGTGGCTTGTTCATATCAGGCATCAACTGAGTGAGAATGATCCACACAATTGGCCCCAGCCGTGTGAATCATGGGTGCTAGTAGTTACTGGATTGGCATGAAATCTCCTTACAGTGAAATAGCTCCTAGGTCGATGAAGTAAAGCGACACAATACAAAGTCATACCACTATTTCTGATCAGTGTTGATTCTAGTTATGAGGCTTGCAGTTCAAGTGGGGACCACCTCTGATTTGAGTACATTTACTATTTAGACTGCTTATGATTTATTCAGTGCTTCTCTTCCATGACATGACAAAAAAGAAAAGGTTGAGAGCCAGCGCCCAAACCACATTGTAGGCAGAAATGGGACATCCTTTGTTCTGAAAACATGTGAAAACAGTACAAAGTGGACTTGGATTGATCAGTGCCTGAAGATGTATATGCCTATGCCAGAAGGTGTATAATGGTGTTATTGGTCACCGCCATAAACAACAACACTGCTGGACAGTCCATAGACCTGCAGAATTTTATGAGCTGTAAAGGTAAAGGGACCCCTGACCATTAGGTCCAGTTGCGAACGACTCTGGGGTTGCGACGCTCATCTCGCTTTATTGGCCGAGGGAGCTGGCGTACAGCTTCCGGGTCATGTGGCCAGCATGACTAAGCCGCTTCTGGCGAACCAGAGCAGTGCACGGAAATGCCATTTACCTTCCTGCCAAAGCTGTACTTATTTATCTACTTGCACTTTGACGTGCTTTCGAACTGCTAGGTTAGCAGGAGCAGGGACCGAGCAACGGGAGCTCACCCCGCCGCAGGGATTCGAACCACCAACCTTTTGATTGGCAATCCCTAGGCTCTGTGGTTTAACCCACAGTGCCACCCAAGTCCCTTTGAGCTGTATTAAACCCTAAACAACTTAGGTCCAATATACCTAAGAAAATGTCCTTCATCTCATGACCTGTCACAGTGCCGTGCATTGCCTATGGACAACTTAATTAAGAGTGCCATTTGTGTTCCAATACTGCACACATATAGAGATGCTTTATTGCTAGCCACAGTTCTGGCGCTCACTGCATTTAGAGAGCCAGGAGAGTCCAAGCCTCTTCTTGAAGTGACAGGAATTAATACCAGTGCTGGAAAACAGGCTTGTGAATAATGACCACCATATTAATGTTTCCATTTTAAATGTATCTTTTGGACTGCCGGTTGTTCATAAAGTTTGTCAATCACCATATGGGGATATGACAAAGCTATTCTTCACAAGACGTCTCAGTTCTTTGAGTTTTCTACTCCATATCCCTATCCTTTTACTGTTGCCAGGTTTAATTGGACTTCTGATAATTTACAGTGGTACCTTGGTTTTCAAACTTAATCTGTTCTGGAAGTCTGTTCCAAAACCAAAGCATTCCAAAACCAAGGTGTGCTTTCCCATAGAAAGTAATGCAAAACGGATTAATTCGTTCCAGATTTTTTAAAAAACAACCCCTAAAACAGCAATTTAACATGAATTTTACTAACAATACTATTGATCCATAAAATGAAAGCAATCAATGTACTGTACTATAAAATAAATAAGACAGTATTGTAAATAATAAAAACTAAAATTACAGTATTTTTTTTTCTTACTTGCAGTGATGATAGTAATTGCTTGGATGGGGGCTTTCTGCAGTCACTTAGTCAATCAATCAATCAATCAATCAATCAATCGATCAATCAATCATAAAACGAAGAACAATCCACAGTCCCAAAAATGAAAAGCCACACAAACAAAAACACAAAAAATAGCAAAAACAAAAGTACCAAATATAAGCCCCAAGTATCACCTCAGAACAATGCAATCGGAAATGGAAGGCTTTGATTACGGGCGGGGGTGGGGGGGCGCAAATTAGCAGCGCAACAGTGAAAGCGGAAGCTCAGGAGCACGTTTAGCTTCCGAAGCAAAGTTCGCAAACCAGAAAACTGATTTCTGGGTTTGCAGCGTTCGAGTTCCAAGTTGTTTGGGAACTAAGCTGTTCGAAAGCCGAGGTACCACTGTATTTAAATATTCTGTATGCTACTCTGAATGCATTGTAGAGAAGCAGGGCAAAATTGTTTTAACTGAAAGTAAACAAACATATGATCAACAAAAAATAATGCCTTGCTCTTTTTGGCCCTGTCGTTCCACAGACCTCTCTGGGGGTGAAGCTAGACTTTATAAGAGACACAGAATTGCCTCCACTATGTCCTTCTCCACCCTGTGATGTTTAAAACAACACATTGTGTAATTGACTTCATCATGCTGTGCATGTTGCCGCCAGCCAGCGATATGAGGTTGGCCCAGGGAGACACACAGCAACATTATTGTATCACTCTTCACGTTGTATTATTTCTACAAGGAAAAGAGAACAAAAGATGCAATACCGGTAGCTGTTATAATGGCTGCTTCTGACATGACCCATCCATGGCAGTTATACATTACAGGGATAAAAAAATGTGTGTCACAGGAACATCCCAATAACCGGGGGGGGGGGGAGAGAACTGTACTAGAGTGACAAATCATTACAAGTGAGAAGAAAGCAGTTCAAAGACTGTTGTTGTTTTTTAAACGAGATGTGGTTTTACAGGTAGTCCTTTGGGCAAACTAAAAAAAGAATCAGAGTATATCAATAATTCAAAGCACAACAATAATGTGGGTCTCTCATTTCTCCTCTGCAAAAAGGAGTACAGTTAGTTTCAGGTTTTGTTGTTAGCTGCCGAAGTTAAAGATCCATAGGCCCACATGAAATTAGAAGATGTTTGGGAGAGATGATGATTCGAGGATCTACATCCATAGGTGTGCTTTTATAGTCCTAGAAAAACTCGTAGTGACTTCAGTCTGGCCTTGTGTGAAAATCCTTACAGTAAGGAAATGAATTTGTCAGAAACATTCTCTTTCCAGGTGCAATTGCTGAGTACTTCTAAGCATATGAAGAAAAGACACCAGGGGATAGAAGATGGGAAGTAAGTTCTTTCCCCCCTAATAATAATAATAATAATAATAATAATAATAATAATAATAAATTTATACCCCGCCCTTCCCAGTTCAAAAACCAGGCTCAGGGCAGCTAACAACAAATTTAAAACACTTAATTATAAAAGCAGCATAAAATACAGTATAAAAACATGAATAACAATAAAATTCAAAAATCAATTTAGGGGAAATAAGCATTAGATAATCCCCAGGGCTAGCTGGCTGAATTGGTCCTACTTGGGCCAGCGAGGAGGCCAAGGGAGAATTAGCTGTGGGGTCTCAGAGTGGGTGATCTTCATAAAAGGGGAGGGGGAGGGAAGGGGAGGGAAATAAAAGTTCAGGCTGAATTCAAATTAAAGGCCAGGCGGAATTTTCTTAGACACTCGGCCTACTGTTGTATAATAACAAATCAAATAATGTAAATGGCTTGTCGCTAATAGATAATTGTGGAAGCTTTTTTTTTTTTACAATTGTATCTATGGAATCAATGAGGTAGCTGTGCTTCAAGATGAGAGGATTTTTTTTAAAAAAATGTCAAGCTTCAGCTTGCATGAAGTAGTGATTCAGGTGACTGTTTCAGCTTCTTGCGGAATTACATTCCCTTTGTAAAGAATTGTCATTTTAATGGAAAAAGCCCTTAAATTACACAGGATTGTGAGAGAAGAAATAGCAGCACCTTTGAAAACCATACCATTTATGTATAATTTAGAACCATTACATGTATAAAAAAAGTAGTTTTCAGTCAGATATTGTCATGTGAGCAGTACTTGTTGCAAAGCAGTCATACACATGGAACACAGTGACCTGCCAAATAAACAAAATATTTCAGCTCTTCTCAAATATTTCAGGTTGCAACTTTATAGCGGTGTTTAGTTCTGCACACGATTCCATCATTCACGATTTCAAAATGTGCTATCCTACTCAGCCCCATTCGCCCCCCCCCCGTGCAAACGTTGGTTAAAAACCCAATGAATTTTAGACACATCCAGCTTCGCATATAGTACCTTATGAATCTCAAGAGAAGTTTTTTAGGGGTGTAAAGGGTTGCCGTGAATAGAGGTGTGTACATTTGAGAGAGCCATTGTGCATGCACAGATGACAGCTTCAGGAATAGGAGTTGAGAGGGGTTTCAAGTGCAGCAAAGCTGCACATGTAAGTAAGGCTTTTTTTGTTTTCAGCTGGAACTCGCTGGAACTCAGTTTCGGCCCCTCTCAGGTGGGCGCCATTGCCATTACAGTGGTACCTCGGGTTAAGAACTTAATTCATTCTGGAGGTCCATTCTTAACCTGAGGTACCACTTTAGCTAATGGGGCCTCCTGCTGCTGCTGCGCCACTGGAGCACGATTTCTGTTCTCATCCTGAAGCAAAGTTCTTAACCCAAGGTACTATTCCTGGGTTAGCGGAGTCTGTAATCTGCAGTGTCTGTAACCTGAAGCGTCTGTACCCTGAGATACCACTGTATAAGATAACAAGAGAGGCGTCCATGGTGAGTTCTTTTTCTAGAAAAATAGCACTGCATGTAATGCAAAGCAGGTGAGAACATCCCCGCTACAGACATCTCTGGTGTGTTCAACAAAGTGTTACAGCAATGTGCACAGAGAAACTGTGTTTTAAGCTGCTAATGTGCGGATAGCCCTAGATAGGAAATGTTATGATCCACTTCCTTGTAGTGCACAGAAAAGGACTCTGATGAGGGGAGGGCCACTTCCTCAATTGTGTACAAGAAAACGTCATGTCAAGTTCCAAAGTACCGCAGAAACCTAACAGGATGGGTCTCTGCCTATCACAAAACAAATGAAAGCAGGGCAATGTTCTGAGATGCCAGTGTTGTGATACTTTAAATAAATGATGCATTTGCAATAGTATAAATCATCTGCACCTGATTGCCTCTCCTGGCAGCCTATTACAATACTTGCTGATTGTGACAGCAAGCGGCATTTTTGGCAGCTGATCGTTTTCACCAAGGTCTAGTATAGGGCTAAAAAGTGTTCCTTTCTTTCTTTATTGTCTAGTCGCATTTAAAAGTGCCTAAGGCCCTACAATCTCATAAGGCAATCAATGTGACTTTATCCTACTTGAGCGATAACATCTCAGTTGGTGGTAAGAAATAGGTGGGTTGGTACACAACTTAATGCAGAATAATGCCGGGTAAAACTGTGTAGCCACTTGTTATGTATCTTAAATATATTAGACCTTATAAGCTACACCGTTTGCAAAAAAGAAGGGAAACTAATCTTCACATGTAATGGAAGACTTCGTATAGCTTTAATACCGAACAATTAGAGGTCAGAGTTCTAAAGCTGTTCTCTGACAATACGCTTAAGTAAACTTAAAAGCTTTGTTCCATCACCTGATTAACCCTGACAGGACATTAAAGTGAGTTCAGGGAGTCACCAAGACTATCTATTGTCAAAGACTTCCTAATAACACTGTGATGTCATAATCTATTAAACCGCCACACCGTGGTTTCCACCCTGATGAGAGTCAAGAGTGCAGCAGTATTTTATGATGAGAACTGCCCACATGTGAATTCTAAAAGAGCTTTTTCTTCTTTGTGGAATGATGCTACTTTTCTGTACATGATAACAGTGCCCAGTGAAGGCAATTAATTGCAAAAGTCTCTCCCTCACACACACAGACACAGATTATTTTGATGCAATAGATGTATTTTACACAGTGCTTTCAGTATCACAAAGGATTTTGCATGCATCGAATGATAACATTTTGTTAAAAGCTGGGCCATGGTAAGTCCATTTGCTAATACACTTTTCACCACAGGGGCTAAATCAGGAGCCAGCATGATCACAAGTGAGTCAATACTGAAGTAAACTGGTAGATGAACAGTCAGCTAAGGAATCGATCAGCCATAGGTTTGGGGGACTCTGGTGCAGAAAGAATATAAAGAAAGAGTTCTCCAAATGAAGTTAACAGACAAAGAGGGGTGTGCTTGTTAAAAATCTAACTGATGAAACCCCGTGTACACTTACGAACATTTTTTCCCTTGTACAAGAAAGATAAAGAAGGGGAATCCTAAATTCCACACAGTCCTTCAGAATCATTTAGAAGAATAAACTAATGTGCTTAAGTCCTCACTGTGGGGAGAAGTAATCTGCTTTTGAAGAATCCATTTGTAGCCTGCTGCTTCTTTACCCAAATAAGAGAAGGGATAAGCACTTAAAAGTAATTTATAACCAATGGGAGACAATGCTCTGAAGGCCTGTGCATAGTGGGCCTTCCCATTCTTTTCAATGAGGGGAAACACCTCCCATTGTGGACATGGAATTTTCTTCCCACATAGACTAGGGTGGGAAACCCCAATACCAAGTTTCACACCTAGTGGTGCCAACCCAGAGAAAGGCATGCACAACAGTAGGCTCAGTTCATGCCAGACACCTGTTTTTAGAAAGAAGGGTGGCCTCAATCCATGTTCCCATTCTTCCACTTTGAAAGAGGATATGGTGAGCTCAGGAACAGAGAAGGACAAGGTTATGAAGAACAGAGGCTCTGAAGAACGGATTATTAAAAACGTGTGAGGTAAACGGTGGAAGTCGTTTTTCCCCCTTTTCTTTTTCTTTTCTTTTTTTTTATAAAATTTTTATTGGTTTTACAAAATTTTTTAAAGACAAACAAACACCTAAAAAGACATACAAACACGTATAGTTTCATAACATTTTTTCATAAACCTCTTTTCCGGGACTCCCCCATACCCCCCTTTCTGCATCCCAATGTCCATAATTTTTTAGCAACTTCTAAATATTCCTTTCCAACCTCTGTCATCTTAATCTTTTCTATAGTCTGTTCTTATATCACTGTATCCCCTTTTTTCCTGAAAACCTCAACATTCTAGCATTCATCAAGTTTATAATAGTCCTTAAGATAGCTTTTAAATTTTCTCCATTCTTCTTCCGCCGTCTCTTTTCCCTGATCACGGATTCTGCCTGTCATCTCAGCCAATGTCATATAGTCCATCACCTTCATCTGCCATTCTTCCAGAGTGGGTAGATCTTGTGTCTTCCAATACTTTGCGATGAGTATTCTTGCTGCTGTTGTAGCATACATAAAGAAAGTTCTATCCTTCTTTGGCACCAATTGGCCGACAATGCCCAAGAGAAAGGCCTCTGGTTTTTTAGAGAAAGTACATTTAAGTACCTTTTTCATTTCATTATAAATCATTTCCCAGAAGGCCTTAATCTTCGGGCATGTCCACCAAAGGTGATAGAAGGTACCTTCCGTCTCTTTACATTTCCAACACTTATTATCAGGCAAATGATAAATTTTTGCCAGCTTGACTGGGGTCATGTACCACCTGTAAACCATTTTCATAATGTTTTCCTTTAAGGCATTACATGCCGTGAATTTAATACCGGTGTTCCATAACCATTCCCAGTCAGCAGACATGATGTTATGACCGATGTCCTGTGCCCACTTAATCATAGCCGATTTAACTGTTTCATCCTGTGTATTCCATTTCAGCAGCAAGTTATACATTCTTGATAAATTCTTAGTATTGGGTTCTAACAATTCAGTCTCTAATTTTGATTTTTCCACCTGAAAACCAATTTTCCTGTCCTGTTTGAAAAACTCCATTATTTGATGATATTGAAACCAATTTTGTACTTTGTGTTTCATTTTCTCATGACTTTGTAATTTCAATTTATCTCCCTCCTGTTCCAAAATTTCCCAATACTTCGGCCATCCGACCTCCATATTGAGTTTCTTCACTGCTTTAGCTTCCACTGGAGACACCCATCTGGGGGTTTTGTTTTCCAATAGATCTTTATATCTTATCCAGACATTAAACAATGCTTTTCTGACAATATGATTTTTAAAGGCACTATGCAGCTTAATTTTATGATACCATAGATATGCATGCCAACCAAATGCATTATTGAAACCTTTCAGATCCAAAATGTCTGTATTCTCGAGGAGCATCCACTCTTTCAGCCAGCAAAACGCTGCTGCCTCATAGTACAATTTTAAGTCCGGCAGGGCAAAACCCCCTCTTTCTTTAGCATCTGTCAATATTTTAAATTTGATTCTGGGCTTTTTGCCCTGCCAGACAAATTTCGAGATATCTTTCTGCCACCTCTTAAAACATTCCATCTTGTCAAGAATCTGCAAGGTTTGAAACAAGAATAACATTCTAGGCAATACATTCATCTTAATCACTGCAATTCGGCCTAACATTGACAGTTTCAAATTTGACCATATTTCTAGATCTTTTTTAATTTCTGACCAACATTTTTCATAGTTATCCTTATACAAATTCAAATTTTTAGATGTCAAATAAACCCCTAGGTATTTCACCTTCTTGACCACCGTCAACCCTGTCTCCTCTTGGAATTTCTCCTTCTCCGTATCTGTTAAATTTTTTCCTAAGACTTTAGTTTTTTGTTTATTCAGCTTAAATCCGGCTACCTGGCCAAACTGTTGGATTATTTCTAACACCTTTTTCGTACTAGTGTTTGGCTCTTGCAAAGTCAATACTAGGTCATCTGCAAATGCTCTTAGCTTGTAATGTTTAGCTCCGACCTGTACACCTTTGACCTGCTGGTCATTTCTAATCATGTTCAGCAACACCTCCAGAACTGAAATAAAGAGCAATGGGGAAATTGGGCACCCCTGTCGTGTTCCTTTTTCTATCTTAAGTTCCTCAGTTATTACATTATTTACAATCAACTTAGCTTTTTGTTCAGAATATATTGCACCCATACCATTCTCAAAAGCTTGGCCTACCCCCATCCCATGAAGGTTCTTTATCATAAAACTCCAAGATATATTGTCAAAGGCTTTCTCCGCGTCCACAAAAATCAGTACTGCTTTAGTATTTATATTCACCTCTAACTCTTTTCTTTTTCTTTTCCCCCTTTTTTCCCTTTTTCTTTCAAAAGAAACAATTTGTTTAAGGTAGATAAGGACAAGACAAAATTATACAATTGAATGTAAATATAGATGAGAAATGGCTATGTATTGTGAGTACTTATCTACTTTTTTTAAAAAAAAATTCATATATGACCTGTTTTTTTTTTTTACTTTTTTATTCTCTTTTTGTTCCCTTTTTCTTTATTCTGATATCTTGCATTTCATTTCACTGTGTTATCATGAATAGCATTTTATAGAGGTATAAATAACTGTAAATATGAAAAGAGACAAAATATTCTCTAATTCCTTTTCCTTGGATAGATGTACTTGTTTTTCTCTTTTGTATTTTCTTTTGTTGTGATTATGTATGTATTTTAACTTGTATTGAATAAAATTATCTATTAAAATTAAAAAAGAGAGAGAGAGAGAAGGACAAGGTTCAAATACACATTTCCTTCCTTCCACTGCAGGCCATTTGAGCATAGCCAAATTGGATAGTTGGGTGGGCTAAACTATATCTTCAGGGATTGGCTGCTTGCTCAGGCAAATGGGAAGCCAGTGTGTGCAGCTGATCCTGCAGACAATGGCTCTCCTACCCAACAGCTGAAGGGGAGAAAGCTGCTGTCTGATTTTGCACCCTACCTTTCAGGCAAACCCCCTCCTGCCCAACAGGTGGTGGGGCGGGGTGGGAAGAAAGAGTAACAACAGACCCACTTCCCACTTCCTTTCCCCACCCTTTCTCTGTGTACAAGTGGTGGACCTTAATGATGCCCTGTGTGAAGCCAAAATTCGGCACCTCCCTGCCTCTTGTGCTCCATTCTAAATCATAGCTGTGGTGCCCCCTATGGTGACCCCAATGCCAGTGTGACCCAACCGGTCACATCCTCCTAAATCCACCTCTGCTGTGTGTATCCCATGTGCGCAGTTCCACATGGGGGGTGCAGAGATACAATGCAAGATGCCCCATGCACAGTTCAGCACCCTTTTCCAGTTTCCGGTCCTGCAACTCCATGGGATGCTGCTGCTTAATGATAAAATAATTTATCCCTGATGGCTAGCTGCCCTTATTATATAAGAAATACGTAAGAACATATGGCACTGCCTATACCGGAACATATCTCTGACCTGCACGGTTTACACTGAAAGGCAATGACTTTCCATGATCTCAGGTAGATGCCAAAGATTGAATCTGGGACCTTATGAATGCAACAGCACCCTCCCCCCCCCCACAAAGATTCACTGCCATATCCCATAGGATAAGCAGGAGAAAACTGTAAGGACTCATCCATATTATTATTATTATTAACTGGTTGCTTTATTGATAATTTGGCATTCATACACTATTGAATTTCAAATATATTTGACATTTGACATTATACCCGATATTAAAATCACTGTGCAACAACAAGCATTGCTGACCTTTTACTGAGATATCTATAGCACTAAATAGATTTTTGTGCACTGGAAAATTCAAAGTGTACTAGACATGCAGTTCAAAATAAATTTGCATTCGGTATGCAGTGCAAAAGTTATGCTAATGAGCACAATAACACAATTTGTACCAACAGATATAACAAAATGCAATCTTTTGTTCTTTCCACCTAATGTGAATAAAGAAGCAAATATTGTTTACGAGTAAGAAAATAGGGAAAAACTGAAGGAATGCAAGATCAAGCAAAATGTATTAAAAAAATATCTTTTTGCTTGGAGTTCGTATCACTGTAGCTTCTTTCACTCATGTGTTAGCTGGCAGCTAGCTAACTGTTAGACATGACCCATTTCAATTCTGTTACCTGGCTAAAAAAAAAGTTTGAAACTCATTTAGCCTACTTTATACTTCATTGTTGAATGGTGGTCCAGTATAGTTGATTGTTTACTTTTTATGGCATATTTTACAGGGTGTGGAAGCACTTGATTCTTAATAATGCCCCCACAGTACACAAACATTTTGCAGTGGAGAAGAAGGACTCTCATTGCCATCTCTCTTATTCAACCTTCTGCTTCATTGATTCATTATTTATTGTAATATTACGGAAGAGGGTAGCTATAAAGAGCATTTTGCATATAATTTTGTCATATTTATTATTGCTTATTTATGCTTAGTACTTGAGGCTAGGAAGCTAGGGATGCAAACTAATAAGAGTTACTGTACCCAGAGGAAGCATTCAGAAACACCAAAGTAGCCCAATAGCTTCAGCCAGTGTGAGGGCAAAAGACCTGAACTAGACTGAGGGCAGGTCGTAATTACATCAATGGCATTTATGCAGCCTCACACCAACGTGATAAGATACATCAAAAACTATCTATTCCAGCCCTCCCCCTCAGTTTCCAATTGCAAACACTGAGAGGAGGAGGATAACGGAAGCCAGTATATATTAAGATCTATGGAAGCTGAGCTCCCTCTCTACTATGCATTTAAACTAGTATTATACCACTTTAATCAGTCATGGCTTCTCCCCAAAGAATCTCGGGAACTGTAATTTGTTAACAGCCTGTTAGGAAATGTTTATTCCTCTCATGGACCTACAATTACAGAGTGGTTTAACAACCAACCCCTTTTCCTACAGAACTATGATACTTTTGGTCATGTCAAGGGGATAGGGGCCTCCTAAGAGTACCCTTAACAAACTGCAGTTTCCAGGGTCCTTTGGTGGGACTTTGAATGTGTAATTGAGATGAGGCCTTTGTCATGGAAATCTAGTCTGTTTATAGCTTTTGTATCAATTGTGAATGTTGAATAATTTGTTATGTCATAAAATAAAGTTGTGTTTGTAGAGAACAGCACTCTCAACAAAAAGAAAAACATGTCACTAAAAACAATGTATCAGGTAATGAAGGACAAGAGGAATTACATGGACACATTCTCCAAAGAAAATACAGTGGTACCTCAGGTGACATATGCTTCAGGTTATAGACTCCGCTAACCCAGAAATAGTGCTTCAGGTTAAGAACTTTGATTCAGGATGAGAACAGAAATCTTGCTCCGGAGGCGCAGTGGCAGCAGGAGGCCCCATTAGCTAAAGTGGTGCTTCAGGTTAAGAACAGTTTCAGGTTAAGTACGGACCTCCGGAACGAATTAAGTACTTAACCTGAGGTACCACTGTAGCTGTGAGAACCTTTCCTTCGGACTAATTGTGACATAACTTAATGGTAAAAATATATCTATAACCTGTTGTTGTGTAGTATTATTGTTCATTGCCCTATTTTGTTCTTTGATGTGCATTACAATTATATTTTCATATTTGCAGGTGTTATTGTTGCTTGGCTTGTTACATAGACCCTCGTTGCATATTGTATAGGCGGATAACCATTTTGCATACCCCACCCCATGTCCTGCCCTGCCCCTGTTCCACCCCTGTTCTTTACTCTTCCAGGTTCGAAAGGACCCATGTGTCAGCAATCGCACATCATTTGGATGTGCCCAAAATGGTTTCCGCATGTACTATACCCTGAGGCTACAGTAGTGCCACCTAACTGTGCAGAACCCCTTACAGTGGTACCTCAGGTTACAAACACCTTGGGTTACCCCGCCCCCCCCCCCCGACCCGGGAGTGATCTGCGAGAAAGCCTGTTGGAGAGATATTGAAGAGCTTGACAGCTGTCAAACTAGCTGTCAAGACGGAAAAAGCGATCTTTGTTTTCTGTCTCTGCTGGATATATCTGTTACAATTTGGTTATATTTTGTTGAAAACAAGGAAGAACCGATACAAACTAACTGGATTTTTGGATTTGAACTGGATGGAATACTAAGTAACCAAAATCCCTCTAGAGGGGGTTTTGGGACATTACAAGAATGGCTGAAGGAGGGAAAACTCAAGCTAAATTGGACAGAATTTTCTTTCTCTTGGGAAAGTTACAAGGCCAAATTGATGTTTTGGCTACTAACGTTGCAACCCTGGACTTAACAGTAAACAAGTGCATTGAATTTGATAAGGACTTGATCCTGAAGTTCATGCAGCTGGACAAGAGGAGAAAGTTGAGAACTTTCAGAGTGTGGAGAAAGAGACATATGTTGTTTCTGAGGAAAGGGAAGGAGGAGATGTGGTGTTGCAGATGACAAAGGAGAGCCAGAGTCCTGTCATGATGGCTACAAAGGAAAATAAGAATTGGATGATGAAAACCTGGTCCAAATTGGAGACTGAAGAATGGAGAGATCTCTATATGTGGAGATCTGAAGATCCAAGGATTACAAATTTGATCAAGGTGAAAGCTGGAGCTTTGGGGACATTTGGACTTGAAAGGAGTAAGAAACAAGATTTGGGCTCCACTTTTAAGTATGGTGGTCTGGCTAGAGGAAGCATTGTCCCCATTGGATTAGAGCATCTCCGAGATCTGGTGTTTAATATTAAGGACTATCAAAAAATCCGGCAGAGAGGAACTGAGAGACAGTTAAGGGCCTCGGATGTGAAATCTCCAGGCTGATAGCAGATTAAGACTGATGGATATTTGTTGGGGATTGAAACCAGGAAAGGGGACGGGGTGGGGTTTGGGGATCCAAAGGGTGTATAAATATAATTTGTCTTTTTCTTTTATTCTGTTTTGATATCAGTATGAAAAGTGGGTAATTCGTGGAAAGGAATTTGGGTCGACTTTAGAAAAAAGGATTTAAGAATGAGTACTGAGGTATAAATTTTGAGGTTTATAAGGTAAAATTGGTTTTTTAAAATGAATTAAGTATAAAAAGGTTAAAAACTGGGGATAAGAACTTGTTGAATTTATAATTTGAATGGGAATATAAGAAGGGGAGGTGTGGGGAAGTCAGGGAAAGATGTTATAGAAAATAAGGATTGCAAATTCTATATGTTTTTAATTTTCCTTTTTCTTTTTTTCTTTTTGGCTTTTTAAAATGGGAAATTTCTAATAAACATTTATTTTTTTAAAAAAAATACAAACACCTTGGGTTGCAAACACTTCGGGTTACAGACTCCACTAACCCGGAAGTAGTACCCTGGGTTAAGAACTTTACCTCAGGATGAGAACGGAAATCGTGTGCCGGCGGCAGCAGGAGGCCCCATTAGCTAAAGTGGTACCTCAGGTTAAGAACGGTTTCAGGTTAAGAATGGACGAATTAAGTACGTAACCAGAGGTACCACTGTATTCTCAATCCCCCTAATGGCTAACAGTGCGGATAGATTCCTTTATTAAACTGTTTTCTTGAAAAGGGGAAAATAATCTGTATCTCTCTATGTTCCAGTAATATTGTTGGCTCACTGTTCACACTTTTCAAAGTGGCTTGCAACCAGAATTTGAGGCAAATATTTCATGGATGCTTTCCTCGTCTGCAGTTGTGGCCATCTGAGGGGCAAGTGTGTTATAAGTGTGTGAGGGGCAAGAGCACATGTATGGCCTTGCTGCGGAATAATTGGCCACCATTTTCAGGGCCAGGGAGGAATTTGTCTCCAGATGAATAGAGCCTGCCTGGGGGGCTTGCCTTCCTCACAGCAACTGTCACAGCTTTGGATGAAAAAGGCACCTTAGGAGGTGGGGGAGAGCTCCACCCCATTATCTAGGATCAAAATTCAGGGTACCCCAGTAAAGGGGTCCTGGTGGAAAGTTCTGTCCAAAGGCTCAGATGGGGGCGAACGAGCCACAGATCACCCCAAATGATGACTTGGTGCGATAACTCAATTTGATTCTCTCAATTTGGTGGAGGGAATCCTTACCCCAGAATCAATGCTGATGGAGTAATCAGCTAGCAATCAGGTTGGTTAATTCAGGATAGATCCCCCAATGCCTATGCCTACACCTGTAATCAATAAAGTTGTGACCATTTTGATCACAAGCTGTTGTCATGTCTTTTTTTTTTTTTTGCTGCTTCTACTTTACCTTCCCACTCCCAGAGGTATAGAAGAAGAAGAAGAAGAAGAGTTTGGATTTGATATCCCGCCTTTCACTCCCCTTCAGGAGTCTCAAAGCGGCTAACAATCTCCTTTCCCTTCCTCCCCCACAACAAACACTCTGTGAGGTGAGTGGGGCTGAGAGACTTCAGAGAAGTGTGACTGGCCCAAGGTCACCCAGCAGCTGCATGGTGAGGAGCGGAGACGCGAACCCGGTTCCCCAGATTACGAGACTACCGCTCCTAACCACTACACCACACTGGAACCCCAGTGTCAGGTGGTACCCAGTGCAGATTTTTTTTGGGTCACCCCCCTCAATCAATGGCTCTGGATATGCTTGGGAGTCAAAGGAGGGTGGTGCGCCAAATGTCACCCCCCCCTCAGCGATGACACCCAGGGCGGTCCACACCCCCCTCCCTACGCCTCTGCTCACCCCTAGGTCCCGGTGGTCCTCAGCCTGATAAGCACAGCCCCGCAATGTATTTGAAATCTGCCATTGTTTCATATACAGTCATACCTCGGGTTACAGATGCTTCAGGTTGCGTTTTTTGGGGTTACGCGCCGAAACCCGGAAGTACCAGAATGGGTTACTTCTGGGTTTCACTTTGCGCATGAACAGAAACACCAAATCGCAACCCGCATGGGCGCAGGCGTGCCACTGTGGGTTGCGAACGCTGCGGGTTGCGAACGTGCACCCCACACGGATCACGTTCGCAACCCGAGCGTCCACTGTGTGTGTGTGTGTGTGTGTGTGTGTGTGTGTATATATATATATATATATATATATATATGCTTTCGTAGATATATATATATATATAATTTCCAGACTTCATTGTGCAATCCCCCCATCCAGTTCTCAAACTTTTTCCACAATTGCTTTAACGTGTTAAAATTCCTTTTTATGTTGTGATTTAATTAATGCACATCCACTTAAAATCACAAAAATTAATTGTGATATGATTCTCTTTTCTGCAACGTTTGAATGAGTGCAACAGCTGTGTGCATTGGTGGCTTGCAATGGATGAAGACGTGTGAGACACAAGCCAAGATATGAAACAGTATCAATGCAGAATGAAAGACATCTGCTTATCCCTAGATATTAATTATCACAAGCAATAAATATATTTTTAAAAATTGCAAAGTAAAAAAACAACAAATTAACAAGGGATTTAAAGTAGCTTACCAATCGTAAGTCCATGCATTGGGGCTGAAAATTAAGTAACTATCACATTGGATTCTGTTACATAAACTGCCACTATCTTTTCCTCTCGTTTTTTCCCCTAGTCTGCCGTTGGCATTATACAAGACATATTACTGTTTCAAATCTCAAAGGTGGATGTGACATATCGAGTAAAACCATAAATATTAGCAGGAACATCCATTTGAGTTTGTTGCAATGTACGAATGACAGCACAAGCTCATCTTTTCCTACCGAGACCAAGTACAAGTACATCAGGGGCATCCATCAGTTTTCACTTGCCCTGTTATGCTCAGAGGTTTACGTTATGTAACTGTTTCCTTTCCTAGAAATCATAAACTAGTTATAAGAGAAGGGATAAAATAGCACATGCATATGTTAAATGATGAGTAGCTTGATGTTATCCACTCTAGACTATCTACAATTTAAATAATGAACCAGGCTTTTCTCAAGCTGTACGCGTATGGTATACTTGGGAAGGGATTAAACAATGATAAAAGTTCTACTTCACTTTGTCTCTAAATTAGTTGGTCCTCTGTTTTTATCCTCTTTCCCTTCCCAGAATCCCATCTAGCATAGAAGATCGGAGCAATTATGGTTACCTTTATTGTATTAAAATAAGTTCAGAAGCCAAATTAGATCACAGTTACATCTATTCTCCCATATAGCAATGCAATGAAACCTGTATTTAGATGTAAAGAACTAATTCTGATATCTATAACAAACTGTATAAATAGCTTGAGGTATTAGTTGTTTGTTTTTTAAAGTGGCAATAATACCAGATTGTCTTGAAATATACAGTAGTTCCAACACTTACAGTGACAGCTATACTCATCATAGTTCACGGCGGTACAACAATAGTTCCATATGCCATGTTGACATTTATACGATGGCGGAAGGAATATTTTATATCTTCAGCCAGAGACAGGATGATAAGCAGTGCAAATAGCTGCCCTTGGACTTCCCATTGCCATCTATTACCAGCATAATCATCTGAACTAAAATTCTTACAGGAGCTGATAATATTCAGGGCCATCTGCCAGGAAATGCACTTGGGGGAAAATATCTGTGTTCATCATATATCTCTGAGCAAAAGATCTTAGCAGGCTGCCATAAAACTACTGTAAGCCATGTTCAAAGCTAGCAGGAGTTTTCAGGGAACCATATAGAAACTATTGCTCTAAATAATTTTGGATCAAATCTAGGCAGTGCTATTAACCTTGCCACTGCAGCAAAATTAGAATGATTGGGAGTGGTTTGTATTACTTTATTTATCATTTAATAGTAGAACAGATCCCAATGGATTCCAAACCTATAGACTCTGCATGTGCAAACAAGCATATACAGTAAAATCAACCATATGGGGATTAAACTAATACAGTCATGCTAGTCTGAGTGCCACTTATAGCCTCAATAGTTTCTTACCTATAGAGAAATAAAGGTTTTAAGCCTTACATAATTCCCAAAGGACAAAGTCAAAATACTCAAGTTCAGTGGTCTCCAAACTCTCCACCCCTCCTCCCCCACTAGGACCATTGCTGAAGGTCTTGGTGGACCACGTAATGATTTTTCTTAATTATTCTTTGGCTATCCAGTCACACATTTATTGAATTGTACCAACATACATTGCGGGGACGCGGGTGGCGCTGTGAGTAAAAGCCTCTACGCCTAGGGCTTGCCGATCGAAAGGTCGGCAGTTCGAATCCCCGCAGTGGGGTGCACTCCCGTTGCTTGGTCCCAGCGCCTGCCAACCTAGCAGTTCGAAAGCACCTCCGGGTGCAAGTAGATAAATAGGGACCGCTTACTGGTGGGAAGGTAAACGGTGTTTCCGTGTGCTGCGCTGGCTCGCCAGATGCGGCTTTGTCATGCTGGCCACGTGACCCAGAAGTGTCTCCAGACAGCGCTGGCCCCTGGCCTCTTAAGTGAGATGGGTGCAAAACCCTAGAGTCTGTCAAGACTGGCCCGTATGGGCAGGGGTACCTTTACCTTTACCTTTACTTTACCAACATACATGCTTAGAATATACTATCCACTGGCATGGCAATCAATGCACATAATATTGGCAATCATGGAGGAAATGTTTGTAATATTTGTCCAAGTTCTTGATTTCAACTTTTAAAAAAAACAACAGAATAGGCTATTTCAGCTTTTAAGAATTATTCCATTCCTTTACTCAGGAATAGAATATAAAATGTCACACTTTCTGTTTTGGCACTTTGTGTTATTTAATGTCTAAATGTAGCATTTTCCCTAACTGATTCCAGATTTTGTCCCATAGTTAGCGCTATCATAGTACTTAAAATATTCTTAATACCATAAAAGAACCAGGAATGTTAATAAATTGCTGGAGGTAATTCTACAGCTATCACTATAGTCAAATATCATTCCTGCAAATAGGTTATAAAAATGACTTGGGGCTTCCAAACTCTATTTTTTTTTTAAATAAAATTTTTATTGGGTTTTCACATGGGGCTTCCAAACTCTATTGACTTAATTTTCCTGAGCCTGAAATAGGTGCAGTCTTGTTGTTGGTAAGATCTCATGATCTGTGGCCATTCACACACAGAGGGCAATATATACATTTGGATGGTAGCAATTTTAGTTCAGCAGAGGAGTCAAGTGGAAGAGAGAGTACAAATTAGGCCCTGTTCCAGTCACAGGTCACTGGAACAAACCACCCTATGAGCAGGAGAAATAGTGAACTGTAATAATCACCCCCCAACCTTTAAATTGACTTTTACTGTTCTGATGATATGTAATTTGTACTGTTCTTATTGGCGTTATATAAGCCACTGTGGGAGTCTTGTTGACTCTACAACAGGGCAAAAGGTAGGGGTACAACATCAGAGGATCAAAATTGTTTCTCTGTATTATTTTAAGAAACCTAATAATTCATTAAATTATCTAAGAGGTGCAGCTCATAGTAATCACACAAATGTCCAACCCAAGAGTCTGAATGTACAATCCAACAGTTTCTTGGATGCACCTTCTCCTGGAGGATATCTAGAAAGTACCTGGGAGCGGTGGGCAGATTTTGCCCTCAACTTCTTTTTAAGGTACTTTCTTCTTCTTCTTTAAAATGGACTCTGCACATTCTCAGGGGCACTCAGCTCCAAGTGACAGAACTAAAAAATCACATGGGGGGCATAGCTCAAACAGAAAGGCTTGCACCTAGTACTAAGGTAAGGTAAAGATAAAGGGACCCCTAACCATTAGGTCCAGTCGTGACTGACTCTGGGGTTGTGGCGCTCATCTCGCTTTATTGGTCATGTGGCCAGCATGACTAAGCCGCTTCTGGCAAACCAGAGCAGCGCACGGAAATGCCGTTTACCTTCCCGCCAGAGCGGTACCTATTTATCTACTTGCACTTTGACGTGCTTTCAAACTGCTAGGTTGGCAGGAGCAGGGACCGAGCAATGGGAACTCACCCCGTTGCAGGGATTTGAACCACCGACCTTCTGATCAGCAAGTACTAGTCTCTGTGGTGTAACCCACAGCGCCACCTGCGTACTAAGATAATGACATGCATTCAAGCACATGGAATCTCATTTCACCAGTCACACCTTTTAGAGTTGTGTCATTCACAATGGAGGAAAAGGTTGACAAGCAGTGCTACCCTCTACCATGGTTGCCAATAAGGAGGGGGTTGGCTGATCAGCCACTAATGTAGATTATTGGTTGTTTACTCCCAATAAGATATAAGCTATACAGCTACTGACTCATCTGCTTCTCCCTCCCCAATTAACTCTGCAGGAAATTAAGCTTGCCATACGTTAGGAAAATCCATAACATGCTCAGGTTTTTGGGTGTAAAAATGGCATTGGGGGTGGGGTGGGATTTCATCAAATCAGCAAAATGTCAGGGGAAACCCGGATGTATGGTAACGTGATAGAAAAAGGAGCATAAAGAGCTTCAAAAGCTTAAAATCACTATTTTGGGGTTAGGTTTCCCCAAGAAAGCTCAACAATTTGGGTGGGTTTCTAAAAAAATAAAATAAAATAATTTAAATTATTTTTGATCACATAAAATAAAATATGCTTCTATACAAAATTAAGCTTCTCTGAGTTTTCAATTCATTCATGAGGCCAGGAGGGCATGACTCAGACGTCTGATTATTCATTATTTA
The DNA here is from genome assembly GCF_964188305.1 of Podarcis bocagei. Classification (NCBI taxonomy): domain Eukaryota; kingdom Metazoa; phylum Chordata; class Lepidosauria; order Squamata; family Lacertidae; genus Podarcis; species Podarcis bocagei. The sequence goes on along the minus strand of NC_138127.1, from coordinate 8,123,287 downwards.
ATGAAATGTGTATTTGTAATTAATTAATAGATTACAGGCAAGACAACGAATTTGTGTATTTCCTCTGATGTGCACTTTCAAATGCCACATTCTTCGAACATCTGCACTCATGTTTAGTGACTGCCTGTCAATCAATGTTCATTTAGTTTAATGATTCTCTGACACACAATTTTCTTCCAGCTATCCAGAATAAATTACTTTAAGTGCAAAAGAACAGAGCCTATGTATTGTCAGATAATTTTACAGAAAGGCTGGTCAGATGTATTCAGAGGGGAAAGCTTCTTTCTCACACCTTTTTTTTGTACTTCTCACCTAATTTTACAGAAAGGCTGGTCAGATATATTCAGGGGGGAAAGCTTCTTCCTCTTACCTTGGTTATCAAGATTATATTTTAATTAATAAGAACTGCTTCTAATAATCTATTGGTTTCCATGTTTTGAAGCATTATTATCAAATGATAATCCTGGATCAGACAGCATAATACATTACTTCCACCTGATCTGAATATTGGGCTGCAAGTTCTTCAGTATTCATTTAAGATAACATGCTAGGTATATTATAGAAAATATACATCAGGCTAGTTTGCAACACATTTACATTTCTGTTGCCAGAAAATGTCCTAACAAAATCTATCCAGAGATTGCAGAGGGTTGGGTCATTTCAAGATGATTTAAACTCCATGTAATTTGTGGTCTCTTCCACTTGCATTTCAACTATGAAGAACAGACAAGAAATTACTCTAAATACAGCATTTCAACAATTCTTCATCATCTCAGAATACGTCATTTCTTAAAGTCTAAGTGCCAGTCCTCAGCAAAGCTTTGATAAAGAGCATCTATTATGGTAATCACATCTGTGGTGTTCAGTATGTCATTGTGGTGGTTATGAGCTTGAATCAGCTTATGGCAATTCTGTGACCTTATTCACTACTATTCAGATTATTTTAAGATACTTTGTGGTGCCAGCTTAGTCATATGCAGTACACCAGACTGATCCATTTCTGATGGACTAAATTTGTTTAGACTACATTTCAGGAATGAAGTGGTGTCTTTTTTCAGGCAGCAGGGGGGAGAGAAATTAAGCGGCCACCATTTGTTTCTCCCCAGAAAGTCCTGTTTTGAGGTGTTTCTTTTAAATTCTCAGAAATTCAAAATGGTTGTGTTATTGCCCACTCGTTGGTGGCTACAATTACAATGGATAGTACTTGAAATCTAGGGTAATATCAAACTAAGTAGAGCTATTGAAATCAATGGACTTTAAGTTCAATGGGCCTATTGTGAGTGACTAACACTGACGAGTAACTAACACTGAATAACAGCCATACATAAAATCTCATGGTTTTACAAAAGTGGGTGGCTATTAATGCAGCTCATGGTTTTATTCAAGAAATGACGTGTTAAAATAGCCCTCAAATAAGTGAGTAGACTTGTTAAAAATATAAAGTCACAGTGTCCATGCAATCGCATACCCTCCAACATTTCTCCGATTAAAATAGGGACGTCTCATTCCATAACGATAATTTTACTATTTATACCCCACATATTTTACTGGGTTGCCCCAGCCACTTCCAACATATATTAAAAAAAAATAAAAAAATTAAACATTAACAAAAATAAACTTCCCTATACAGGATTGCCTTCAGACGGCTCAGGGATTGGATGACACAGTGCTCTCCAACAAAAATAGGGACATCCTAAGGAAAAGTGGGACATTCCGGGATCAAATCAGAAACCGGGACAACTTTTCTAAATCAGGGATGTCCCTGGAAAATAGGGACACTTGAAGGGTCTGCAATCCTATATGTAACCCTGGTATACTAATAAAAATATGTTTGAATCTATTCCTTTTCAAAATTATATTAATAATGTTTTGCATAAACCCAAGGATGCTTTATTCAAAAACAGACTCAAAGATTTAAAAGGCACCCAACACTGATCTTTTTTTTTGGGGGGGGGGGTTAATGGAACAAGAGATTGTCAGTGCAATCATATATAGATGCTTAATAAGAAGTAAGCTTCGTGGAGTTCAATTTGACTTCTTCTCAAGTAAACGTGCTGAATAATTGTATGAAATATTTGACCAAACAAAACTGGGAAGAAAGTTGGAAGGGACGATTTCACAAAAAAACTGCCTCTTCAAATTTGCCGATACTATGGGTGGTATTCCACTAAGTTTAGCCAGACGTTTTAAAAGTAATGAGCATGGCTAAGTTAGTTTCGTTAATTTCAATGGGTCTACCCTGAATAAAACATGGCTGAATCACTGTTTAATGCCAGTGCTATTAATATCAGTTTGGAAAGCATTATTTTACAGTATTACCCATTGTGGTTCCAATTAGTTTAATAAAATTTGGTGTTTATGAAATGGTTGGTGGTGGTTGCTTGAGTCATTAGGATAAGCCAGGCCTGTTCCACTTGTGACCCCCCAGCTCCATCATATTGTGCTTCATTCAAGTTAAGGATTCACTTTTTGCCACAGGGACATCTTCTTACAGCTACGGTATATAGAGTTAAAAATTTCCTCCTCCATCATGGAATTTAAGGATTAGCTCTAGCACAGAATAAGGAAGGGGGAGAATCCCAACACACCCACCCACCATAGATATAGGGCAAATGTACCATACAATGGCATCTACCAATACAACGGAAGATATTTGAAATAACAAAGCTAGTATGAGTTAAGGCAAAATATAAAACTTCTGTAGAATGTGCTGTTCTTTTTTTAGACTTCCGGGTTGGTGCCTCCGGCAATGACGGAATTCCTCTGATTGGGAGGAATTTGCCCCGTGGGACTTTGGGTCTGTACCGCCACGGCAAAGGCGGAGACCCGTAAAAATCACAGGCGGGAGAAGCCTGTGAACGTGGATTCGGCGGGCACCTTTTGCGCCTCCCCTACTCGCGGGGAAACCCGGTTTTGGGGATCCGGAGCGACGTGGGGTGAGCGGCGCGGTGCTTCGAATCGCCTGCTTCTTCCACGGAGCGAAGCCGCATAGCTGTTGCCGGAGACCACTGACTTTTTTCTGTGGACAATTTGACTCTAAAGTAATTACCCGTGAGTAGAGCTGAAGTGGGGGAATTGGATTTTTAAACGTTTAATTTGGCATCAAAACGGGGATGTTCAATACAGGAAGTCCGCCTCCCCTTTTGTAAATAAACTAAAGCAATGAGGCTGCAAGCTGAAGTCTTGGAAAGCCTTTTGTAAAAAGACTAAATCTCCATCGGCAAAGAACTAACCCCCCCCTTTGGAGACAGGAGAAGGGGGGGAGTGGTGGACTGAATATGCCTGTAGGAGAGAGTCAAGAGAGTTAAAATACCACCACTCAGACCCTGGAAACGGGCTGCTAGCAGGATCAATGTCTTTTGGAATGTTCATTGACAGCGTTTAGAACGTTCATTGACAGGTAGCTAAACAAGAGAATACATTGTGTCTACTGTCTCCGGCTGTTGTTTTTTTTTTTTAAAAAAAGGAGTAAAAGTAACTGAAAACTGAAACTAACTTTGGATTATTGGAACATTGTTTAAAAGAGGACAGTACTGACTAATACAAATAGAAACTGTTTTCCCCTAGTGGAAGCTTTAGAAATTGGTTGCTCTACAGGAGCTGGGCTAGGGGAATTTCCAGCTGCAAGATAAAAAAATTGTGAGACTCTGGGATTGACCTTGAAGCTCTTCAGTGTTATGGCAAATGGAAAGGAAAAAACAGACAGAATGTCGACAGAAGAGGCCTTAGCGGTCGTATTAGTGAAAATAAACGATTTGCTGGAACAGCTTCACAAGAAAACAGACGTGATAAATGTGAAAGTGGATGCTGCAAATATTAAAATAGACTTAATTGCAGAAAGTTTAAATAATCTGGGACAAAAGGTGAATACCAATACAGGAACCATCCAGAAATTGATACAGGAATCTACTTTGATACGGCAAACTGCGGATGAAGTCAAGGAGAAAACCCTTGCTGCTGAATGTAAAGCAATACAACTAGAGAGAGAGAGAGCCCCATCCATACAAGGACAACTTGATGAACATAAGCTGACATTGGTTATGATTGAACTTAAAGAGAAACAGATGAATTTGAGGATCAGAGCCCTACCTGAGGAAAAGGAAAGCTTGAGAGAGTTTCAGGAGGAGACAGGACTAACATCGGTTGAGAAAGAGAGGTATTTGGGGGTTAGTATGACCGCCAGAAATGTGAATTTATTCAAGGATAACTATGAAGGATGTTGGATTGAAGAGAAGGGGGACTTGGAAATATGGACAAATCTGAAGTTGTTATTGTTGGGCCGAGTTGCTCTGGTGGGGATGAGGGTTGCTGTGTTGTCGGGGATGTTGCTTTTGTTTCAAACATTGCAAGCTTTGGATGGGATGGATTGTTTCAGGAGGTGGCAGAGGGATGTCTCTAGATTTGTTTGGCAGGGCAGGAAGCCTCGAGTAAAATTTAAGATATTGACGGATGCCAAAGAAGGAGGTGGACTTGCCCTGCCAGACCCCTAAACTTTGTTGTGAACCATCTGCTTTTTGCTGGCTGAGAGAATGGTTGCTTCTTGAAAGTACTGAAGTATTGGATAATGGCAGATGAAGTTGATGGACTATATGGAATTGGCGGAAATGACTGGCAAGATCTGAGACCAGGGAGAAGAGTCGGGGGAAGAAGACTGGAAAAAGTTTAAAGACTATTTATAGAAATATTGTAAAATTAATGAATGTTAGAAGAATGTTGGAATGAAGTTATATGGCTTTAGTAGAAATGTTATAAGGAATTAAGTATAAATAGATTAATAGAAAATTAAAGGAAAAAATAAGGCAAGAATGTGTTAAGATAATTATAGGATAGAAAACAGAGGAAGATGGAAAGGAATTGCTGAAGCAATTAATAGAAGTGGAATACAAAAAGGGAGGTGTGAGGAGGTCGTTGGAAATAAGCGAATGAAAGATAAGATATTGAAAATGTTTGAGGTGTTTTTAAATTGTTTTTGTTTGTTTTTGTTTTGTTTTGTATGTAGTGTTTTTGTATTGTATTTGTATTGTTCTTTTTTTCTTTTTTTGTAGTGTTGTGTTGAAACTGTTTGAAAAGTAATAAATATCATTTTTTTTAAAAAAAAGAATGTGCTGTTCTTTTTTTAATCCATCAACTCTGGTAAACTGCAAATGCTGAAAACATTTTGAAGCTATTAGCAGTGAAAGTTAGTTGTCTGCAGAGCCATAAAATACACTCTGTTTGCCTCTAAGAATCTATAGCTGTCAACCTTGGATAAGCTTATCTTTTTCTAGTTCAATGGAAAGATCAGGTTGTGTATAGATTTCCTCTGAGGAATAAGCCTGAACTGTGATAGTCTCACTATGATGGAACATATAATTGAAATCTGCAGGATAAAAAAAAAAAAAATCACAGGCTGGTAGAGGTAAAATTGTGTGCCTTACTAGTCCCCTGTCTTCTATGTGTTTTATAGAAGGCCATTTCGTCAAACAACTCAAAACTCTTGTAAACACAGTCTTGGATATAGTTACGGATGAGTCAAAAGCAATATTAAGTTTCCCCAAAAGTCATATTGAAATCCGAAATACTGTACAAAGCTAAAATACAGCAGTTCTATTGCCTTTCTTTTCCATCACTGACGACATGTAGGCTATTTTAAGAATATGTTATTTAATCAAACGTGCATGAAATAGAAATGTGGCACATGGTTTATTATCAAAAATTACTCCTTAGCTCTGACATTATGCTCTGAATTGCCAGTGGCTGCACAACACACATCAACTAACCAACAATGGTGTTTGGAATGGAAGCTGTGAAGAAACCCTACTCAGATTAATTATGATGAGCATTTAAATATTACATATACGAGAAGGTTTGCTTATAGAAATAATCAGTGGTGCTGGCATACTTGCACAGTGGAGATTTTATAGATATACTATGCTGCTTGCTACTGTTGTGATTTTCTGTTTTTACTGCTAAAGAAGGCTATAGGCATCATCCCCAGCATTATGCCATCTGAGGATAGAGCGTGTCTCATCATTTTGACTGTTCATCAGACAGAAACTGCTTCAAGGAAACATGCAAGTGAGTTTGATGTAGAAGCTTTGGGACTCAGTCTTCAACTCTGCTTGTACTGCCTGCTTGGATTGGCACAATTCCTTAGCCCTAACCAATCCCAGTTCTTTCTGAGGTTAGGATATCATTCAACCCAACTGTCATGCAACCACCAGTAACATCAGCTTGTCTAGTGAAAGTAGCCACTGGCACATAGCTGTTTCCTGGCTTGGAGCTGTTGTGACATGTTTTGCCAGTCTTAGCAGCACAGCTTGTTGTTGCACTAGCAGTTAGGCCATGGGGGTCTCTTGACCTTGGAAGGCTGATTTGTGGCTAAGTTTGCTGGGCTGAGGACTTGTATGCCTGTGTTGTGGTGGAAAGGGAGAATCATGCCCACAACACAGTTTGCTTGTTTATTTTTGGACTACAGGCATTGTAATTAACCAAACACACACTCATGACACCAGAAAAATAAAATATTGTCCAGTAGCACCTTATGGACCAACTAAGTTTGTTCTGGGGATAAGCTTTCGTATGCATGAAGAAGTGTGCATGAACACGAAAGCTTATACCCAGAACAAATTTAGTTGGTCTCTAAGGTGCTACTGGACAATTTTTTATTTTATTTTGACTGTGTCAGACCAACACGGCTACTTACCTGAATCTAGAACCAGAAAAATAGCAATTGATCAGAGGCTTTTGTTACAGGAAAACATTTTTCTTACCGTTTTACTACCTGAGAATTCAAACTGACCCCAAGATCTACAAGAGAACAGGCTAACATAATCACATCCCAGGAAACAGTGAGAAATGTGCAAAGATTCTGCCTCACACCCCTTATCAATTCCAAATATAGTTCTTCCTCAAACCCAAAAGATCAAATGTTAGCAGCTGTTAATAGTTATGAAAGACCACTCATATGGGTGTAATATTATATTCTAACTCATACTCATCTGCTGGTTAGTCCAAATATACCAAACTTTCTCATCCTTAGAAGAAGGAGGAAAGTGGTGTTTCTTGGTATGTGGTATGAAGGGAAGAGGAAAGAAGTGCACCAGACTTTTCCATCCTGTTTAAAGGTAGCCCTTCACATTTCATAAACAAATAACAGGACATGGGTCTCTCACAACACAGGAAGCTGCCTTATATTGAATCAGAACATTTGTTCATCTAGTGCAGTATGGTCTACATTGAGTGGCTTCAGCTCTCCAGGGTTACAGTACCTGGAGATGCCAGGATTCAAACCTAGGAGTTTCTCTATGCCAAGGTTATGCTCTGCCACTGAGCTGTGGCTCTTCCCTAACTTTCTTAAACACATTAGACCAGCTCTGCAAATTAAATCAATGAAGAGATACAGCAAAAAAGTTAGAATGAACTTTTATCCCTTTTATTTCATTTCCAACTTGCCTTTACAATGGATGACTATACTCTTGTTCATACAGCACATACACTAGGCTCCCCACACCAGTGCCATGTAAAGAACCAGTATGCAAATCTTCCTATACTTATCTGAAGGGGATAAAACAGACAAATAGCATGATTGGACGTAGGAGCTCATACTAATGTTATATCAATTGCCTGTGGAGGAAGAGGGCATGTTCTCTCTACCTCTGCCATTGCATAGAGAACTGCTGCCCTGGGCAGCTTATGAACCAGGAAGACACAGAATCAATTGTAAATTTAGGCAGAATGTTCACTGCTCACACTGTTCTGGGAACTTCAGCAAGTTAAATTAAACATTAGACACATGTTGTTCCATCTGTAAGTTTAGCTCATTTTAATCTTGTTTCTCTCAGTTCTTTTTGTTTGAGGAAGATGTAAACAAGTTTGAATATTTGAATGGGAAAGTTATATATATATATATATATATATATATATATATATATATATATAGGGTTTGGAAATTCCTTCAGACTTTATACATTCACATAATCTGTGGATCATTAAGGAGCCATTACAGTCTATTGTGTCAAGGCCTCTGTGGGGAAAATTTAATTTGCAGATTGGAGTCATTATCCCTTCAGAGCTGTTCTGCTCATTCATGTCAGTGAAGCTGCCACGTGCACAACTAATTCTGCATATTAAAAAGAGTACAAAAAAGTGTCTGAAGAGAAGAGCTGCTTTGTTTGTGCACATCACAGTCACTCAAGTCCATCCCACCTCTAAAATGGAAGGAGATAGGAACATTTTAGATATAAATGGCTTGTGCAATGGATTAAAGTAATGGTTTACACTTTGTGATTTCAATTAAATAAATAATCAGCACAGGGTTCCATCTTTGCAAATGAGAAAAGTGAGTTGCCTCTAAAACATATAATTACTTGAATCTTACGGTACAGCAAGCGAAAAGGAGGATAAGAAGAAATATATAGATGCAGCGCTTTTAAAGACAATGTTGTTATTGAAAAGAACAGGCTTAGAGTCTCTCAATTCTACGTTACTACAAAACACAAGCTAAAACAATAGTTTTGAAATTAGCCAATCATACATATAGACAGTCTTAACTTAATATAGTAGATTAACTTTTTTTATAGCTTCCCCTACCTCAGTCATTAATAGAGACTGTTGTGGCCTCTGCCAATGTTCAGCGATTATATTCACAACAATAATTAGAATCATTGTCAGATCTTTCAGATTATCTAAAAAGATCTCATCCAGGTGGCCTGAGAATCACTCAAGGACCAATCACGAGTATAATTGATTAAAAAAAAAAGGTTCATTATACTAATTATCTCAAGCAGCATATATAGATGAGACACATGTATTCAAGAAGCTCAATAAGTTTCTACCCATTAGATAACAATAAAAATGACAGCCCAAAACTAGTTATGGCTCACTGTTACTTCCAAGGCTCCCTCACCTTCATATTCCACTCATCCACATACCTGGAGAATCTATTACTAGGAGAGTTATGTCAGACCAAGCCCAGCAAATGTTTTTGCCCCTCATTTCCTGTACTACTAAGCATCCTACAAACATCTACTGGAATATGTCTGATATATACCTATGCTTCCAAATAAATAAACAAATAAATAAATTACAGGGAGCTTTGTGTATATTGTTAGCTGTTTTACAGGTAAATAGCTATCAAGAGTTTGATGTATAGCAATGACTAAAACGATCATTTATTTACTCTCAAATTGGGAAAGATTACATTTCTACCAATTTTTTTAAGCACAAGATGCAAGTGTGATAAAAGCTAGATGCCATACAGCATGTAGAATATAAAAGTGATAAAAACACCAAGCCCAGGACATATTTGAAATTGAAGAACACAGAGTACAAGTGAGATGCATAGAATGTCATAGAATCACAGAACTGTAGAGTTGGAAGGGACCCTGAGGGTCATCTAATCCAACCCCCTGCAGTGCAGGAATATGCAGCTGTGCCTTAACAGGGATCGAACCTGCAACCTTGCTGTTAACAAGTGAGCTATCATCTAACCAACTGAGCTATCCTGTGACTCGGCTACATTAGTAAAGGAAAGGCGCTTTATATGAGTTATAACACTCTGAGATCAGAAGGCACTGCAGAATCCCGGCTTTCGCCAGCGGGATTTCCCTTTATGAAGTTTACAACGCTTTTAACTGAATTGCTTTTTTGATGTGTCTAGATCCAGCCCGGACTGAGCCACTTGGACCAACTACATTGGTCATACCAACTACAGAAAGACTAATTAAAATCACCATTTATCCCCCCCCCCCCAGTATTCAAAATAATATTTTGTGTGCAGTGTCAAGATTCCAAAAGGCTACATAAGTAGTTCCAGAATCACTAAGTCATTAGCCACAGTAGTGTGAATAATTATTAAATTTTCATTGGCAATCCTCAGTTTCCATAGCATAATTGCCTGCTCCCATGTGGAGATCATTGGTAAAGTCAACCATTGTGTATTATTAGGCAATAATTGGCACTGCTGCCAAATTACCGGAAAATGAGTGGCCTGGATTTGCACTAGGAGGTGAAGCTTATCAAAGCATTGAAACAAGCATTATCCCCTGCTAATTACTCCAGTTCGAGGCATTATTAATGGCCGATTCCAAAGCAAGCAACTTCAGTTGCTAATGTGTAAGCCAGCTGTGTGAGATGTGTCTACATCTTCTTCCAGGAGGTATTTCTGACTTCATTAATGGATGGGATCTACTTTTAAGTTACATATGGATAACAATATGTTCCCCCAAAGGCATACATTTAGCATATTAATATAATGTGATTAAAATGCCTTGTGTCTGCTGCCATCCTAAGATCTGTCTTACAATGTACTAGAATTTCATTTACAGCTTACCCACTATTGTAAGCCAAATTCAGCATGGAAAACATTATCAAGTAGAATAATGCAAAGACCTTGACCAGAAGGAAAGATCATTGCAGAAAAGTGATTTTTAATTACTTCTTACTGAGAGAGATTTAACTGAAGTCACTAAGGTGATATCACAATGCCAGCCAATTAAACAAAACTATTTAAATTTAATTACCTCCACGGCAGGGTTACATCCTTTCAAAAAAAGGTTTTACTGATGCATGGGTCAATAGGTTACACCTACCATTCGTTCCTAATTACTTTTTAACAGTTTGGAGTCCTATTTTGATCCCTCTTATGGTCTGCTGATCTCCCCACCCCTCTTTCAGAAAATCTCTAAGATTTAATGCACTTCTCAAAGCAGCTTCAGTACATAAGTGGAAAGCAGCAAAAGAGGTGTAAATATATTGGAATTTATTCAAAATGAACTGAAATGAGAAGGAAAAAGCTGACTGAATGAGTTCAGAATATTATTCATTGGACTAAAGTGGTTTATACAGAGTTGAAGATGACCATGCTGATGTCTCATACATAATGATGTTTTACAGGGAAGGCAAAGGAGATAAAAAGGTTTAAAGAGAATAGTTGAACTAAAGTGTATCTTTTCTTCTTTCTCCACTACTTGGAACTGGTCAAAACAGATAAAAACCTACCTTATCAAGTTGGCATTAAAAAAATGGTTGTTAACTATAACCACAATTCGTATGATATTAACAATTTGTTAATACTCTGCAAGATCTTTTACTCCACCTTTGTGACAATATTCTCTGCAGGTTACTATCTGCCTGGGACATCTATCTACAACAGTGAGTAAACAGATTGTGGTTGGGAAGCAAAAAAGGAGGTAATCATGGTATCCCTAAAGAGAATATAATGTAATTCTGTAGTGATGAACTTGACATTTGAAAACTTATTTACAAAATATTTTGCAGATGTGTTGGATAATAGTATTCAAACTCCAATTAACATTATATATGATATGTTTGTCAACTAAAACTGATACTTCCTACAAAAATAATCAGTAAGTATGTTACCAATAGCTTTAACGTTTTCATTTTATTGTGCTTTAGAAGATGTGACTAACACAGCAGTTTTGCAACCTCAATAATTCACCTGTGACTTAGACCATTGCATTCTTTAAAACTATGAATCAAGTTTTCCCAATCTGCAGTGATATATATATATATAGAGAGAGAGAGAGAGAGCGCGAGAGCTGGTGTTTGCCACATTTATGACAATGTTTATTGGGAACTGAGGGCACGGGATTCTGGTAAATGACCTGTGACTAACTGATTCACAAGTTTCAGGTCAGCACCAAGTTCATGTGGGAACTTGCAATGACCATAGGAATTTACATTTCCTGTGGCAAAACCCCAATTTTTATTTTATTTTCCACCCAACATTTATCATCATTTGAAGACAAATGTCAGGGAAATGCCATGCTCCTCTTTTAATAGATTTCATATTTATGGACACCATATTGCTATTACCTGTCTAACAACTTTTCTTTTCCGTTTCCATGTCTCAAATTTGGTGATAACTTGGTTGCCAGTTCTTCTGTGCCTGCTGAGATAACTGACTCTAAAATGCTCTGTTCTCAGGAGTGGTTACCAAGGGGAAAAATTGTGTTTCTAATTAGCTGGGGATCCCTTCTGGGTTTTATCCGGAAGAGGCAATCCCTTAGTTGACACTTATTCAAGGTCAATGCAGAGCTCAGTTCTGGAAAATAATAATATTAGTCTAAAACATCTTGACAAGCTGCTTCCCAGAGTTGGTTATCAACCAATTACACATAACACTTTGCAGGAAATCCTCAGTTGGCACTTTAGCTATTCTTTTAATATACTTTAATATTCTTTTAATATAATTTAACTGAGTGCTGTCTGCTCTTGGCTTAATTGTTGGCCACCTGGATTCTGTATGAAGAATAGCTGCTGATAGTCCTCATGGTAGAGAGTATAGCTTCTGAAAAAAATATTCTGCTCAGTTTCCAAAACTTCAGTAGAGTTTGAATCCGAGCCCCAGATTTCAACACTATAGAGCAGTGATGGCCAAACTCCAGCTGTTTTGGGCCTACAACTCCCATCATCCCTAGCTAACAGTTCCAGTGGTCAGGGATGATGGGAATTGTAGTCCCAAAACAGCCGGAGGGCCAAGTTTGGCCATCACTGCTATAGGGCATTTGAGTAAACACTTTTCTACCAAACATCTTTAGGGTAAGTTCAATCAACTGCCCACAACAATCACATTTTGAATCGGGGGAAATCACCTGCCTGTATTTTAAAATATGTGAAAAAATTATTTACACTTTGCATTCAAGACTGCCTTGGGGGAAAGGGAGAGGCCTTTCTCTCTTGTGGTAAATTTCTGTATCTCTAAATGAGCTCACCAATTCAGCATAGGTACGGACAGCCAATCAGTATGGCCCCTGCCGCCTTGATACATCTGATGGGAAGTTAATTATAGTGGTGCCCCGCAAGACGAATGCCTCGCAATACAGAAAACTCGCTAGACGAAAGAGTTTTCCGTTTTGGAGGTGCTTCGCAAAACGAATCTCCTATGGGCTTGCTTCGCAAGACGAAAATGTCTTGCGAGTTCCCTTCCCCCCCTTTTTCTAAGCCGCTAAGCCACTTATCAGCTGATCCGATAAGCCGATAAGCCGTTAAAAGCCGCTAATAGCGCTGATCCGCTAATCCGTCAATGGGCTTGCTTCGCAAGACGAAAAAACCGCTAGACGAAGAGAATCACAGAACGGATTCTTTTCGCCTTGCGAGGCACCACTGTATGCTAACTATACTGTATGTGAAAATGGGAAATTGGTCACTAGGTTGACATTTTCATGCAATTACCCTATAGGAATATAGTGTATATATCAGTCTTCTACAACATGATGCCCTCCAGTTTTTTTAGTTTTTTGTTTTTGTTTTTGTTTTTTTGGACAGCTGCTCATATCAAGGTCTGGTTGGGGCTGATGAGTTGTAAAGACAGTTATATACAACAGGCATGCACACACATGCAAAAACACACATACACAGACATTCTAAATTGTGTCAATTGTGTGTTTTTTTTAACCTCCTAGTTATGTATGTTTTGAATAAAAAGTTGGAATGAAAATAACAACAGATCATAGAATAATAGAATTGTAGAGTTGGAACGGACCCCAAGAGTTATCTAGTCCAACCCCCTGCAGTACAGGAATGTTTTCCCCAGTGCGGGGCTTGAACCCACAACTCTGAGATTAAGGGTCTCATGCTGAGCTAAAATGGATTAGCTTATTCACCAAATAATGAATACTGTGAAAATGACCTTCCTATGAACAATTACTCTATTCTGCCTGCTTGCCCAAAGCAGTAAACAATTATGATATGCTATATCTAAATCCTTCACTTGCTGCTTTTAGAATTTTTGGAATCACCATTCTATACTTGCTAGTCCTAGGCTCCTTTTTATTATTTCAGTAGTTGCCTGCAAATTGAGTTGACTAATAATTTGTTTCAATCAAAATCCTGTAAGAAATTCCTGAAACAAGAGGAAAAAATGACAAAAGACACAGAACAATCTCATTTTATTATAGGCTCCTAGAGACATGACAGAGAGAAACAGGAATATACCGTATTTTTCGCTCCATAAGACGCACTTTTTCCCTCTTAAAATCTAAGGGGAAATGTCTGTGCGTCTTATGGAGCGAATGTGTGGTCCCTGGGGTGGGGGGAGGGGGGGACACGGGCTTCCCCCACCAGTCCCGACAAGCTCTGGGAGCAGCGGGAAGGCATGCACACTTCTAAAGCTTATACCAGAACAAACTTAGTTGTTCTATAAGGTGCCACTGGACAATTTTTTATTTTTTATTTTATTGTTATTTCAACTGCGTCAGAGCAACACGGCTACCTACCTGAATCTAAAGCCATACATTCATAACTGAATATAATATGTTCAATATTTACAAGCATTTTCTACAGTAGGTGATGTGTTATGATAATCTAAAAAGAGACGAGTTCACAATCTTCAAAAGCTGCAGGCCACATTCTCACTCTGAGATAAGTACACTTAAACCCATTGAAATAAATGGTATTTAATTGTGTTGCGTATTGGATATGTGTACCTCTCAAATTATTAAGTGAATAAAGTTGACTTGGATGAAATTTTCACATGCCTGAGCACTCCAATCACAATGATTTCAGGAAGGGATTGAAACCTGTGCTTGTTTTATGCTGATCTACACAACTTTTCCAATAACACCTTTTCGCCTGTGCATGACAATGCAGAGATCTCTCTCTGCCAAGGAGAAGAGAATGCATCTCCCAAAATCCATGACTGGGTGGTGGTGCGAGACCACTCATCAGTGATAACTATTGTGATAACAAGGCTGTTATCTGAAGGTATGGCATTTTTCCCAGCACAGTTTTTATTGGGAGTCGGTCTCCTTTTTTTCCATCCAGCCCCATATGATTCCTCTTGTACCCACCCACATTTATGTGAGAAGGAAAAAATATTATAGCATTTTTAGATTCTCCATTATAGTGAATGTGGAGGTCACAAGATTTTCATTTTTAACACATCTAACTGGGTCCAAATAACAAGTTGAATTGGAAAGACACAGAGCAGCTCTGAAACAGGCTAGGTTGCTTTCTAATGCTACAGATTTATGCAAGTTGAATTTTGTATCCCTGTTTCAGGTTGTGGTTTTTCTACCCCCTGCTCCTTGTGTGTGTGACCCCCTCGCCACTAAAATGAGTCACTTGCCATATTTGCTTCCATGAATCTGTTGGACACTTGCTGCTGAACTAGATGAACCTTTAAGCGTACTTACCAGATCTTAAAATTAGGCTATTTCAAATAATAAACTTCATGTAAAGGTCAGCTAATGAAATAGTTGTACTACTATATTCATGGTAAGCTACTCATGCTGAAACATCCAGTGGGAATTTAAGCGTACATATTATTAAAGATACTGCGAGAATATAACAATTCCTTGTTTTGTAGGTGAGCTGAATAAATAACTGAAAATGCACATTAAAATGGTTTTGTTTTTTTATGGCTTCTTGCAAATTAATGACCAGAAGCTGTTAGGGCTGGCAGAGGGCAGAATGCAAGAACTTTGCAATTCTGTTCTCCATACGCACACCCTTTTCCATGATACTGAGATTTTATACAGTGGTGCCTCGCAAGATGAAAAGAATCCGTTCTGTGATTCTCTTCGTCTAGCGGTTTTTTCGTCTTGCGAAGCAAGCCCATTGACGGATTAGCGCTATTAGCGGCTTTTAGCGGCTTATCGGATCAGCTGATAAGCGGCTTAGCGGCTTAGAAAAAGGGGGGGAGGGAAAAAATCCCGCAGGAACTCGCAAGACATTGTCGTCTTGCGAAGCAAGCCCATAGGAAATTCGTTTTGTGAAGCACCTCCAAAACGGAAAACTCTTTCGTCCAGCGAGTTTTCCGTCTTGCGGGGCACCACTGTACATGGCATACATGTCTTCCATAGCCTGAATGCTTTCCTAGATTACTTAAATCCCCCTTTAAAAGACTTCAGTAACATTTGAAGGAAGACTTTAACATTTATGTAGAGTAATGGGTACGTGAAAATTTACAGGGATGCCTCAGAGCCAATTACTTTCTAACTCACAAACTATATTTATTTTTCTCAAAAATATTATCTGCCTGAAGGTGGTAGAAGAAGCTGGGAGAATTAAAAACCCAGAAAGAATAATGTGCCCTTCCATTTACTTACTCCTTCTGACCAGTATATATGCTAACGGTCTTATTTATTGAGATATTGCATACTTAACTTAGTATTTATATTAATCAAAAATTGATTCCCCTCCTAATCATACATCACATTCCAAGCCATGAAGGAAAAGCAATACATAGCCATGCAGAAATGCCCAAGAAATAATATATGCTATTTATCTCCTGCTGTAAAAAAAATGGAATAGTATACACAGTGAGCTTCCCTTGCTTCATAATTAAGTATCTAATTCAAACTCTTGGACAATAGACAAATTCATTTTCTCATGTCTGTGTGAAAGATAAATGAGTCCACATTAATCATTAAAACAGACTGTATAGTTCACTACTGCTTTGCTGGTGTTTGATGTTAATCATAAATCAATAAGATTAATCTAATCCACATGCCTCCATTGCCATCAAATCTAATTGATATAATATAAGAGTGTCTGATGGCCACTATGGTATATTATTTGTCAAAATAAAACATTATATATGGAAGACATAGTGAAGTTAATTTTCATCACCTACTATTGGAAAGTAGGCAAAATATAAAGCTACAGAGTATGAGAAAAATTAAGGACTTGGTCTAGGCTAAGTTCAGTCTTCTAAGCTCCCATGAATTTCAGAGAAAGAAATTTAAGCATTTCTTAACTCCCCTGTTGACATCTAGAATTTCAAAAGTCCTTCATTGGTGGTGGTGGGGGTCATGCTCTAGCTATAGGCAACATTCAATGCTTCTCTAGTTGGAACCATAACTCAATGACTTCATGCTTTCTGACCCAGATTCATATTCAAAATATGAATAAATGTGCATTTTGTTCAAGCTGCTGAGAACTGCATTGAAATGCTTGGATAAATATATAGTCCAGTAGACAGATACACATAAAACTTGCACATTCCAAACCATGCGTTAGTCTGAGGGTGCAGAGCAGGTTTGGTTTGTATAGCAATTTACAAAGGTTAAATTCTGCCTCCATCTCTAATAAAGGCTCTGCCTTTAGAAATCAATTGCTTCTAAATCCACATTACTGGGCCAGAAGAACCAATGACTTGACTCAGTATAAGACAGCTTTATGGATGAATCTAGTCCAGCTTTTCCCAACCTGGTGCCTTCCAGATATTTTGGACTACAACTTTCATCATCTTTGATGGTTGTCCATGCTGGCTTAGGCTGATAGAAATACTAGCCCAAACATCTATAGGTTACATTGTTGGGAATGGCTGATCTAGTCAAAGGAACCAAGTTCTAAAGATTGTGTGATCCAAAAATAAATAACAGAAGCCAGAGGATTACAAACCTTCATGCATTACTGTCTTTTTCAAGTTTTTCTCAAATTACTGCTTGCACTGACTTAAGGATTTCAGGCTCGAAGACTAACTGGATTTAAGAGCTTGCCTCTGTTTATAATTTCCCCCCCAAAATACTTTGCTGAACTATCAAACAGCAAGAAAATGCAAACATCATTCAATAAATCTGAGTAGATCCCGTGTGTAAGATCATTATGCAGATCTCTTCAACAGAAAGACAGTTTGGTGCTATAGGGGTGGCAAAGGTGATTTCCTCAGGCATAGATTTTTCTTTTTTCTAAGCCTTAAAGAAACTCTTCATTAATTTGACAGATCAAACACATTCAAAAGAAATTTAGCACTTATTACTGAGAGTAATTTATTTTTGTAAGGATGAGAAACCCATTATTACTATTATATTAACTCTTGTTAGAAAAGCAATTGACAGGACTATAAGTGTGGTAATTCAAGAAAAAAAATAGGAAACAATCTAAGATTGAACCCTGAAAATCCTTTTCCAGATAATACAAATATTAAGCCACAGTTTATTTTGAACACATCTTTGCTAGCACATGTCACATTTTAAATATCGTAATAGCCAAGTGGTTTTAGATAATAAAAACTAATTTGCAATCATTCACAGCACATAGATTAATAAAGCCTCCCTCTTTTTTCTTTTTCTTTTTTAAAAAGATGTTATATAGCTGATTAAATTTGGAAAACAGGTGGTAGGATTATTTTGAAGTCATTACTGCAGTTCCCAATCAAGTTCTTTTTAATATATATTTCTACATGATAAATTACAATAAATTACTGCCTTGAAAAACAAAACAAGTGCTAAGTTGCCATGGGTGATATCACTTATTAAAATATGCACCATTAGATTTCAGCAAAGATTCATTTTATAAGTTTTAACATGGGATTTTGAAAGGTAAAGTACAAAAACATGGTCCTAGATAATTTAATAAGTTTATCCTCATGAGACTGGGTTTGCAGCATCCTGTTTCGATTACAAATGCATAAAACTGGTTTCTGTTTTAGAGAACAAAGTGAGGCAATATTGGGACCATGAAAAATCCAAACTGCACCAAGGAACCCTGTACCATACATAATATGTCAACTCATCAATGGGCCACACATTCCTACAGACATTATGAAAGATCAATATAAAGAAATTATGGGAGATCAATATAAAGGCCTTAGTGAACTGTACACACCTCTGTCCTTGCTACAGAAAGCTCAGTATTTCATTGCTCTATATGCCAGTGTGCTTTCCCTCTGCCCTTCATCTAGCTGACATTACAAGGAATCCATATTTAGGCAGTACACCAAGAAAACATGATGTGTGAAGAGGTTTCTGGTAAAGATGTCAAAACTTGGAAATTTCTAATTTGCATCTTTAGTGCACTCGTATTCCAAACTGGGTGGCCCATGAAATCCAACAGTTCTTTTACAGCTCAGATCATAATCAAGACCAGAGATGAACCTGTTCACACCACTCATACAACTCCGTTCTCCTACTCCTTCCCACACAATAATTCACCACTTCCTCCTCTCCCAGCAGATCAACAGTATCCCCGGCATTAGTGGAGCCTGTGACGTCTGATATCACAAGGGGATTGCTTGAGGTCCTCAATTACACTGCAGGGTCCAGATTGTTTTCATAACTGGGCTCATAATAAACCACTTTATTTTTTGAATTATTTATTGTTTCAGTGTTTACTGAGCAAATTCTAAAATGCAATGGAGAGAAGCTAGGTGTGAAAGGTTGGGGAGAAGCAGAAGAACATCATTGCTCCCTGTGCCTGAGCCCAAGGTGGATTCACAGTATGAATGCCTCTTGAGGCTACTTTTAGCAGTGCATGATTCAAATGCATTGCCACACTCAGTACAATTTAACATCAAGTTCTCAGTGTATCTGTGTGCAGTATGTATGCACGTAATCAAGATTATTGAGAAGATGGCTAATACTCTACAACAGCTTGTTTACTTTGTGAAAGTTTTTCTATTTAAGCAGTTTATCATGGTTTGTCAGATTTCTTAGTTGGGCTTGCCTAATACGTAAGTAAGTTATAAAAGTTTATGAGGCGCTCATATGCACTTTGGAAACATTGTATTGCAAAATTGCTGCATCTTCCCCTTTCCGAGCAGTTTACAGGTTTACTTCACTGGATTCACTAATGATTCTGATCTGTCAAAGAGGAGGACGGTGAAAAATTGTTGCTCTTGAGAGAAGATGTAATTCAGATTATAGGCAAGCTGTCTGTAAATTGAGAATAAATATTCCATTTCTGGCACTTAATGTACAATCTGTTTTTATTAAAGGGTTTGGGCACTCTGTTTTGAAGTTCTCTGTATACTGGGGCTCTCTCCCATGTTGCAGTCTACCTTGAAAGGTGTCATATTTCAAACTAACAGACGTTTAAAGATAAATTGGGAGGCTGAAGCTAAACTCGTGATGCTTACATGTAAAGCTCTTTGAGCTTTTAATACAAGAGACGTTTTTCCCCAGGAAATCAGAAGGCTTGTTTCTCAATCTGCACGGGTCCAAACTAACCCACAACTTTACACAGAACTCCTCTGCACCCATCCATCCACAAATTTGTATAAGTGTGTGCATCTTTTGCATTTACAGTGGGACCCTGGTTGTCGAACTGTTCACCAACCGAGGGGCAAAGGCCTGTCCGCAATTTCCATTGAGAAAATGGAAAAATACGCAGTGGAAGCCGTTCAACTTCCGAAGCACGTTTGAAAACGGAAACAATTACTTCCGGGTTTTCAGTGTTCAAGTTCCGAATCGTTTGGCTTCCGAGACACTCAAAAACCGAAGTTCTACTGTGCAGTTGCAGAATCTTGCCCTTCAAGTAAAATTCAATGTCGGTGATAATAAGCCATGTGATATTTCACTGCTGAGTGTATGCAACCTCTGCTCCACCACGTAAGTCCCCACATGCAGGTCCCACTATTGGAATGCTCTTCATCCAAAATCTCAGATACCCAAACATAAATAATTATATCCAAACCTTGCTACGCAAACAGCTGATTCAGATATTTGAACAGCCAGAGTTTCCCTTCTTCCTTACTTGTTTGCCTTTTGCCGCTTGGTGAAAGCTATTTCAGGCAGAAAGCATGGAAGGAGGGACAGAGATCCAACATGTCAGGGAGCAGGAAAGTAAAGGTGAATGAGTTTGATTTGCTTTTGCAGATTGTAGCAGTTTTGGGCAAAAACCATGAAGGGAGGGAGGGAGGGAGATTGGACAAATCAGAAATTAGAAATGTTTCCATAGGAAATAATGGAAATCACCAGCTTGTTAGGTGAATGTTCACCTAACAAACGATGGAAGGCATTGTTTTTGGAAAGCAGGACCTGCAAGTACTTGTTATTAACTACTGATATAGTATGAAGCTGTTTTGACTAATGTACATATTTTTGCAACAAATTCCTCCTGGTATAACACATTTTTGCATGTTGTTTTCACTAATGTATTCATTCCTATGCACATTTCCCCCCTATTATAACCTTTTTAAAAAGCATTCTTTGTTTGGAGAACTGCATCACAACATTCTGATAGGTGCGAATTTTGAAAGAAGGCTGATATTGATTCAGTAACGTGAACTGAAATTCCCTCCCATGCCTACACTCAAACAAAAAGCAGCCAATGGGGGAAATTTCCTTTGATGTATACAGTTATTAGGTGATCCCATGTTCAGATGCTTATCTGTTTTAAATGCACTGTTGTAGCAATAATAAATAATAAATTAAATAATAATTTTATTATTTATACTCTGCCCATTAGGCTCTGTTTCGCCAGCTGCCCTGGGCAGCTTACAGCGTATCTAAAAACATAATAAGAAAATTAAGCATTAAAAACCTCCCAATCCAAAGGAAAGGAAAAATCGGGCACAAGGAATGCATGCCTGAAGCGAGTCTTTGTTTGATGGCAGAAGGCAATACTAAACAATGGTTTAGGATGGAATACCCTAGCTGCAACGTTAAAAACACACACCACAAAACTAGTCTTCACATTTATAACACATTCAGAGTAAAGCCTTCTTCCTATTGTAGATTGGAAAATTCAGACTTAACCCATATCATATTATATGTATGCTTTTAAGTATATATATGATAAATCATGGACATCTTAACTTCAAAAGCACCTAAAGTAATAGTGCTTTATTGTCATTGCTGCTGCTCAGATTTCTTCTAGAGGGGCATATTGGCTGTTTAAGTTGATTTAGTCTGGGAAAGAAATAAACATTGATCCCTTTTTTTTAAAAAAAGTATACATAAGATATAAATGGTATATTGCTCTTGTTAAATAATAAAAGGCTCTCTCTTGTATAAAGGTAATTTGAGCAAAAATTGTTGGAAGGGAGAAGGTTCATGAATCTGACTAATGAAAGAGATGAAAAAGTTAAGTGTTTTCTGACTTTGATGACACATAAACTGCAGTGTGGGAAAAGTATGCAGCCCACGGCCCACAATAAGTTAAAAGAAAAGGCTCACAGAGCTTTCGACTTCTACCTCCCATCTCTTTCTTATTCTCCTCAAGATTAATCAATGTGAAATTCTCTCTGCCTCGGGATTATACTTATATGAAGCTAGCTTGCATGGACTGATCAGTAATTTCCATTACGCAGAAAGGTCAGCATGGATTCCTCTGTTGATAGCTGCAAAACAATTAAGTTCTTCCCCACAGGGATGCATGGGGATTGCTTGACTCTTGTTTTTATCACTGTCTTAAAAGACCACAATTGTGAAAGCTATGGAAAGTTGAGAAAATATGCCCACTTCAGATTTCTAGACCCTTAAGCTGATTAGCAAATAGTTTCTTAAAGACATATCACAAGTGTCTCCATCACTGTGCACTGTGTAGCTAACAGTATAGTTAAGCAGGACTTTTTTTCCTGCATCTGGAACTCAGTTTTGGCACCTCTCAGGTGGGATCCACTGCCATTATAAAAGAACAAGGGAGGCGGTCATGGTGAGTTCCAGCACCTCTTTCCCTAGAAAAATAACACTGTAGTTAAAGTTACTTGTGGGCTTAGTTGAAACATTCCTTCCATTCATGAGGTTTACAGATAAGGCACTGACAGAAGAAAATAGCGTTATGAGTTTGTGGGTGCTGGACCTCTTCTAACCTCTTGGACACAGCAAGTGTTAAAATATAAGCCAGGCTAGCTTCCTGTGTTCAGGTAAAATCACCTGGGGTGATGGGCCATTAAGAGAACAAAGGGAAGGTAATGGGCCATTAAGAGACAAGAGGAAAGGAGGTTGTGTCAGTTGACAAATGGGTGAGACTCCTCCTCCAGTTCTTAGATCAGGCATCCCCAAACTCGGCCCTCCAGATGTTTTGGGACTACAATTCCCATCATCCCTGACCGCTGGTCCTGTTAGCTAGGGATGATGAGAGTTGTAGTCCCAAAACATCTGAAGACTGTGTTTGGGGATGCCTGTCTTAGATAGCTGGAAGGGCAAATGCCAGAGTTTAGAGTTAAAAAGTGCATGTAATGTGATCTAGAAGTAAAGCTGCAATCTGGAAAGCCAGAGAAGCAGAGCACAATGTTTGATGAATTCAAGGCTGCGGCTACAGGAGAAGTAAGATCCTTTGGGGGCATTAATGCTGTGAACCCCTCCATTGTAGGCTCATTAGTGGCTTGTATGATGAGGTGTTGTCACTGCCTAGATGGCAGTATGGAAGTGAGGTTGAAGCTATGTATTTCCAGTACAGCCAATTAAATAAGGATAACCCATTTTAATTTGATACAAGACTTTTAGATACCCACAACATATGGGGAACAAGATGGTTTGCACTCTACAAGTTGAGCACACTGGTTTCTATTTTGTGTTTTGGAAACTATTGCAGAGCAGTTATATGAAATTTATAACATATAAACACACAAATTGAATGCATAATCAGACTTGTTATCACTGGATGCTGCTCCAGATGTTGAAAATAAGCCTTGATGGCAACTTCTGCTGTGTTTCCCACTGTCAGTTCATGGATACAAATGAGGAGCAAAACCTTCTGGGAACGAAAGTTTGCACTAGCGCATATTCACAACCCAGGCCATATTTCCATGCTGAATTGTGTGATTTGGCAAGCCTCTTACTGTGTGTGTGTGTGTGTGTGTGTGTGTGTGTGTGTGTGTGTGTATTCTTACATATTGAAAGCAGTCATGAAGTATGAAATAATTTCAAGCGGGAAAACAAACCAGGAAACTTTCCCCCCATCCAGAGTTTTCAAGCATATTCATAAAGCGACTGCATAGAAGCAAAGAATCAGCTCCCAAAATTCCAAACAGCCCTAGCATTTAAGGGAAGATATGCACATTTTTCACCTCCTATGAAAATAATAAAAAAAAAAAACAACAGGCATAATTATTCTGAGAATGATATAAGAGAATTAAATGGCTGGAAAATTGTTTGAGCTTCAGCGATGTAATACCTTTTTGCAGACACTTGCCCTTTGTATGGTTCAGTGGAAACAGCACTGCTCAATTAAAAGAAAAAATGAAAATCCACATGAGAAACTCATCAGGGTGATTTCCATTGTTGTTCACCTTTGAAGAAAATATAATCTCTCTCTCTCTCTCTCTCTCTCTCTCTCTCTCTCTCTGTGTGTGTGTGTGTGTGTGTGTGTTAAAAGGGCAAGTATGCATATAAACTTTTGTTAGGTGAGTTTTCCAGTTGAGCCAAAATACCAATTCAGCGAAGTAGAAGGATGCCCTATCTTAGCCTGCAATCCTAACTCCCACCCGTGGGGCAGTCTGGAGAAGCAGAGATCACAGTAACTCACAGTGGCCACAAGAGAAGGTGGGGGAAGGGAATGGGAATTGGAACCAATTCCTGAAGATCCATCCTTACCCCTTACTCCACCCCCATTGAGATGCCCATTTCAGAGCTTTCTGCAGGTTTAATAATAATAATAATAATAATAATAATAATAATAATAATAATAATTTATTTGTACCCCGCCCATCTGGCTGGGTTTCCCCAGCCACTCTGGGTGGCTTCCAACGAAGATTAAAAACACTGCAACACTTTTCTTTTCTTTTCATCTCACTGCCTGTGATTTTTCTCCCCTTCCCTCTAACTTCAAACCAGCAGGTTTCCAGACAAGACCAGCATTTCCCCCCAGATGTTTGTTGCATGGAGTGAGAGAGGGGCATCACAATGCAGGGTATATCCTCAAATTACATGCTTCCCCTCCCCCGACCTGAAAAAGCATACCACTGTATACAAGTACAAAATCATTTTGGACATGAAATGAATTTTGTGTTGACCAGGGGAAGACTAGTGTCATAGCATCAACCCCTGCACGGAAATATTGATCATCTATGCAGTGAACATCTGAAAAGTGCCACAATAATATGCCTAAGCCCTGGTCACATTCTGCCATATGATGCCTGTGACTGTAGCAATGTTCACAGTGATGTAGTAATTGGTTTCCCAATTAAACTGTTCTTTATACTGATTTCACACAGCTCTCTCAAATGAACTCATAAGCATGTCTCTAAATGCATTTCCCTTACATTACAGACTACAGTTCAGAGTGAATTATAAAAGTGTGCTTATCGAGGGGGAGTGGCGATATGTGGGGAGCTGTTTTCAATACAGCAGGCCACTGTGCATCACGTAGGTAAAGGTACCCCTGACTGTTAGGTCCAGTCACGGACAACTCTGGGGTTGTGTGCTCATCTCGCTCTATAGGCCGAGGGAGCTGGTGTACAGCTTCCGGGTCATGTGGCCAGCATGACTAAGCTGCTTCTGGCAACCCAGAGCAGCACACAGAAATGCCATTTACCTTCCCGCCAGAGTGGTACCTATTTATCTACTTGCATTTTGACGTGCTTTCAAACTGCTAGGTTGGCAGGAGCAGGGACTGAGCAACGGGAGCTCACCCCGTTGCGGGGATTCGAACCGCCTACCTTCTGATCGGCAAGCCCTAGGCTCTGTGATTTAGACCACAGTGCCACCCGCGTCATGCAGCATGTGGGGAGGAGCTAATACAAGCCTCCTGCCACCACAGACAAAGCTCTGAACACTTCAACCCTCCCCTCTTAGCAACTTGCTGTGTTGGGAAGTCAGGATAGCAGTTGTGCTCCACCCACACTATTTCCCCAGCTGCTACAGTGTACTGGGCCCATAGTACACCATCACCACCCAGTGTGACCCACATATTAGTCTTGCCAGAAACTGTAAGGTAAAAAACTCTTGGCTCAGATTTCATGACACAAAATAAGAAAGTCCTCATTCAAGTGGCCACATGGTACCACCTGATGTTCTCATCATCCACCTCAGCAAGAATGACCTAGGCAAAATATGCCAAACTTGCTATGTCTGTAACCAATGAAGTTGTGGCCATATTTCTCTCCCCCCGCCTCTCTCTCACACACAGGTATATTGTGTTCAATGCTTCCAGGTGACCTGCCTAGATGCACCTAGGGCAGAAAGAGATACTGGTATGATTGTGCTTTTCCTGCACAGGCCCTGCTGAAATAAATTGCATCACTAAGATTTTATTCAGAGCCTTTGGATCTGTCTTCATTTCTGTTTGCACTCTTTGAAGCTGGAATAAGATAACAGTAAAAAATGAAACAGCTAGAAGGCTAAAGCAATTACATGCAAAGCTCAGCTCTCAGTGTGCTCCCAAGTCCAGGAACCCCAAGCAACAGAAGGATGACCACAACTCCAAGCACTGACCAAAGACTTTTCAAATAATGTCCAGACATATATTATTTCTTGGATCCTCAAAAAAACTCATGGCAATTCATGTTTATGCTACTCCCAAGGAAAATATTTTTTAATGTAGAATTCAAAGCACCAAATGCCAACCAATCACACAAAAATGATCTTCAACCAACCAACATGATACTGCTGAGATATAAAATAGCAAATGCAGCACTGATTCAAATGTCATTCTCCAGAAAGCAAGGAAGAAATGAAATGACTTTTCTAAAACTACCTAATTTGTCTTAGACACAGAATTGGGCAACAACAGCAACAACTAAAAGTATATTAAAGAGTTGTCAAAATGGACACCAGAAGAAAATACAACTTCAATTCCACAAGAAGCATGAATATACAATAAAGATATGGACGGAATTCACTGCTGCAGGATGTGGTGATGTCCATCATTTTGGACGACTTCACAAGAAGAAGAGAGCTATTGATAGTTACTACTCCTGATGGTTGTGAACCACTTCCAGTTTCAGAAGTGGTATGCCTTTGAATATCAGCTGCTAGGCAATCCAAGTGGGCAGAGTCCTGTTGTGATCATGTCTTGCTGGGGGCCTTACCATCGGCATCTAAGTGGCCACTGGGAGAAAAGGTTGCCAGAATTTGGTCTGATCCAGCAGAGTGTTCCTTATGTTCCACTGAAGAGAATTCTTCCCCTATCAGCATTCAAGAAACACACACTTTCAGGGGTATTAAGTTTCAGCAAACCGTTAAAGCTTAATCCACCTACCAAGTCCTTAGAATTAATTGAATAAACGTTGCCCAGTTCATTGACAAACTCTTTATTAAGTCTTGCTTGCAAACGTTATCAGAAACGTTCTGGGTGTTCTATGGAATGAGAGTCCTTTGCTGTTTAGTCACAGGACCAAACAACTGACCTATAGCACAATTCTAGGTATGTCTACTCAGAAGCAGCTTCCACTGAGTAACTCCCGTCTATATATGCACAAACAGAATTGCAACCTCCACATCCCAGTTATTCAGCTAACGTTAAACCACAGTGCTCTGTTTTCAATGAATGTGATTTAACTCCTCAGGTTCTTTATGCTTGAGATGAGGAGGGGATTTGTGAAGCAGGCAATTTGACATCTGAACCAGACCAACATTTTAAAAGATTTTCTCTTCTAGATAATAACTAGGGAGGGGGTCTGAAAAAGGGGAATCAGTTCTATTCTATTCCTAGTCACCACATAGCTATTTAGGGCAGAAAGAATCATCATTAATAACAGCATCATCATACGATTGCATTCATATACAGCTTTAAAGCACCCAGAGCTTTTCACATAATTATAATGGCCACGTAAGGAAGGTTAGTATGATCATCCCCATTTTGCAAATCTGGAGGGTTGCTCCGAGGGTTTCCCAAGGCTACGTGCCAATTTCATGACAAGAAAAAAAAATGAACTGGGATCAAAGTCTGCACTGAACCCAAAGAAGTCTTCAACAGTTCAGAAACTGACCAAAAGCTGACAATGGAATGTTAGGTGTCATTCCCAGAGTTTGTCAACTTACCCCACTATTTTCGCTGGCAAAACAGAACGTTTCAAAAAAAGTGGGGGCAACAGATATGAAGGTGTGTCAAAATGTTTTGTGTGTGTGTGTGTGTGTGTGTGCGCGCGCGCCTATACCAAGGACTACTAATACGTACGTCTTGTCTTTCCAGTTTTCAGTGCTTTTAAGAACAATTGTCTCTCCCCAGCCTGTCTGAAATCATAATTGGAGCATCTGCTGAAGAATTTATTGCTGTAGCTACAATCTAATACCAGACTTACAGCACCATCACTGAAAGTACTGGAAACCATTCAGTTAATTGAGCATCTGGTAAGACCGTTTAGTTAAAGGGTCTGTCACTGTTCATACGCAGGCACCCACTAGGTCTCCCCAATTACAGATCTAAATTGCATTCGGTTCTTAATATAGTTCAGATCTGAGGTGCACCCATTTCTCAGATGACTAACGGCACAGTCATGTTGAGTATAGTCAGAAGTCCAACTTACTTTCAAGTAAGGATGCAAGCAAAATAACGGCGCAACAGCCTATGGCTAACAAACCATGAAACACTTTACTATTAAAAAAAAAGCTTCGTACATATTGGTATCTTTGAAATTGGCAGGAGAAAGCTGAAAAGAAATCATTTGAAAGGAGAGGAAGCTCTTTAAAACTTTCTTTTTTAAAAGAAGTAGTACAGCAACACTGAGCAGAAAGCCTGCTCATCTCTCTCCCCAACCCCCGTCTTCCACTAAGCAAACATCTGCCCAATGCCAGTCCTGCTTAGCCTGCTAATGAGTTTTAAAATTCAGAGTATGACCGTTGCTCAGCAACTGATAAAGAATACTAGTCACACGCTTTGGAGTTAATATACAGGAAACCTTTACCCCACATATTCACAAATCCTATTTAAAAGGTTTTTTCTCCCTGGCCCTTGGCCATACAGAACTAAACAATCCAATCCTGCAGGATCTTTCAAATAATCATAATCATATGGGAACTTGATTTACAGATCAGGAAAAAACTTATATTCTGACATGACCACATGCTCTCTGAATTTTCATTCCTTTTCCTTGAATGAAGAAAGATTGTGCGGCCTTACTCATGGAACGACTGAACCATAGCTGTCAATGTTTTCCTTTTTTAAGGGAAATTCCCTTATTCCGAATAGGATTCCTCGCAAGAAAAGAGAAAAGTTGACAGCTATAGACTGAACATGTGTAGGAGGCGCCCATCCAGGAGGTATAGATGCCAGCTCTGTCCCCCAATATTATTAGGGTTCCCCCACTCCACATTTAGTCCAACCGTAGGCTGAATGTCTGAATAGGACTTATGTTTAAGCATTAACTAGGATGGATTTTGATTCAATTTATTGTACAATTCTCTCCCTTTTTGAGAGATTTTCAGGGGACTCCCAGCCGCCACTTTATTAGATCCACACCAATTAGCTATGGAATTAAATTTCATATAACCAATCACTAGGACATCTCTAGGAATTATAAATGGCTTAAAAGATGTGGACTCAAATATTCTGGGAGTGGAGTTTGGTGGATGGGATGCTTGCTGCGGGCAGAAGAAGGGAAGGAGATTTATTTGCCGGTTGCCAATTCCCCATTCTTCCAGAAACCCCCAATATATACTTTAAAAGTCTGCTCTCAAGGGCTGGGGATGCTCCAGAACAGTGTGGGAGGTGGCAAAAATTGCCTCCCTCACTTTCACTGGCAGGAACCTTCACTTGATCAAAAACAACAACAACAACAAAAGCCTTCTGTATGCACAAGAGCAAACCTGAATCCCAGCCAAGGTATACAGTCTTGTTCCATTCAAAAGATCCTTGAGCAGATATCTTGGCAGAAAGCCACAACCATAATATTCATCTATTTATCCTAGAATAAACCTCTTGAAAGGACTTGGTCAGAGTTAATGGAGTTTCTGGCTTCTGATTCATTATATCACTGGAAGTCCTTGATGGTCTTTCCAGATTCAACTTTCCCAGAAATTGCATACTCTCCAACATTTATCCTATGAAAATAGGGATGCCCCATTCCATATTGATAATTTTACTGGTTGTAGTGGGAGGGCATTTTAATGCTGTGTGCTCTGTATTTTCTTCTTCTCTTTTTTGGCCTTTAAATGTTAACTTAAAAACAAAAAATATATAATCGATAGATACAAATTGAAAAGAAAACCACACACATCTGTTACAATTCATGTTGTGAGCTGCCTTGTGTCCTGCACTGGGAGAAAGGCAGGATATACATTAAATAAATATAATTAAAACCAGTGAACAAATCCAAGGTGGTGAGTCCCATCAGCAGACACCCCACACAATGTCTTCTGCTTGTGCAATGGGGCTTTCCCTCACTCCTGCACTCCCCAAAACACTGGCTTTGGGTGGGTCAGGAGAACCCACAGAACAGCACTGGGGGGATTTTTCCACCTGACAAACCAAAATGCATGCCCTGAAAGAATAATCACATTAATATGACACTGAATTCCTCCCTCAATACCTCCGAAGAGGTATAGGTGATATAGTTGTGTGTCAAGCCCCGAAACCTACCCCCATGGAATAAAGGCACAATGGACACAGAATTTAATTTAAAGGTTAATGGGCAAATTTAGGCCACAACTTTATTGAATACACAAGTGTGACTGGTATTGGCTTAGGCACTGGTATCTAATGACTATAACTGGCTCCTGCCCACCCAGCAGGGAGCCTGCAAAGCATAAACTACCAGCAGAGGGCGTTCCAACAATGGCTATTGACTGGTGCTCACCCCTGGGGATCCCGAGGGTCCTGGCATGGCCCTAGCCCCTCCCCGAGCTTCGGACGAGATCCAGACCCCCAGATTCCTTTAACAGAATACCCTATTAAATGGAGGGGCAAGTGATGGCCGCACCTCCCCTCCCCACCTTCCCCTAAAACCAATGCCTAACCGCCAAACCTTACAAAGTTGTGATAAATGCTAAGAGGTAGGCAAAAACCAAATGGCCACTGCCAATCTGCCATATTGGAAAAAAAATCCTACCCAGCCTCTGTTCCAAAACAAGTGACTAACTGAAGTCCAAAGCAAGGCCAAACGCTGACCTATCAATGGGTGGGTGGGTAGGTGTTTGGCAGCGTGAAGCAAGAGGGTTTCCCCATGTCATGCTGCCATTTAAATAATAAAGCCCTGATACCCAACCATGCCAATTGGCTAAGAGCCGGTGGCGTGATTGTGGCACCACCATCCTGGAATGGGGCGAAGCCCCGCCTCCAGGCTGGTTGGGGGGAGTCCCGGGGCTGTGTGCAACACGGACCCTCAGGAGGATCCAATGTATAGATATAAAGATATACCACCAGGATAGAGTTAGAAAACCAGAATTGTATAGCAAGTTTTCACAATATTATAAAAGGAATAGTAGAAAAATATACACGATTATATCATCCTAAAGATCCAGTTGCTCCCTGGACATTGTTTTGCTTCCATTTTGAGCTCACTGTCAGAGCTATTGCACAGCACTTTAGTCACTCCTATACCTTATATATTTTAAGCATATAGTATAATTTAGCTATTTAAATATAACAGTAGGTCCGTGCAATGGAAAATGGTTTACAACAGCCAGTGTACTGAGATATTACAAATAGCCAGGATCCACTGTTTCTATAAACGAACATGAAAAAACAATGCATCATGTGAGGGTTTAGGGACAGGGTCTATTCTAACAACCACCAAGGAAGCCAAGTGTAATTCTCTTTCAGTTCTATAGCTTTCTGCTGGGTTGGCACAAAAACTATGAAGCTAGCAAAATAACAATGCTGGCTATTCCAAAGATGTGAATAGGAGCTCAGTTCTTTGGGTGCAAACCTAAATTTCATATGCACAGCAACCAAACAGAGAACAATGGTAACCTTGTGTTGGTAGCATAATACTTCTAGTGAATTATAAATTCTAGATGGACACTATTTTTCTTATAACATGTTATTTGGTAATCCTTGTAATATAAGTCAAGATACACTCATTTCAAAGTATCATTGAGCTTAGTTTATGCAAGAAAATATTTTATCTATTTCTTAAAAAAATTAATCAGAAAAGTTCACTTATTTTATGGTATGAATCTAAAGCAATGCTGTAGTTAAATATGAAGTTAATTAAATTGCTTTGTGAAGCTTTATTTTCTTTCCTATGAATACAATGGCAAGGACCCAAAGATCTACAAAACAAGTTTCATGTGCCTACTTCTTGGTTTGTGTCTTCCAAACTACAGTTTCAGACCCTCAAAGTGTCCCTATTTTCCAAGGACATCCCTGATTTAGAGAAGCTGTCCTAGTTTCTGATTTGATCCTGGAATGCCCCACTTTTCCTTAAGATGTCCCTATTTTCATTGTAAAAATGTTGGAGGGTGTGCAATTTGTTAGAATTCCTGCTCCATGATTGCAGTCATGGGATTTTTGTCTATCACATGACGGTATATGTTTTGACTCTACGGAGTGGGAAGTGATGGAGACAGGATGTTTGTGTTACTGTGTTCCGTGAAGTGGGACTATTGTCCTTTGTTCTTTTTTATTTTTATTTTTATAAAAAATTTTATTGGTTTTTCACATTTTATAAAGACATAACATACACAAAGAAGACAAAGACAAAAACATGCATAATTTCAAAAATCTTATTTTCTTAACCTTGTTTCTTGACTTCCCCCCACCCCCCTTCATGCATCCCAATTTCCATAATTATGTCAGCAAGTTATTATTTCTCCTCTTTACCATCTTAATATAACACCTTTTAAAGAAAGTTAGGTTCTTTCCTAAGTTGGACTCAAATTCCCTTCCATCGATTTCCCAATTTGTATTAGATAAAAATCATGTTAACTAAACCCAAAAGTCATGAGTGTTTTTGAAGTTCTGTTTTCCCCCTCCCTCCCATCCCCGGTTTCCGTCCCTTCGCAAATACATGTCCATAATAACAGTTCTTAGCCTGGGTTCCTCACATCCGAGGCCTTCAAATCTCTTTCAGTCCCTCTCCGCCGGTCTTGTTGGTAGTCCTTTATGTTGGTCATCGAATCTCGAAGGAGTTCTGTCCCAATCAAACCAGGTTTTCTTCCCACAGGAGCACTTAAAAACAACTGCTGCAAAAGTTCCACAAACTCTTCATCTTCAAAGTGGGGGCCCCAGTCATATTTCTTCTTTATTTTAAATTCCTGTAATCCAAGTATTCCAGGGGCCTCCTCCTTCATCTTTCGCATCTTTCGCAGATTTGTAATCCATGTAATCCAAAGGTCTTCTTGCTTATACTCCACTAATATAACCTTCTGGTTGGTACTTTCCATCTGTACTTTCTCCTTTCCTTGTTTAGTCTTCCTCAATTCTTGAGATATCTCTTCCAATTCAGCTGCAGATTCTTTCCCATTCAAGTCCTCAGTACATTCAACAGAGCTGCTTATTCCAGAAGTCAAGGTCGTGAGTTGTTTATTCATAGCCAGACTCTGTTCTTGTAAAATTCCCACAAGATAGAACATTCTTTCTATCTCAGCTAGTAACTTTCCATCCGCAGCCATTGTAATGTCTCAGAATTCCCCCTAGAGGGAATCTGGTTACTTAGTAATCTTTTTCCAACAGTCCTCAACCTCATTGGTTTCTTTGTTTCCAACAACTTTAATTCAATTGTATCACATTTAATCCAGAGAGATCTTAAGTAGCAAGCTTTTTCACTTTAAGTTGCCCGTTTGACAGCTTTGACAGCTGTCAAACTGCTTTCCTCTTCAACAGGCTCAGAGGCAGGACGCTCCCGGGCCCGGGAGGGGGGGGGTTGCACACAACAAGAGAAAAGCTTCTGAAATTCCACTCTTACACTCCAGCTCAAAACTTCTTTTATCAAATCGTGAAAGTTAATGTCTTTTTAACTCACCCCAAAAGGGTAGGCTCTCCAACTTAGTTCTCCTGCTATTGCTTTAAATCTTCTGCAGGAGGGGGGGGGTGCGGACTTCCCTTTGACACATCCCCCGGTCGTATCAGATTCAAAAATAGATATTTTAAAGTCCAAATTCCAATCTACTCACGGGTTGCTTCTTTTCCGGTCCGAATTTAAGGAAAAAAGTCAGCGCTCATCAGCCATGGCACACGGCTTCGCTCCGCTGGGATAGCGGTCAACTCCCAGCACCACGCCGCTCTCCGTACCCTCTCCGAAGCCTTTAAAAAGGCTCTTCGTGGGTCGGGGAGGGCGCTTAAGGTGCCCACCGAGTCACCAGGTCCGCAGGCATCCGCGCCTGCGGTTTTTGAGGGTCTCCGCGTCGCCGTCGCGGTAAGACCCGTCCCCAGCGGAGCAGATTCCCTCCGGAGCTCGGAGGGAATCCGCCATTAGCTGTTCGCGCCAACCCGGAAGTCTCTATTGTCCTTTGTTCTTTCTCTTTGCTGTCTGATGCTAGAGAGGGGGGGAGCCATGTTGCAGTGCTCCGTGTGTGTTTATATGTGTAAATAAAGTAGATTAGCCAAAATGCTGAGTTGCTGAGGTCTGTCACGCAAGTTGCGAAGACTGCAGATCTCTCAGCGTGCCAGTGTTGGTTGGCATCAGTCACTGTGATGTTTGGGCTGAAGAAAGCTTATGAAGCTCCCGAACGATCGACCAGGAGGGAGAGAACATGCCAGTCGGGCATTTATCTCTGCCAGGCTCCTACTCGAGTGTAGGCTGAACTCCTGACAAAATCCAACCCCCAAACAGTCTGAAGGCAATCTTGTATAGGGAAGTTTTTTTAAAATGTTTTATTATGTTTTTATATATGTTGGAAGCTGCCCAGAGTGGCTGCAGCAACCCAGTAAGATGTGTGGGGTATAAACAGTTAAATTACCATTATGGAATGGGACATCTCTATTTTCATCAGAGAAATGTTGGAGGGTATGTTACAGAGTGAAGCATCAGCCTACGTGGATTTGAATGCTGTATATGAGGTTAAATGTAGACAAGGACTTGAGTTCAAATCCTCTTTAAGCCATAGAGCATAACTTTGGACCAGTCACTCTATCTCAGCATAACCAAACTCAAAGAGTCATCCTGAGGATAAAATAGCAAAGCGAGAGGACATCACTGTATACAACTTTGATCTGCTTGAAGGAAGAGGAAGATCAAGATGTAATGAACATCTTAGATAAAGCGAGTGCATTTGCACCCCAAAATAAGCTCCTTTGTGTCCCCATGAAAGAGCACTGCCAAATGTTAAAACAGGCAAGGGTTAAATAATGCTCATAGTTTTTAAAAAGCATGACCCTCCACGGTTGCTATTTTGAAAGGTTTTTGTTTTGTTTTAAATAACATTAAATGCATTCACACGTTTAATGTTATGCCTAGTTTGGCCCCAAGCCTAGTTTGCCTGTTTCTTGGGGAGATTGGCAGCCATCGAACTGGCTTATTTTGCTATCGGAGCAATTGGTTAACTTAGCAGCATTGCCAAGTGCGATCTGAATTAATTCATTCCAGGCAGTTTATTTGGAGCCAGTGAATTATAGGCTCATTTCAATTACTTACACACAACACACACAAGAACACACACCTTCACACTTCAGCAGGCTTAATTATAACCACAAAGTGGCCACCGAGGCCAACAGGCCAAGTAACCAGAAACAAGGCAGTAGTTACCTCATGTTCAGCACTGTAATTCCCAGAAGCTGAGCTTCAGGCAAGCATGAGCCTTCATTAATATAAGAGGCAGCTACTCAGAATACTAAAATGAATAGCAGAGATCTGTTTATGCAGTGCTTCTTTTAGTGCTGATGACAGTCTCCATTATGTTTCTCTTTGTTTCTTATATTCTGAGCCCAGAAAATGAAAGAGCAATAATATATATATATTTTTCCCAGTTGGCATCCTTCTATGTCAGGAGACAATGGAGCACCTTTGGGGGTGAAGTCAAACGGTTGGAGAGTTACAGCGCCTGCTGTGGCTGTAGAGACCAATACGGGAGAGACATGTTTTGTTTCAGCTGGGGCAGATGAAGGTTGTGCTGCTGCAAATGCACCATGGCATTTCTCTCTCTCTCTGCGCTCCTCCCAGCGGTCCTTCCTCCTCTGGTCATTGCTGTGAATACACAACCTTACTGTCTCCAGGCACTGTGGTCATCTGCAAGGGATTCCTGAGTTGATGCTGCTAGCCTTCAAGTCTCATTTGCAGACACCTTTGTAATGCAGAGTTTGTCTGCCTGGTGCCTGAAGCCAGTTCCCTATAGAGCACATCCTCGGGGATCCTGGCATCTTCCATTCTGTGAACATGAACAAGCAGCATAGATGTCGCTGAGACAGGAGTGCAAACATGCTTAGAAGACCACAGCTTTGTTTTCAAAAATAATATCAAGAGGGCAGGTAAATAAAGAAGGAAGAAGATGATTGCTGAGCACTTTGTTGCCTAAACATTTACATTGTGTTACTTCACTGGGATACTCTATGATTTTTCTGCTTCTACAGATTTGTAGGTAAGTGAGAGTCAGTTTACAAGTTTAAATGGTCTTCATCACACAACACTGTGAGCCAACCTATGGCTTATCGGGACTGCAGGAATGTGCAGGCTTCCAGAGAAGACAATGCAGTTGCTTTGCTCCGGTTGGCAAAGACACTCAAATAACACAAAGTCCAGATACAAAAGTCTTGATACCACTTTACTATAGTGTAAAGTGTGTAATTTGAGGAAAAAAGGAACAGAGATGTCTTGCCTTTCTTACTTTAGGTCTTTTATATAGCAGGGAGACATTCAGCCAAATATACAGGGAGCAAACACCCTCATAACTACACAGCCAATCACAGCATGTGCTACCTCACGAAAGATCTCATCACACTGCTTGGTTGCTATGCAACACCTTCACTACCACTCCACATCAAGGTCATAGCTCTTCAAATGCAGAGAACTCTGCTGCCATTACAAAGTATTTGAATTTACCACATTGAATATGTAATTCAAGATACATACCTGCAATTCCCACTAGATGGTGCAAAGGGAATCTGAAAACATTCTGAACTGTCTATATTTCAATCTAGATCGACTTTAGATTGCTATTTTTTGTTCAGTTCTACTATTTGAGTGTACTTCCAATTTCACTGCTGGGGTAAAAACTTTTGCATTTTGAAAAAAACACGCAGATGAACATCATGAGCAGCAATTCTAGCTTTTGAAACTTCTAAAGAATCTGTATCTAACCGCTAATTGATGCATGTGCTGCTGTGTTGTGACATTTTTGGAGGAATTATTTCTTTCAGATTGTGAGCTAGATAATTCTTAATTTCAGTCAATATTTCTATATAAATAAAAAATGCACAGCGTAGTAGCATTTGCTGTGCTTAAGACCACCGAACACGTTTCTGTATCTAGGTTCACCACTGACACATGCTACCAAGTAAATTGCTACAGTTTTGCATTCCTGAGTGCTAGTAATGTGATTATGACCACAAGTACATCCTTTCAGGAAACCGGAGTGAGTTTACATTGCAATGTAAGAAACAGTAGCTAAGGAAAAAATAGGCTATAATATATAAATGTTAGTGAGCTGAAAGGTCTTGAGAAATAACATCTCATTTTTCTTCTTTGTTCTGATCTTTCTTCTTGGTTTGTTTACATCTTTCTCCTTGTACACTTAGAACAAGGAAAACACTAATCTATTTGTTAAACATTTTGATTTGCATGTATCACATTTGCCCTTTTTGGCTTGGTGCTCCATATGCACACAATTCTATTCCATGCAATATCCACTTAGCTCATTTCCTTCCTTCCTTCCTTCCTTCCTTCCTTCCTTCCTTCCTTCCTGCCTGCCTGCCTTGCCTTGCCTTGTATTTCTCTCTCTGATTTTTCATATCAATCTTACTTTCAGTTTTTCATGTGCTAACAGTTTATAGTCCAGCAACTGAACATTACTTTCTTTTCGCCATTTCCTTTTGTATGTAATTTCATAAACAGATTGTATGCCCATAAGCAAGATTTGTTTGTTTCCCATTGCTTGGGGAATTTCAGGTACTTTAGAAAGAATAGATACTAATAAATACTATCATCATAATCATCATCATCAACATGACCATAATCTTCATAATCATAATAATGAAAATAAACACTATTTATTATCATAATAATGAAAATAAACATTATTATTGTTATTATCATTGTTACAACATGAACTTCACATTTGTGTTGAAGTTTGTTTCATACACTAAAATTTGTGCTCGGATAAGGCATACAACTATGAAATCTATAGGTACCTTGTCTTGTGTAAAATTCAGCATATGTTCCAACCAGTCAGAAGTGTAACTGGGAAAGGATTGGGCCCTCACTTACAGATATTTTAAAGAGGCATGCACTGTATTTTACCAGATGTGTTATTTTTAATATACAGTGGTGCCTCGCAAGACGAAATTAATTCGTTCCGCGAGTTTTTTCGTCTAGCGAATTTTTCGTCTTGCGAAGCACGGTGTCGGAAAAGTTTTTGAAAAGCTTCAAAAATCGCCAAAAACCTCAAAAAAGGCTACCACACCGCGTTCTATGAGTTGCTCCTCGAAGTCAGGTCGCAACTGTATTAACGGTGTTAAGAAAAAGGAAACAAACTTGCAAAAAACTCAAGACCTTTCCGTCTTGCGAAGCAAGCCCATAGGGAAATTTGTCTTGCGAAGCAGCTCAAAAACCGCAAAACCCTTTTGTCTAGCGAGTTTTTCGTCTTGCGAGGCATTCGTCTTGCGGGGCACCACTGTATATATTTTTATTAACGATTTCTTAGTTTACAAAAATACGGGCATTGTCTCTTTTTTCAAGTTGCATTTTCTACAGATCAGTTTCATTTGTTGTGAGACACAGGCCATGAGATTAACCCCACCCAATGGACCAGAATGTGGGCTAAACCTCCCTTTGAAACTCACTTACAGATGGTACCTAATGTGGTGATTTGGAGTTGGGGTGAGTTCTGTTACTTACTTGCCCCACAGTAGCGCAGGGCGAGAGGGGGTGTGAGGAAAACCTAAACTTACAGGGTTAAACAGCTCAGAGTGTATGTCCTGCCTACTGTGGGGTGGAGAGACTCTGCTTCACTTCCAAGAATCTCAGTTCTTTCTTCTCCCTACTTTCGCTTTTGAGAGGAGCAGACGTGTTTTCACGATGCTGCGCGCTTTGATAGACAGTGGATAGAATCTGCTGTAAATAAAGCTGCTTATAGTTATTAGATCTCTGTGTGGGACTCTGTTTTATGCACACGGAAGCACAGAAGACAGCAGCTTTCTCTGAACGCTGCAAACTCTGCTATTTTGCTCAGAGCATCGGAATGTGGACTTTGGAATGCAGAGGCCTAGCAGCGAGAGCTTATCTGGGCAATAAATCTTCTCACCTAACACCACGAAAACTAGTGTCGATACGCCCAGGAATCTCACCGAAATCCTGGAGAGGATGCACCTCCACATGTACATAGCTCCACATGTGGTGGGAATGTCCCAAAATCCAACTTTTCTGGACATCAATCATACAAGAAATATGCAAAATAACTAAGCAAATATTAGAAGTCACACCACAACTGGCCCTACTTAACATCTTCCAAGATAATAATGCCCATTCACACATCATAAAGAGCTCATAACCCACCTACTCTCAGCAGCCAGAAGCATCATAGCCAGACACTGGAGAGACCTGTCAGGAGTAAGCATGGACCAATGGTATCAAATAGTATGGAGTACCAGATGTGTTCTTCATCCTTCACGGGGTAAGTATGCATAGTCTGCATTTAGGTATCACTCCTTATGAAGAAGAAGAAGAAGAAGAAGAAGAAGAAGAAGAAGAAGAAGAAGAAGAAGAAGAAGAAGAGTTTGGATTTGATATCCCGCTTTATCACTACCCGAATGAGTCTCAAAGGGGCTAACATTCTCCTTTCCCTTCCTCCCCCACAACAAACACTCTGTGAGGTGAGTAGGGCTGAGAGACTTCAGAGAAGTGTGACTAGCCCAAGGTCACCCAGCAGCTGCATGTGGAGGAGCGGAGACACGAACCCGGTTCCCCAGATTACGAGTCTACTGCTCTTAACCACTACACCACACTGGCTCACCCAGTGTGATCAGAGATCACCCCAAACCATTTAATCGTTTTTTTAAAAAAAATGACATTGTGCATTCATTTGTAACCAGGTAGGATTTTAAAAGGTACACATGTAGATATGCTAAAGTATAATACGACCTGCCAAAATGATTGAAATACTACCACTGATCTGGAAATGCTATGAGAAATTCTGAAGGAGATAATCTAGCAATATTCTATTCTTGGCAAAGTATCTCACTGGTTGTCAAAACATATATTTTTTTTTGCATCTGTCCTTTTTTATTAAGAAGGTTACTGAACACATAACATGCACAAGCACACAAAGAAAGAGACAAAGAGATGTGATACATCCTTCAAACCAGGTGTCAAATCAGGTTTCATTGTGTCCCAGGAGTGCAGTAAACTCAAAAAGCAGGCAGCATAACTGCCCAGTGCTTTATCAATATGCAACACCTCTCACCCGGTACCTATTAGTAGGTGATTTTCTTGTATTATGCCCTTGTCCAGGGTGTGACTTATCTGATGTATGATATACAACACAGTGAAAAATAACTGAAGTCAAGTTCTTTAGTCTATCTTTTTTTTAAAAAAGGTACATGTTTTGAGTAGGCTTTATTCAAGTAGTTTCAAATTATTCACAGAAAGGAAGAGGGAGAAATTTCACTGGGCAAACATGCATGGCACAGTTTGAACTGCAAACTTCATTCAAGTTATAAACTTTTGTGAATACCTCTGGTTACGTACTTAATTTGTT
The DNA here is from genome assembly GCF_964188305.1 of Podarcis bocagei. Taxonomy (NCBI): domain Eukaryota; kingdom Metazoa; phylum Chordata; class Lepidosauria; order Squamata; family Lacertidae; genus Podarcis; species Podarcis bocagei. The sequence goes on along the minus strand of NC_138127.1, from coordinate 8,082,950 downwards.
CTGGAGGTCCATTCTTAACCTGAAGCACCGCTTTAGCTAATGGGGCCTCCTGCTGCTGCCGCGCTGCCACTGTCCGATTTCTGTTCTCATCCTGAAGCAAAGTTCTTAACCCGAGGTACTATTTCTGGGTTAGCGGAGTCTGTAACCTGAAGCATATGTAACCTGAAGCGTATGTAACCCGAGGTACCACTGTACTTTATATAAGTATGCTGATTTCTTACAATATGAATTCTTGCACGATGCTAAAATACCTCTACTGCCTCACTGCATAATATATAATAAAGTGATTGTGATTTTTTAATTTTTTGAATGACTGAGCATTTTTCAACAAATCGAAATTGCTTTTACTTGTCATCTAATACCTCCCCAGATGCGCCATACCTTTCCTCAGCTTTATATTTTAAAATTGTATTAAAAAGTTCCGCAGACTTGCTTTGTATAAGATAAAGAGTCAAACGGCATATTGTGTATCACTGCATTAATTTGCACAAAATGTCAGACTGCTTGTCAGCCTTAGCTGGGTCACTGGCTTCCCAAGAGCCCCCACTCCCAGAGAGTTCCAGATTACGGTTGTGCAACAAAGATTTACCAACTATCCAAACAAAGTCAGGAAGACTAGAGAGTCAGTTGAAAGATAAACACTCATTCCCATCCCCCGAGGACGCAACAAGTTCCCCAATAAACTGCAGGAAGATTGGAGACAGATAAAAGGAAGTACATCTTTGAATAGCACACAAACTATGGAACTCACTCCCACAAGAAACAGTAATGGTCATCAACTTGGATGGCTTGAAAAGAGAATTGGACAAATGCATGAAGGATAAGGTTACTAAGCCATGGTGGCTATGCTTGGCCTCCACAGTCGGAGAAAGTAATCCTCTGAATACCAGTTGCTAGAAACCACAGGAGGCATGGTTTCCTGGATATCTCAGTTGGTTAAAACATGGTGCTGATAATGCCAAGGTTTCAGGTTCAATCTCCGTATGGGAGTGCTGCATATTTCTGCATTGCAGGGGGTTGGACCAGATCATCCTCAAAGTCCCTTCCAACTCTACCATTCCAAGATTCTCCACCATATATGCATTTTCACATCTCCATCATTTCACAGCCCTTTTCTGTTACTCTTTACATTGCAGCCATTCATCCAACAGCTTGAATAGAGTGCTCCACCTGCCAGGCAGTAGGCAAAGAGTTTACTGCCCTAAGCAATAAAGTGCAGTTCAATGGATATTGAGGTCGCACACATGGGGTGTGGGGGAATGGTGTATTTAGATATACTGCTGCAATGGGAAGGAATATGGAGGCTATGGGTAGATCTTGATACTAGAGGCTTGGAAGGACTTAGTGGTCAAATGGTGTTGGAAATGGAGGTTTATTTAATTTATTCATGTATGCTACTACAGCTGCAAGAATGTTATTCGCCCCAAAATGAAAAGAAGCAGAAGTCCCAGCAAAGGAAGAATGGATACAAAAACTTGTGGAATATGAAGAAAGGGCAAAACCTACTGGAAGAATAAGAAATCAAAATAACGAACTTTTTATAAAAGAATGGAAATGGTTTATTGAATATTTACATATAAATTATAAACAGATAAGTACATTGGCAGGATTATTGTAATAACCTGCAAGTTTTATAAGAGTATATATTTAAAGTAGATGAATAAATGAGTAAATTAAGTTAATTTGGATATGCAAAAGATATTAAAAATAAATTTAGGGAACTGCAGAAAGGGAGGGAAGGAAGTCAAGTTTTGAAATGTTTAAATGATTGTAAAATTTGTGAAATGTTTAAACCTGAAAAGCATTACAAAGGAAATGGAGGTTAATCTAATTCCCTCCACTCCAAATTAAGCAAGGGTCGTTTACTAAATGTGGTAGTAACTTAGACTCCAGGGACTTTAGAGTTTTTGCAACTGCCTTGGGGTTTTTGGGGGGTGGGGATATATGATGAATGTGACTTCCTGTTGAATTTCCTTATATGATAGGGGGGAGTTTGTTTGTTTTTTTAAAAAAAGTTTGAACTTTGAAGTTTCAAGCAGCATTGGAACCTTGTGAGTTGGAATTCATTAAGCGCCATGATATGCCATCTGAACAGGAAGTGTGTGAAGGTTGTTATTATGATATATGCATTTTCTTTCTAATGCAGAGATGACTTGTGCCACATATAAACAGTTGTCCATAGTAAATTTAGACTGTATAAATCTACTTTAAAATCTCAATATGGCTGACAGACCTGCTGAAATGTCCATATGAGCCACCCACTCACTTGCAATCAAAACCCAAGAGCAAATGTAAATGCTGGTCAACTTAAATTTTGTTCTTTGGGAGATTTGATTCTGTTTTGCTGCCTCATTTGCATTGTCTGTGTGAGAAGGCCAGAATTTATCTGTGGGAAATTATATTCTGAAGTCGTATTTACAACATCCAAATATCAGGTCCTTGTGGGACTAGATATGTAATACGAGAATTATAAATGTGCATGTTAAACATTAATACTTAATCAGACATTGCTCCTTTAGTCTGGCAGCTGACATTTGTGATGTCTTAACTGTGCCAAAAAGAATGGGCCAATGGCTCTTTTCAGAGCCAGTATCAGGACTGCCAAGTCAACTGTTAGGAAAAGCGACTGAGCACTGTGTGTGATACATATTGAGGCCAACAAAATCTCTCTGCATGGCTCCTGCAATTGCATTTTCCCCCCTTACAACCCACATTTTCTCTTAATTAAAACATGCACAAATATATCTCCCCTCCCCTAATTACAGTGTACCTAGCAAATAGGTACGTAATTGGGTTAAACTGAAATCTTTCCAGGGGCAATTTTGTGTTTTAATAGTACCTTTCACCATTGGACCAAAGTGAAAGTCACTAAGGAGGGTTGTCAGCTGCCACTTGCTTACAAAATGACCCAAACACTAATTGTGTGTTTTTTTAAAAAATCAGTGAACAGATCTGATAATATGAATGGGAACTGATCTGTTTATGAGTGTTACCGTATTTTTCGCCCCATAAGACGCACTTTTTCCCCTCCAAAAATGAAGGGGAAATCGGGGTGCGTCTTATGGGGCGAATGCCTGCAATCCTCGCGCGCCCGGCAGGAGGTCCCACCGGGTGCGCAAGGCTTGGGGCGGCAGCCTGTCGCCCGAAGCACGGGGAGCCCTCCGGAGGGCTCTCCCTGCTTCGGGCGAATGCCTGCAAGCCTCACGCACCCGGCAGGAGGTCCCGTCCGGTGTGCGAGGCTTGGGGCGGCAGCCCGTCGCCCGAAGCACGGGGAGCCCTCCGAAGGGCTCTCCCTGCTTCGGGCGAATGCCTGCAAGCCTCGCGCGCCCGGCAGGAGGTCCCGCCCGGTGCGCGAGGCTTGGGGCGGCAGCCTGTCGCCCGAAGCACGGGGAGCCCTGGGGAGGGCTCTCCCTGCTTCGGGCGAATGCCTGCAAGCCTCGCGCGCCCGGCAGGAGGTCCCGCCCGGTGCGCGAGGCTTGGGGCGGCAGCCTGTCGCCCGAAGCACGGGGAGCCCTCCGGAGGGCTCTCCCTGCTTCGGGCGAGTGTCTGCAAGCCTCGCGCACCCGGCAGGAGGTCCCGCCCGGTGCGCGAGGCTTGGGGCGGCAGCCCGTCGCCCGAAGCACGGGGAGCCCTCCGGAGGGCTCTCCCTGCTTCGGGCGAGTGTCTGCAAGCCTCGCGCACCCGGCAGGAGGTCCCGCCCGGTGCGCGAGGCTTGGGGAGGCAGCCTGTCGCCCGAAGCACGGGGAGCCCTGGGGAGGGCTCTCCCTGCTTCGGGCGAATGCCTGCAAGCCTTGCGCGCCCGGCAGGAGGTCCCGCCCGGTGCGCGAGGCTTGGGGCGGCAGCCCGTCGCCCGAAGCACGGGGAGCCGTCCGGAGGGCTCTCCCTGCTTCGGGCGAATGCCTGCAAGCCTCGCGCGCCCGGCAGGAGGTCCCGCCCGGTGCGCGAGGCTTGGGGCGGCAGCCTGTCGCCCGAAGCACGGGGAGCCCTGGGGAGGGCTCTCCCTGCTTCGGGCGAATGCCAGCAAGCCTCGCGCGCCCGGCAGGAGGTCCCGCCCGGTGCGCGAGGCTTGGGGCGGCAGCCTGTCGCCCGAAGCACGGGGAGCCCTCCGGAGGGCTCTCCCTGCTTCGGGCGAGTGTCTGCAAGCCTCGCGCACCCGGCAGGAGGTCCCACCGGGTGCGCGAGGCTTGGGGCGGCAGCGGACTGCTTGCGCGCACCTAGAAGCTTGGGGCGCGCTGAGCTCAGCACGCCCCAAGCTCCTGGTGTAGCGCAGCGATCCGCTAGCCCTGGGAGAGCCCCGCGGCTATCCCAAGGATAGCGGACTGCTTGCGCGCACGCAGAAGCTTGGGGCGCGCTGACCTCAGCTCGTCCCAAGCTTCTGGATTAGCGCAGGGGTCCGCTAGCCCTGGGAGAGGCGCCCAGCTCTCCCACGCTAGCGGAGACCTTGCCTGCACGCAGAAGCTTGGGGCGCGCTGAGCTCCGCACGCCCCAAGCTCCTGGTGTAGCGCAGCGCACCTGGGGGGGGGGGAATAAAAAATTTTTCCTTCCCCCCCCCCAAAAAACTAGGTGCGTCTTATGGGCCGGTGCGTCTTATGGGGCGAAAAATACGGTAATAAATGCCAAGATTTTATGGAAGTTTTCCTGTGTAAATACAAAATGAGTTCCCTCGCTGCGAATCCTTTATATTTCTATCCTGTGAAGAATAAAGCATCAATGACTTACTTCTGAGTAAACATGTGAAACTGCCTTGGTCGCACTGGTTGATGATCTCCGGCAAGCTAGGGACAAAGGTGAGAGTTGTTTCCTGGTTCTGCTGGATCTCTCAGCGGCCTTTGACACCATCGACCATAACATCCTTCTGGACCATCTAGAGGGGCTGGGAGCTGGGGGCACTGTTATACAGTGGTTTCGCTCCTTCCTCCTGGGCCGTGTTCAGAAAGTGGGGGGGGGTGAGTGTTCAGACCCCTGCGCCCTCACTTGTGGGGTGCCTCAGGGTTTCGTCCTCTCCCCCATGCTTTTTAACATCTATATGAAGCCGCTGGGAGAGATCATCAGGGGGTTTGGACTGGGTATCCATCAATATGCAGATGATACCCAGCTCTACCTCTCTTTCAAATCAGAACCAGTGAAGGCGGTGAAGGTCCTGTGTGAGTGCCTGGAGGCGGTTGGAGGATGGATGGCGGCTAATGGATTGAAGTTGAATCCTGACAAGACAGAAGTATTGTTTTTGGGGGACAGGGGGCGGGCTGGTGTGGAGGACTCCCTGGTCCTGAATAGGGTAACTGTGCCCCTGAAGGACCAGGTGCGCAGCCTGGGAGTCATTTTGGACTCACAGCTGTCCATGGAGGCGCAGGTCAATTCTGTATCCAGGGCAGCTGTCTACCAACTCCACCTGGTACGCAGGCTGAGATCCTACCTGCCCGCGGACTGTCTCGCCAGAGTGGTGCATGCTCTAGTTATCTCCCGCTTGGACTACTGCAATGTGCTCTACGTGGGGCTACCTTTGAAGGTGACTCGGAAACTACAACTAATCCAGAATGCGGCAGCTAGACTGGTGACTGGGGGTGGCCGCCAAGACCACATAACACCGGTCTTGAAAGACCTACATTGGCTCCCAGTACGTTTCCGAGCACAATTCAAAGTGCTGGTGTTGACCTTTAAAGCCCTAAACGGCCTCGGCCCAGTATACCTGAAGGAGCGTCTCCACCCCCATCGTTCTGCCCGGACGCTGAGGTCCAGCGCCGAGGGCCTTCTGGCGGTTCCCTCATTGCAAGAAGCAAAGCTACAGGGAACCAGGCAGAGGGCCTTCTTGGTAGTGGCGCCCGCCCTGCGGAACGCCCTCCCATCAGATGTCAAAGCGATAAATAACTTCCTGACATTTAGAAGACATCTTAAGGCATCCCTGTTCAGGGAAGTTTTTAATCTGTGATATTTTACTGTATTTTTGGTTTCTATGGAAGCCGCCCAGAGTGGCTGGGGAAACCCAGCCAGATGGGCGGGGTACAAATAATAAATTATTATTATTATAAATTATTATAAATCCCACTGAATTCAATTGTGGTTATTCCCAGGTAAATGAGTACCGTATAGCAGCTCACAGTCTCAAACTCATTGTTTGTCTCTGATACCAGCTGAGCAAGATTACTCTAATTGTGTTATGCTGTTTTTATTAGTTTGTCTTTATTGTATATGGATTTTTTAAATATAATTGTTTTACTGTACACTGCCTTAGTATTATTTTAATGAGATGTAGCATATGCATATTTTAAATAAATAAACTGCATACCTCGTCGGCCCCCATCATGGTAACTAGCAATTTTTGTCTTGTTTTGCTTTCTGCTATTTTAGTGGAACAATATTCCAACCTTGGAATATATGTAGACTGCGACTCCCCTCTGCCCAAAATCCAGCTGCACCCTACAATTAGGCTTGGAGAAAAGCCTTCTACATTAGTGCTAAAGTAAGATGGTTTTCAAGCCTAGCAGGGACGCGGACTTAGAAAAAATATTGGGGGGGCCCGGGAAAGCTCATGAATAATAAATAAGCTCATGAATATGCAAATAAAGTGGCTCCGGCCCTAAATAGGGCAAGCCACGCCCCCCCAGCCAGCCGATTGGCTGGCTGGGAGGTGTGGCCAGTCGGGATTCCCCTGTTCTCGCGGGATTTCCGGCCGGGGCTCTCCGATTAGGGCGCGCGGCTGGCTGGCTGGCGAAGGAGCAGTGGGGAGGAGGCGGGGGACGGCGGCGGCGCTCTGCTGGAAGGGCGCCCGCCCGAGATTATTGGGGGGGCTGAGCCCCCCAAAAAAATTTTTGAGGGGGCTCGAGCCCCCTCAAGCCCCATGGAGTCGGCGCCTATGAAGCCTAGTTATTTCAAGCCTGGAGGGCAGCAGGAAATGTCCTTCCCTAGCTTCAGTCTCCATTAAGTACACACACCCTGAAATGCTTTAACCCCCAAGCATAATAGCTTGGGGTACGGAGGGCAGAAGAAGAGTGTTATGCATTTCAGCTCAAGCTCCTCCCACTTTTGTTTCTACTCCCAGGGATGGGGAACGTCTGGCTCTCCAGAAGTTATTGGACTCCAACTCCCATCAGCCCCCAATTAGATGGCCAAAGGTGAGGGGATGATGGGACTTGTAGTCCAGGAACATCCAGTTTGCTAAAGGAACTAGACAGGTGCAGCCTGTCCGGCAAACGTTTCAAGGCTATGTGTGTTTTCAAAGGAAATCTAGCCACATCAAAGTTCATGGGGCTAAAGAGCTTCAAAGCCCAGTCCTTATGTTTTTTCCTGGTTTTGCAACCATGGCCCTCGCTGCTAACTGCAGAGTTCTGCCAGCAGCCCATGAAAGAGACTGAGGAGGCTGAGCTTTAAGACTGCAAAGGAAGACCTGAGTTCCCTGATTCTGCTGCAGGTTCCACTTCTGTCATCTCTACATTTGGCCCTGCTGCTTTTCCCTCCTTCCTCCTCCTTCCACTTGCTACTCTGGCTATTTTACTTGGACCTGGACAAAGGTTGACCTGCATTTCTGTCTTCTCTTTTGTGGAATGGTGAATTTGCTTCAGCAATTTCCTTTTGTTCTTCCCAGAGTGGGTATTATTTGCTCAGGAGGCGGAACTACGCTTCTTCGGGTGATGAATGGTGAAGAGCCCTACCATCCAGCGCTTCTTCTGCTTGCTCAGGATGCGGCGCCTTTTGAAAAGCTTTTTCTGTAGCTCCGTCTGGGGCCAGTTGATTTTTTTTCCTGTGGGAGACCCCATGTCTCACCCACGTAGTGCTGTTAACTAGCAATTGTAAGAAGGTTCTTACATGCAGGGAACCACCACACTGCACATTGCCCATGCAATCATTTCTGGAGGTGTTCAGAACCTCCTAGGTAGAATAATGTGAAAGTGTTGATTGTATGGACTGGCCTCTTTAAGTGGCTGAGCGAGTCACTGGCTGTGATTTGTGCAATTGTTTAGGCTTGGCAAAGGGTCTGTTTTATGCAATCAGCACTTTCTGATGATCCTTTTGAGACTGCATGGGGGCCGGGCAGGTATGTAATTGTCCTTTATCATAATTCCGAGCAGCGATTAGTCTCTAAATGGCAAGCTGCAATCGCTTTGCCCTCCCTCAAATCTCTGCAGTGACTTTATGTCTCACTCTGCAGCCATTAAGTTTTAAGCTGCTGCGCTACTAAATGTGTGTTTGTCTTTTGAGCACAGAACCATGATGTAGCTCCCATGTGGTTGGTTGATGGCTGTTACCAGGCTGGTTGCTGGCTGAAGTCCATATGAGGGCAACACTGATGCTTCCATGTCCATTGAATATATGTGACTCTACCTGCATTTCTGTGGTGGCATTATCTATCAAATGTTGGTAGCTACACATGGAGCTCCAGATTTTTGGGGGCCCCTAGAGTAAGCTGCTTTCAGTCCCTACCCTGAGCATCCAACACATCTGTACTACCACTTACTGGCTGGTGTTCTGCCTACAACTCCTGTGGTGGTGGCATCAGGGAAAGAGAGCTCTGGGAATACATTGAACATCTGTATGCAGTGGCACCACTTTCTTAATGTAACAAAACAAATAGGCCTTTGAGGAATATCATTGTGCACTTTCTTTTTTTCTCCTGGATATTAAACTCATCATGGAAACCCCCCCCCCACTGATATTAATTTTGGTTCTGTTAGATACAAAATCCAAAACGTGCATTCGTTGTAAAATGTTTTATCTGTTCAGACGGCCACAAATCCCTCCCAGGGTTTACAAGTTTGTTTTAACTTTGGGCGCGTTCCGAAACAAATGGGATTACTGTGTATGTATATGTAAGAATCAGTGGAAAAATCAGCTTCATTGTCAGATACAACTGTTTATATATAAAAGACAGTATTTGTCTTTTTGGCTCTGCATTGGCTTATGATGATACTTTGCCCAAAAAGGGGGGGGGGGTTAAAAGTGATTGTTTGAATATGTTCATGGTAACTTCCATACATGTTGAGATGTAGGAAGCCTCTTCAAAACAAAGGAAGGAAGATTGATCCTTTTAGAGACAGGGATTGGCTATAATTTGGATTGCCCATAATATGTTCCTACTGTGGAATGACACTTTAATGTTACTGTTATGTACTGAAGTTCTCACCCTGGGCCAGCAGGGGGATACTGTAGATAGTTATGCAAATGAAGGATCGAAAAGTGACGTTCAGTGATTGGATAGTTTGTATGCAAATTAAGGATCGAAAAGTGACATTCAGTGATTGGATAGTTTTAGAAAATGGCAACAGTTACATTGTTCTGGAGCTCTATATAAGCAGGCTGACTGAGCTCCTCAGTTAGTTCTGTTCCAGCTTACAAATAAAGAGCTGCTTTGGAAGAATCGCTGTGTTGTCTGATATGTTCGCGCACAACTTAACAGTTACTTCTTCAACCAATGCATTCATCTAAAGTGATGATGATTTAAGCGAGTAAAAAAAGCCAATACTGTGTAGTTTTCCTTTTCCTTCTCAGATTCTAAGATGTCTCTAATGTCAAAGTTTGCTTTCTCCCGCCCTTCTTGTTTCTTGCACTTTACATTCATTGGGTATTCAGAATATTTCCATATATATTAGATCATCTCAAAATTTATCGTCTTCAAGATCTTTTCCATCAAATCATCCCACAGGAGGAGGGGAATGATCATCAGTATAAGTTTATTTGTCTTTTTAGAAGCATCTCTTCAAAAGGAAACTAAATTTATGTCCTGAGCTTTCTTGTTTGGGGATAATCATTTGTCTAACCCGTAGAACTTCATTTGCCAGTAATATTTGGAAACCCACCATTCACATGCTTCTACACATATTATAGTCAGGGATGCAGCATACAAAAATCTATTTGTATGCCTGATTTCCACTGCATCCCCCATAAATTTGTACACCTACACTTCCTTGCCTGTGATACATGTAAACAAAGCAATCAGCTGACCGAATCTCTTGCAAACCAGGTGAATGAATGCTAAAGGTCCCCAACTATGTATTAGAGTTCCCAATCACCTAATTACTGAGAACCCTTTATTTTTCAAAACCCAAGTCACTGACCACCTACTTTTTAATTTTTTTTGTAACTATGGTAGTTACATGTGCAAAGCAATTTTTTTGAAGAAAATGTGGCCTAATAAGCAAAGGATTTTAGGAATACTAAAAAAAAACCATCCCAAAATTTGTGATATTACCACAAATTGCTTATCGCCAGACAGTAGGAAAAACTTGTCTCCATTGCTCCACTACAACTGAATAAAAAAAAGCATTTGTGTCTCTAACTTGCAAATGTTCTATATACTGTATGTAGAAGGCTGTTTATATGAGAGAGTATGCAAACATGCTATTCCTTACTTGTAATCTTTGCCTCAGCCTGCTATGGCATCCTCAGAAACCCTTACCCCTTTAACCAAAACCAAACGTTTCAGAACTTACAGGCTGGGATCAACATCCCACTCCGGAACATGTTGACTCAAATTTTAGTCTCACTGATGAGACAATGACAGCATGCACAAAGACATTTATTGATTCAATCCTTTGCATTGTCACATAAAAGGATAATATTTGAGACTGAAAATATTGTTACTTGAAACTCCAGAGGGCCTTCTCTGTGTATTACAGCAGTATACAATTCTTGGCTAGCTAGAAGGACCAGAGGTCTTACTCAGTATAAGGCAACTTAATAAATTTATATGTATTTGAAAAATGTTTTCTAGCATTTTTGACCTATATCGCAACTCTCATAAAGGAAATAAAAGTAACTTCGGAATTTTTTTACAAATTGGAAGTTAATTTTCCAAAGCTTTTAAATGAATTGAGGGTTGTTAACAGACAGCCTAAAATAAAACAAGAGAAAAGGTGGTAGAGGGAAAAGATAAAATGAAGGGAAAATAAAGCAGGGTGCTGTTTTTCAAACACTGAAGTTGCACTTGTGGATGTTTATTGTGGGGGTTGCCACTTAAAGTTTGCCACTGCAAACCAGTGATGATAGATAGATAGATGATAGAGATAGATAGATAGATAGATAGATAGATAGATAGATAGATAGATGTTTTGAATATACGATTGGGCTGGATCCAGATTTCGTCATCCTTAAGTAGACCCATTAAAGACAACGGGACTTGTTAATCTTCAGTTCCCTTTGACTTCAGTTATTCTATTCCAAGTATAAGTCTGGCTCTGTCCACATTTATACAGGAATGTGAGAAATATCTACTCATACAGGTACATTTACCAAGATCCTACATTGCATAACTGCATTTCCCCTCTTTAGGTACAACCCTACAAAATGTTCAACATGCATAAACCCAGAAGGCACACATCTGGTTTTCAGAAGTAGTTCTCAGCTGTAGGTATTTATATCTCCTTTCTGTGATCAAGTTACAAACTGGCGGTGAAGTGGGGAGGGCTTGCACATTGTCCTGATAGACAAGAACACAGAATCCATTTTGCCACTTTTAATTGTAGTGAATGGTCTTAATGGCATTGCTTTAAGTGGCAGTCTTAAGAGTGCTGAACAGCTGTCAGAAGGACCATCAACAGAGGCACACATAGCAGATTAGAAATCCTTAACATGATAAATTATCAGACAGTTTATCTGCTGGGCCTTTGTCAGGACTTCTTATAAATTACAAACACAGATTCAGTGTTAATTCAATATTTCAACACCATAATAAATTATTGGATGGATTCTCACACTATTTTCACAGTTCCGTAGCACCACTGATTTATTCTTCATTAGCAAATACTTGGGGCCCATTACAAGACCAATAATAAGGGCAAAATTAAGCACTTACAATCATAAATATTTGTTATTTTGATAGGTGCAAATGAAATATATTGCAATTCCATAGCTATAATGACTCTATCTGTCATCAGATTTGAATAACATACAAAGTAAGCATGTGGACAGCTTTTAGCTACAAATTAATGTTGCGTTACCCTAAAAGACTTCAAATTACTGCATTTCCTTTAATTATAAATAGCTGTTAGCTACATTAATGCAGTTAACATTTTTTTTTAAGTACATTATTTTCTGAGAGGGAAAAGGCCTATGGGATATGGTTTACAGTTCCTCCAGAAACTAGTTATTCAGTAAGGACTTGACTTGAATTCAAAGATGTATCTCCATTAAGAGATTACATGGGTGTGCACAGCATCAATCTCAGATCATATGCTAAAAAAGAGATCACTCCAAGTTAAAAGATCTCAGCCAATTCAGGCAAAGGTGATCAAGTGAAAAGATGTCAAGTAATGGCTTGTCTTGCAACCATGTGCTGAATCAGTTCTATAAACAGGAAGCTAAACCATCTGAAATTGATAGGATATATTTTTATGTAACTGGTTTATTTATGACATTTATATCCTGTCTTTCTTTCCAAGGAACTTGAGGCAGTGTACATAGAGCCCCTTGCCATTTTATTGTCACAACAATATTTATGAGGTAGGTTGGGCTGAGAGAGCGTGACTTCTTCAAGGTCACCCAGTGTTAGGAGTCCAGGTTCCTGGCTTGATAACACAGTAAATGTACATAATTAAAAAGGAGGATTTATTGCAAAAATAAGCAATTAGCTCTGGACGGCTGTAGCCAAGCCTCCAGCATCATCACTTAAGTTGACCCTTCTAAAGAATCCTTCCGTTTCTGGCAGAATAAACTGAACCTATGACCCTTGCATTTCTTATTTTGTTTCCTGTCAAACACCCTCCCCCTGCAATGACTTTGTGGGCTCATTGGATCCTCTCCAACTTCTTCCTGTGAAGAAGGGCTGTCTATCTTGTCTCTTGCCTGTGCCTCTTGAGAGCCATGACCTCATTCCAACACGGTCTCAGCTACAGCCTTATCTGGCTGCCTCTCAGGGTCAAGAGGAGGGGGAGTCTGCATCTGCCTTCCGTCCCCTGTCTGAGAGAAATCTGATCCAGTCAGTTGCAAACAGCTGGCTGCATTCCTAGGCTTGGAACAAGAGTATTCCTGACACCCAGTAAGCTCCATGGCTGATGGGGATTGGTCTCCCCAGTCTTAGCCTGACATTTTGATCACCACACCATGCTGGATTGAATCTTCTTTGAGATCAGTGTATAAGACTATGGTTTCCAAAATCTGAAACATCTGACCTCCTACAGTGAAAACATTTAATATCCCAATATCTGGGGCTGACAGTTGCCAACTAATCTCCATGCGTTTCTAACAGCTGGTGTTTCTGCTTTCCAAAGTCGTATGAAGGGATATGGCAGGACGAATGCTAATAGCTGTATGGTGGTATGGCACTCAGTCAGTGTACAGATTGCATGCTGATGTCACAGGGACAATTTCCTCTAGAGAAGTCCAAGATACACTAGCAAGCAGATGCAGCCTATGAATTCCAAATGAAAAGAAAGCTTGAAAGCTTTATGAGGTGAATGTACACACAAACTGCACATATTCCATAAAGGTTTTTGATCTGTCACCTGTAATGCCGGGTACATACCAACTTCTATATATGATATATACACCATTCGAGAACATTTACAGTATTGTTACACTCACCTGTAATTGCAACCTGGCTCACTAAAGTAGGCCAAACATTTCAGTATTTGAATGTATGCAGAACAGACTCACACAACAGAAGCTCAAATGTGCACGAAAACCACATTTTCCTCATCAGATGTCACCAGCTGCAAAGAAACAGAACTCTTACAAGAACCTCTTTGCTAATCTTGCGGCTTAAATCACAAGTTTATCTAGGTATATTAATGGCCAATAATATTAATTAGAAAATAAAACACTTGAGATTTAAAGTTATCTAAGCAAAATAAAATTGCATAGTATGAGATAATATCCCCAAACGACCAACTAAAGCTCCATCTGTAGTAGACATCTAAAGCTGTATCATACCAACAGCCATAGCTTTCCCCAAATAATCCTGGGAAGCCTAGTTTGTTAAAGGTGTTAAGAGTTGTTAAAGGTAAAGGAAAAGGCACCCCTGACCATTAGGTCCAGTTGTGACCAACTCTGGGGTTGCGGCGCTCATCTCGCTTTATTGGCCGAGGGAGCCGGCGTACAGCTTCTGGGTCATGTGGCCAGCATGACTAAGATGCTTCTGGCGAACCAGAGCAGCACACGGAAACGCTGTTTACCTTCCCACCGGAGCGGTACCTATTTATCTACTTGCACTTTGACGTGCTTTCAAACTGCTAGGTTGGTAGGAGCAGGGACTGAGCAACGGGAGTTCACCCCGTCACGGGGATTTGAACCGCCGACCTTCTGATCCGCAAGTCCTAGGCTCTGCGGTTTAACCCACAGCGCCAAGAGTTCTATTTCCATCACAGAGCTATAGTTCCCAAAGTTCCCCAAGAACAGTTATTGCCAGCACACTCTTGGGAAATGTAGCTCAGAAAGGAGACCATGATTCAGCTATATATCTCACTGTTACTAAAGTGACCACATTTCTTATGTAAGCCTTATAGACAGGAATTGGTGCAATGATTAGTGGATTAAAGTGGGCTTAGACCTTGAGTTTCTTCTTTGAAGGGAAAGACAGAGCATAAATTTTGGGAATGAATGAATACATAATCAAGACAGCAAAGAAAGCATCACTGCTATCTTTTTATTTTTAATCCTCTCTGCAGGGATATTATTAAGATTTTGTAAAAAGTGTAGCACTTGAAGCAGATGGCATAATGGCACACTCCATTATACATTGAGGAACCTTCCAAATAATAGCAAAAAAAAACAAAGAGGGCAAAAGATTCTAGGCCAGATTGATATCTGGGCTGCAAATCCCCCACCCCACGCCTGTCACCTTACTGAGCAAATGGATGGTTTCAAAAAAAGCACAAAAGGAAGAAGCCAATGCTGTGAAGCTATTTGCAAGATGCACTCTCCTCTCCTTGCATTAATGGCTCTCACACAATGCAGTCCTAATCACTGCTAAGCATTTCCCTTAGATGCCTCCCTTTAGCCAAATGTTGCAGACTGCATTGCATTGATTAGACAGTGATAGCTCTTAAATCACTGCTAATGACAAGTGTAATTTTAGCAATTGGGAGGGGAAGGACTCATACCATGGGCTGCAGGTGGTTCTGAAATGCTATACAGTACACTAACAAAGTTTTCTCCACATTTCCTGTGGTTAAAAATGTAGCATAAATAATTTTGGCTATAAAAGCCTATAAAGTATTTCATGGATATATCCAGTACTACATTTTAATATAACTGTATACGGAACGCATCAAAATATTTAAAATGTATGATTCCCCCCCCCTACAGTATTACAGTATTTGTTTTTGTTTGTATCATGTGGCAAGCATAAATTGTTCTACGCCAATAAATTGTCCAGTAGTGATGTATGGAAGTGAGAGCTGGACCATCAAGAAGAAATGAAGATCTGGGAACACAAACTCCCCTCCGGTTAGAAATCCCCACACAATTACAAGCTGAGCCAACCCTTTTCTGTTTACCTTTTGGCTCTGCATGGAATGGATTAGTGCCAGTCCCAGCCATTGCCATTGCCATTGCCAGTCATTCCAGCTTTTATATCTCTCAACTTTTCCTAAAGCTCCCTAGTTGCAAGTCAAGAGAGAAAAGCAGCCACACAAAAAACTGATGAAGGTTGTAGAATAATCTCACTTCCTCCCTACCTCATAACTTTGTTGATTTGAAAAATATATGTCCTTGAGCAACTCATGGAGCAGTTTGAACAATGATCTGCTTTGCCATTTGTGGAAGCTTTTGCCCTTTATTATCTTGCTTATTATTCAAGGATACACATATGGACACTTGTACTCTGGGAAATTGCAATCCAACATAACTATGCATAAATGCTAGTAAGTGCATGAAGGGGTTAAGACCAGTGAGTTCTGTTCCTAGGTCATGGCCCCCCTTCTCCATGAGGGAGGAAGTAAAGCTGCTTATCTTCTTCTTCCTCACCATCTTTTCACTATGTAATCCACCAAGACAAACACGTTTGAAAGTTTATTCCGTATTTTTCCAAGAGTAATCTACCTGTGTTCCCCTTGCGGCTGCATGGAATAACACATGAACCAGACCTTTGAATTTGTAAATAAAGCATTTTAAACTTAATTAACAATGTGTGGTCTGTTCATTGCTAGAGGGGGTAGAGAGAGGGCTGAAAATGTTTCAAAACAGACCAAATAGGATATGCAAAAGGGTTTAACAATCTATACTCCACACTATGCTGCTGATTAACTGGAAGAGTGTTTTATTTAACTCTTCTGGGGGCTGTCTTCTGCTGGAGAGCATGCAAAGCCCCACGTTTTGAATCTAAGCTCCAAGATTGGTCAGATCTATTTTCCACATGTACTACCACACTAGTAGCAAAGTTTCTGCATTAAAAGTTTCTAGCTTGTCCCTTTGGGGTTCATTGGATCCTACTGCCTCTGTCCAGAACATGGTGTTTGAGCTTGTTGGAAGCTATGCTGAAAGGAGCCTTTCTCCATTATGGAAGAACTCTCAGCATTCCTGTGTTCACGATATTATAGTTGCTGTAATGTTGTGGTTGTTGCTTAAATTAGAGAAAAATTATATGAAGGAAACACAGCACTTATTTACAATATGCCGTAAAAGTTTATGAAAGTTTGAGGGGGCATTTTACAGTATTAAAATTGCAATAAAGTATATGGTGTTAGGGCTACTCCCTTACTTTTCCTATCCAGCAGTCTCTTTTGTATTTCCAGACAGGCATAAGAATTATTGTTCCATGGTCATTCCTCCCATTTCCTTCAATCAAAACATCCTGCTAGTATTCACTTTTAGATCATTTTTGAGTAGGCCATATTTCTCACATTTAATGCTTGATGTTTTGTTTGATGTTTTCATGGTCAAGTTGGTAACTCTCCTAGGAATCATCAAGGGTCTACTATTTTTCAACATAGTAAACCCTTGATGATTCCTAGAAGTGTTACCAACTTGACCTGCTTCTTGGGAGAAAAGCAATGATAAACCTAGACAGAGTCTTAAAAAGCAGAGACATCACCTTGCCAACAAAGGTCCGTATAGTTAAAGCTATGGTTTTCCCAGTAGTGATGTATGGAAGTAAGAGCTGGACCATAAAGAAAGCTGATTGCCAAAGAATTGATGCTTTTGAATTATGGTGCTGGAGGAGACTCTTGAGAGTCCCATGGACTG